>NC_040102.1:0-301904 GCF_003369695.1 Bos indicus x Bos taurus | reverse complement strand
GGCCAGAGACGAGGCTTGATTGCTCAGAGCTTTTGTGTAATAAAGTTTTATTAAAGTATAAAGGAGATAGAAAAAGCTTCTGACATAGGCATCAGAAGGGGGCAGAAAGAGTACCCGCTTGCTAGTGTTAACAATGAAGTTATATAATCCAAAGAATATCTGGAGGTTGTAAAGACCTCATCAGACCTACTCCCATAATTTACATTTTAAGATAACACTGTCCTCAGGCAAGATACATCCTTGTAAAGACCAGGTCTACTCCCATAATTAACATTTTAAGATAACAAAAGGTTGAATCCAAAGACTGTCCTTAGGCAGGATACATTATTGTTATAAAATCCTAAAGAATGTGGAGAAAGAAAAAAAGTTTGTCCTTTCTTCCTCCTTGAGAATTCCAGACCCCTCTCTCCTTGGGGACCCCTAGACTCCCTATCAACCTACCCAGGAACTGACTCTCTCATCTAGAGATGCAACAGGGGAGTCAGACACCTGTTGTGTTTTCAGGGGATACTTGGGGTTCCATGCAAGTCAGTGCAGGGGAATCAGACTTTATTTCTAACTGAGTGGCAACTCAGGGTATTTTCAATTAGTGGCAGGAACCGTGGAGTTCCTCTGGAATTTCAATAGGTGAGTCAGGCCTCCTCTTGGGGTGTGAGGGGAAATTGGGGATTCCTCTCGACACAAAGCATAGGAATAGGCCCTCAACTCGAGATGAGGTGGGGAACACTGTGCTCTTCTTGTGTTGTGAAGGGAAATTCGGTGTTCTTCTCTTGTTGCAACAGGTATCTAGGGAATCTCTTGATTTGCATAAAGGGAGTCAAGTTCTCCTTTCGAGTTTTGAGAGGAAACTCGGGATTGCTCTCCAGTAACTTCAGGGGAAAAGGACTTCATCTCACTTTGAGGAGTTAATCTCGTGGTTTTCACGAGTTGTAGTGGGAAGATTGAAGTTCTTCTTGAGTTGCGACAGGGACCTCAAGGAACCTCTCGTGTTGCCTCAGGGAAGTCAAGTCTCCTTTTGAGTTTTGAGGGTGTTCACGGGATTGCTCTTGAGTCACTGCAGGAGAATTGGGCCTCATCTCACATTGAGGGATGAATCTCCGGGTGTTTCTTGACTTGTGGCTGGAAGATTTGGGTTCCTCTCGAGTTGCAACAGGGATGTGAAGGAACCTCTCATGTTGCCTCAGGTAAGTCAGGCCTCATTTCAAGTTGTGAGGGTACCTCGGCATTCCTCTACAGTCGCTGCAGGGTAACAGGGCCTAATCTCGAGTTGAGGCGGGAAACTCAGTGTTCCTCTCCAGTTGTTACAGGGATCTGAGGGTTCCTACTGAGTTTCAACAGGGGAATGAGGCCTCGTCTCGTCTTAAGGCCTGGAATTCTGCTTTCCTCACGAGTTGTAAAAGGGATATCAGGCCTCCTGTAGAGTTCAGGTGGGGAAATTGGGCTTTTCCTAGAGGTGTAACAGGGGAGTCAGACCTCCCATCGTTTTGTGAGGGGACACTCGGGGTTCCATGTGAGTCAGTGAAGGGGAACCAGGCCTAATTGCAATTTGACGGGTAATTCGGTGTCCTTTCGAATTGAGGCAGGAACCGCAGGGATCCTTTTGAATTTCAATAGATGAGACACGCATCCTCTTGAAGTGTGAGTGGAAAGTCAGGATTCCTCTTGACTTGAAGCAGGGGAATTGGCCCTAATCTCAAGATGAGTTGGAGAACACGGGGCCCTTCTGGAGATGTGGTTGGAAACTTGGGGTTCCTCTCTAGTGGTTACAGGGGTCTCAGGAAATCTCTTGAGCTACATAAAGGGAGTCAAGCCTCCTTTCGAATTTCGAGAGGGAACTTCGGATTGCTCTCATGGGGCTGTAGGGGAATAGGGGCTCATCTCAAGTTGAGGTCAGAAACTCAGGGTTCATCTCCAGTTGCCACAGGGATCTCGGGGTTCCTTTCGAGTTTCAACAGGGGAGACAGGCCTTGTCTCCGTTTTAGGCATGGAACTCCATTTTCATCTTGAGTTGCAAAAGGGGTGTCAGGTCTCTTTGTCGAGTTTAGGTGGGGAACATGGGCTTTTTTAGAGGTGCAATAGGGGAGTCAGACCTCCCTTCATTTTGTGAGTTCCGTTCAAGTTTTGTGGCTTCCATTCGAGTTGGTGCAATGGAATTAGGCCTTATCTCAAGTTGAGGAGGGAACTTGTTGCTTTTCAAATTGTGGCAGTAACTGCAGGATTCCTCTTGAGTTAAATATGTGAGCCAGGCCTCCTCTTGATGTACAAGGGGAAAGTCAGGATTTGTCTCAAGTTGAAGCAGTGGAATCGGCCATCATCTCAAGATGATGTCGGGAACATGGAGCCCTTCTCAAATTGTGGTTGCAAACTCGGGGTTCCTCTCCACTGGCAACGGATATCTCGGGTGTCATCTTGAGTTGCATAAAGGGAGTCAAGCCCTCCCTTCAAGTTTCAAGAGGGAACTCGGGATTCTCTCAAAGCCCTGCAGGGGAAAGGGCCTCATCTCACGTTGAAGGGGGTATCTCTTGGTTTTTCTCCAGTTTCAGAAGGAAGCTTAGGATTCCTCTCAACTTGCCATGGGGACATCAGGGGACCTCTCATGTTTCCTCAGGGAAGTCAAGTCTCCTTTCGAGTTGTGAGGGGTAGCTCAGGATTGTTCTCAAGTCACTGCAGGGGAATCCAGCATCATCTTGCATTGAAGGGGAAATCTAGTGGTGTTTCTCGAGTTGCAATGGGAAGTGTTGGGTTCCTCTTGAGTTAAGACGGCGACCTCAGGGAACCCCTCTTGTTGCCTCAGGGAAGCCAGGCCCTTTTTCAAGTTGCGAGGGGCAATGAGGGATTCCTCTCGAGTTGCTGCAGGGGAATACATCCTCATTTCGAGTTGAGGCAGGAAGCTCAGGTTTCCTTTCCAGTTGCCACAAGGATCTAGGTGTTCCTTTCAAGTTTCAACAGGGAATTCAGGCCTTGTCTTTGTTTTAGGCATGGAACTCCACTTTCCTCTCGAGTTGTAAAGGGGTGTCAGGCCTCCTGTCGAGTTCAGGCATGGAATTTGGGCTTTTTCTAGACATGCAACACGGGAGTCAGACCTCTCTTCAAGTTGTGTGGGGGTACTCGGGGTTCCATTCAAGTTGGTGCAGGGGAATCAGGCCTTATCTCAAGTTGAGCAGGAACTCAGTGTCCTTTCAAATTGTGGCAGGAACTGAGGGTTTCATCTGGAATTTCAGTAGGTGAGATAAGCCTCCTCTTGAAGTGTGAGGGGAAAGTCGTGTTTCCTCTAAAGTTGAAGCAGGAGAATCTTCCCTCATCTCGAGATGAGGTGAGGAACATGAGGCTCTTCTTGGGTTTTAGCAGGAACTTTGGGATTCCACTCGAGTTGCGACAGGAACTCAGGAACTTCTTGAGTTGCATAAAGGAAGTCAAGCCTCTTTTTGAGTTTTGAGAGGGAACTCGGAATTGCTCTGTTGGTGCTGCAGGGGAAAATGGATTCATGTCACGTTGAGGAGGGGTAATCTCGTGGTTTTTCTAGAGCTGCAGCAGGAAGCTTGGAGTTCCTCTCGAGTTGCAGTGGTACCTCAGGGAACCTCTCATGTTTCCGCAGTGAAGGAAGCCCTCCTTTCAAGTTGTGAGGGGCACCTCATGATTGCTCTCGAGTCACTGCAGGAGAATAGGGCTTCATCTCCAGTTGAGGCAGGAAACTTAGGGCTCCTCTCCAGTTGCAACAGTGATCTTGGGGTTCTTATTGGCTTTCAATAGGGGAGTCAGGCCTGGTCTCTTCTTGAGGCATGGAACTCCTTTCCTCTCGAGTTGTAAAAGGAGTGTCAGGCCTCCTGTCATGTTCAGGCAGGAACTTGGGCTTTTTCTAGAGGTGCAACAGGGGTGTCAGACCTCCCTTTGTGTTATGAGGGGATACTCGGGGTTCCATTTGAGTCAGTGCAGTGGAATCAGTCCTTATTTTGAGTTGAGGGAGAACTCGGTGTCCTTTCGACTTTCCGCAGGTACAGCTCCTCTCGAGTTTCAAAGGTGACACAGGTCTCCTCTGGAGGTGCGAGAGGAAGCTCGGTATTCCTCACGGATTGAAGCAGGGGAATGCGTCCTCATCTCAAGATGAGGTGGGGAACACGGGGCTCTTCTCGAGTTGTGGCAGGAAACTTGGGGTTCCTCTCGAGTTGTGACAGGTATCTCGGGGAACCCCTTGAGTTGCATAAAGGGAGTCAAGCCTCCTTTCAAGTTGGAGAGGGAACTCGGGATTGCTCTTGAGTAGCTGCAGTGGAAAAGCGCATCATCTCCCGCTGAGGGGGGAATCTCGTGGTGTTTCTCGAGTTGTGGAGGGAAGCTTTGGATTCCTCTCAAGTTGAGAGTGAGACCACAGGGAACCTTTCATGTTGCCTTAGGGAAGTCAGGCCTCCTTTCATGTTGTGAGGGGCACCTTGGGATTCCTCTCGAGTTGCTGCAGTGGAATCAGGCCTCATCTCGCATTGAGGGGTTAATCTCCTGTTGTTTTTCAAGTTGCAGTGGAAAGCTTTGGATTTCTCTCGAGATGCAATGGGGACCTCAGGGAACCTCTCATTTTGCCTCCGGGAAGTCAGGCCTCCTTTCAACTTGCATGGGGTACCAAGAGATTCCTCTTGAGTCGCTGCAAGGGGAATAGGGCCTCATCTCGAGTTGAGGTGGGAAACTCAATATTCCTCTCCAGTTGTGGCAGGGATCTCGCAGTTCCTATCGAGTTTCAACAGGGGAGTTAGGCCTCATCTCGTTTTGAGGCATGAAACTCTGCTTTCCTCTTGAATTAAAAAAAAAAAAAAAGTGTCAGGCATCCCGTAGAGTTCATGCAGGTAACTTGGGCTATTTCAAAGGTGCAACACTGTAATCAGACCACCCTTCGTGTTGTGCGGGGATACTCAGGGTTCCCTTCTAGTCGGTGGAGGGGAATCAGGCCTTATCTCCTGTTCAGTGGGAGCTCACTGTCCTTTCGACTTGTGGCAGGAACCACGGGGTTCATCTCGAATTTCAACAGGTGAGACAGGCCTCCTCTTGAGGTGCAAGGGGAAAGTCGGGATTCCTCTTGAGTCAAAGCAGGGGAATCGGCCCTCATCGAGATGAGGCGGGTAACATGGCACTCTTCTCTTGATGTGTGTTGGGGGGGCGGATCTCGGGGTTCCTCTTGAGTTGTAAAGGGTATAGTGGGAACCTATTTATTTGCGTAAAGGGAGTCAAGCCTCCTTTCGAGTTTCAAAAGGGAACCCAAGATTTATCTCCAGGCGCTGCAGTGTAATATGGCCTCATCTCACCTTGAGGGGGGAATCTCATGGTTTTTCTAGAGTTGCGGCCGAAAGTTAAGGGTTCCTCTCGAGTTGTGACGGGGAACACAGGAAACCTCTCATGTTGCCTCAGGGAAGTCAAGTCTCCTTTCGATTTTCAAGGGGGAATGCTTGATTGCTCTCGAGTAACTGCAGGGTATTGGGCCTCATATGACATTGAGGGGGGAGTCTCATAGTGTTTCTCGAGTTGCGGCAGAAAGCTTCGGGTTCCTCTCGAGTTGCGACGGGGACCTCAGGGATCTTCCCACGTTGCTTCAGGAAGTCAGGCCTCTTTCAAGTTACAAGGGGACCTCAGGATTCCCCTCGAGTCTCTGCAGGGGAAAAGGGCCTCATCTTGCATTGAGCCAGGAATCTCGTGGTTTTTCTCGAGTTCCAGCTGGAAGCTTGGGCTTCCTCTCGAGTTACGACGGGGACCTCAGGGGTCATCTTGTGTTGCCTCAGGAAAGTCAGTCCTCCTTTAAACCTGTGAGGGTCACCTCGGAATTCCTCTTGAGTCGCTGCAGGGGAACAGGGCTTCATCTAGAGTTGAGGAGGGAAACACAGGGCTCCTCTCCACTTGCGACAGTGATTTCGGGGTTCCTATTGAGTTTCATCAGTGGAGTCAGGCCACGTTTCCTTTTGAGGCATGGGATTCCACTTTTCTCTAGAGTTGTAAAAGGGGTGTCAGGCGTGCTGTCTAGTTGAGGTGGGGAACTTGGGCTTTTTCTAGGGCTGCAAAAGGGGAGCCACACCTCCCTTCCTGTTGTGAGGGGATGCTCGGGTTTCCATTCGATTGGCGCAGAGGAATCAGTTTTTATCTTTAATTGAGCTGGAATCTGGTGTCCTTTCGATTGCAGCATAAACCATGGGGTTCCTCTCGGGTTTCAATAGGTGAGACTGGCCTCCTCTTGACATGCGAGGGGAAAGTAGGTATTCCTCTCGAGTCGAAGCAGGGGTGTTGACCCTCATGTCAAGAAGAGGTGGTGAAAACTGGGCAAATCTGACGACATGGCGGGAAATTCGGTGTTCCACTCGAGTTGCAGTGGATATCTCTGGGAACCTCTTGAGTTGCATAAAGGGAGTTCAGCCTCCTTTCGAGTTTCAAGAGGGAACTGGGGATTGCACTCTAGGAGCTGCAGGAGAATAGTGCCTCATCTCGAGTTGAGGTGGGAAACTCAGGGTTCCTCTCCAGTTGCGACAGGTATCTCGGGGTTCCTACCGTTGTTTAACAGAGGAGTCAGGCCTCGTCTTGTTTTGAGGCATGGAACTCTGCTTTACTCTCGAGTTGTAATGGGTTGTCAGGTCTAGTGTCGAGTTCAGGCAGGGAACTTCGGCTTTTCTAGAGGTGTAACAAGGGAGCCAGACCTCCCTTTGTGTTGTGTGGGGATATTCGTGGTTACATTTGAGTTGGTGCAGGGGAATCAGGCCTTATCTCAAGTTGAGTTGGGACTCGGTGTCCTTTTGGTTTGTGGCAGGAACCTAGGGGTTCCCCTGGAGTTTCAAAAGTTGAGACAGGCCTACTCTTGAAGTGTAAAGGGAAAGTCGGGTTTCCACTCGAGTCAAAGCAGGGGAATCTGCCCTCATCTCGAGATGAGGTATGGAACATGGGGCTCTTGGGCTGGTGGGAACCTTGATGTTCCTCTCGAGTTCAATAGGAATCGTGGGAACCTCTTGAGTTGCACAAAGGGAGTCAAGCCCCTTTTTGAGTTTTGAGAGGGAACTCGGAATTGCTCTAGAGGCTCTGCAGGGGAAAATGGCCTCATGTCACGTTGGGGAGGTCGGGGGAGGGAATCTCGTGGTTTTCTCGATCTGTGGCTGGAAGCTTGGAGTTCCTCTCAACTTGTGACGTGGACCTCAGGGAACCTCTCTTGTTGCCTAAGGGAAGTCAAGTCTCCTTTCAAGTTGTGAGGGGCAGCTCGTGTTTCCTCTCTAGTCACTGCAGAGGAATAGGGCCTCATCTCACATTGAGGGGGTAATTGTGAGGTGTTTCCTGAGGTGGACCAGGAACATTTGGGTTCCTCTAGAGTTCTGATGGTGACATCAGGGAACCTTTCATGTTGCCTCTGGAAAATCAGGCTTCCTTACAGGTTTCGAGGGGCACCTCAGGATTCCTCTCAAGTCCCTGTAGGGGAATAGGGCCTCATCTCGAGTTGAGGAGGGAAACTCAGGTTTCCTCTCCAATTGCAACAGGGATCTCTGGGTTCCTATCCAGTTTCAACATGGGAGTCAGACCTCATCTTGTGTTGAGGCATGGAACCCTGCTTTCCTCTCGAGTTGTAAAAGGGTTGTCAGGCCTCCTGTCGAGTTGAGGCAGGGAACTTGGGATTTTTCTAGAGGTTCAACAGGGGAGTTGGATCTCCCTTCGTATTGTGAGAGGATACTTGGGATTCCATTCGAGTCAGTGCAGGAGAACCAGGCCATATCTGGAGTTGAGAAGGAACTTGGTGTCCTTTCAAATTGCACTGGGAATGGTGGCGTTCTTCTCGAGTTTCAAGGTGAGACAGGCCTCCTCTTGAGGTGTGAGGGGAAAGTAGGGATTTGTCTTGGGTCTAAGGGGGGGCATCAGACCTCATTTCAAGATGAAGTGGGTAACATGGGGCTCTTCTCGAGCTGTGGCAGGAAGCTTCGGGTTCATCTCCACTTGTGACGGGGCCCTCAGGGAACCTCTCATGATGACTCAGGGAAGTCAAGACTCCTTTAGAGTTGTGAGGGGGAGCACAGGATTGCTCTCGAGTCACTGCAGAGGAATCTGGCCTCATCTCCAATTGACAAGGGTATCACACGGTGTTTCTCGAGTTGCGGTGGGATTCTTAGGGTTTCTCTCGATTTGCGACAGTGACCTCAGAGAAACTCTTGTGTTAACTTAGGGAAGTCAAACTTCCTTTCAAGTTGCAAGGGGCAGCTCGGGTTTCCTCTCGAGTCACTGCAGGGGAATAGGCCTCATCTCGCATTGAGGTGGGAAACTCAGCATTCCTCTCCAGTTTCAACGGGTATCTCGGGGTTCCTATCAAGTTTCAACAGGGAAGTCCGGCCTCGTCTCATGTTGAGGCATGGAACTCCGCTTTCCTGTCAAGTTGAGGCAGGGAACTTGGGCTTTTTCTAGAGGTTCAACAAGGAAGTCAGACCACCCTTCACGTTGTGAGTGGATACTCGGTGATTCATTCTAGTTGATGCAGAGAAATCAGGTGTTATCTCAAGTTGAGTGGGAACTTGGTGTCCTTTCAAGTTGCAGCAGGCAACGAGGGGTTCCTCTGGAGTTTCAATAGGTGAGACAGGCCTCCTCTTGAGGCGTGAATGGAAAGTCAGGACTCCTCTTGAGTCGAAGCAGGGGAATCTGCCCTCATCTCGAGATGAGTTGGGGAACACAGGGTTCTTCTCTAGTTGTGGCAGGGAACATGGTTTTCTTCTTGTGTTGTGACGGGTATCCTGGGGAGCCTCTTGACTTGCATAAAAGGAGTCAAGCTTCCTTCTGAGTTTTGAGAGGGAACTCGTGCTTGCACTCAAGGCACTGCATGAGAAAAGGACCTCATCTCTTGCTGAAAGAGAATCTCATTGTTTTTATCGAGTTGAAGTGGGAAGCTTTGGGTTCCTCCGGAGTTGTGACGTGGACATCAAGGAAGCCATCATGTTGCCTCAGAGAAGTCAGGCCTCCTTACATGTTGTGAGGGGCACCTCGGGATTCCTCTCAGGTCATTTCAGAGGAATAGGGCCTCATCTTGAGTTGAGAAGTGAAACTCAGGGTTCCTCTGCAGTTGTGACAGGGATTTTGGGTTTCCTATTGAGTTCCAACAGGGGAGTCAGACCTCATCTCATGTTGAGCCATGGAACCCCACTTTCCTCTCGAGTTGTAAAAGGGGTGTCAGGCCTCCTGTAGAGTTGAGGTGGGGAACTTGGGCTTTTTCTAGAGGTGCAACAGGAGAGTCCAAGCTCCCTTCATGTTGTGTGGGGACTCTCATTGTTCCATTCAAGTCAGTGCAGGGTGCCGGAGTCCAGCTCCAGCAACCAGGGATTCAACCTGAAAAGATGGATGGTGTCGGCGAGAGAAATGGGGCAGCCTCTCATTTTTCTTGGACTGCCTGTTTATTTCAAGTTTAATATTCTCTTTTATACTTTTACAAAAACATTAGGCTAGAGGTTTGACATTTTCAGTTTCCCCTCTCCCAGATTTATTATTTCCATAAATCATTGTTGCTCTTCAAACAAAGTTCCTGCTTCAGTGATTCTCTGGGAATCATCCTTATCATCTATTATCTACCTCCTCTAATGTGTCCTATAGTTAACTTGTGATTACATTGTAACTCATGCTACATTCCTCAGTTTACTACTTATCTTCCTAAGTCCTGTTTGCCCCTAACATCCTGAGCTCACTATCTCTTAAAAAGGCTTCTAGCTATAGTGTCTCTAAAAATTCCTAACTTCTATAAGCTATAGTAAAATATGCTAACTTTACAACATTCCTTAAATCTTTAACTTCTAACTGTTTTAATTATTTCTAAGCCCTAAATTCAGTAAACTCCTTTGCCATAAACATTCTCCTCACAAATAGGCTTCAGATAGCAATCCCTCCCATGGCCTCAAGCTACAGCCTATGTGCTCATCCTGGAACACTCTTTTGTAAAAGTCCTTGAACAAATGTCAATGATTAACTTTATGAATTATTTTCTGAGCATAGCTGCAGAAGGTTTTGTGCCTCCTCATGCTCCTTTCAAGAACAATCAGTTCAGTTCAGTTCAGTCGCTCAGTCGTGTCTGACTCTTTGCGACCCCGTGAATCGCACCACGCCAGGCCTCCCTGTCCATCACCAATTCCCGGAGTTCACTCAGACTCATGTCCACTGAGTCAGTGATGCCATCCAGCCATCTCATCCTCTGTCGTCCCCTTCTCCTCCTGCCCCAAATCCCTCCCAGCATCAGAGTCTTTTCCAGTGAGTCAACTCTTCGCATGAGGTGGCCAAAGTATTGGAGTTTCAGCTTTAGCATCATTCCTTCCAAAGAAATCCCAGGCTGATCTCCTTCAGAATGGACTTGTTGGATCTCCTTGCAGTCCAAGGGACTCTCAAGAGTCTTCTCCAACACCACAGTTCAAAAACATCAATTCTTCAGCACTCAGCTTTCTTCACAGTCCAACTCTCACATCCATACTAACCACTGAAAAAACCATAGCCTTGACTAGATGGACCTTTGTTGGCAAATAAGCACCTTAATATTCCTTTTCAGTCAACTCAGCTGAGGAGAGGAAAAGACAAGTCAGAATTACAAGGCCTAACCCCCGACAGAGGATGAGATGGCTGGATGGCATCACTGACTTGAAGGAGGTGAGTCTGAGTGAACTCCTGGAGTTGGTGATGGACAGGGAGGCCTGGCGTGCTGGTATTTATGGGGTCGCAAAGAGTCGGACATGACTGAGCAACTAAACTGAACTGAACTCCTTCATCCTGGGGCCATGCCTGTGGAATGAGGAAAGGGGTCTGTGGCCATGCCTCCATTTTGTCAGGAATGCCTAACGTGGCTCCCGACAGCAGGGGAATCAGGTTTCATCTCGAGTTGAGAGGGAACTCGCTGCCCTTTCTACTTGCGGCAGGAACAGCAGGGTTCCTGTCGAGTTTCAATAGGTGAGATAGGCCTCCTCTTGAGGTCCGAGCGGAAATTCGGGATTCCTCTCCAATCGAAGCCAGGGATTCGGCCCTCATCTCGAGATGAATTGTGCCAAGAAACTCGGGGTTCCTCTCCGGCTGTGACAGGCATCTTAGGGTACCTCTTGAGTTGCATAAAGGGAGTCAAGCCTCCTTTCGAGTTTCAAGAGGGAACTCGGGCTGCTCTCAAGGCACTGCCGGGGAAAGGGCATCATCTCACGTTATGGGGGAAATCTCCTTGTTTTTTTCAAGTTAAGGTGGGAAGATTGGGGTACCTCTAGAGTTGCGATGGGGACATCAGGAAATCTCTCCTGTTGCCTCAAGTAAGTTAACTCTACTTTCAAGTTGCATGGGGGGCGGGCGGGCGATATTGCTCTCAGGTCACTGCAGGTGAAATGGGCATCATCTTGCATTGAGGGGGAAATCTCATTGATTTTTTTTTTTCCGAGATGCGGCTGGAAGCTTGGGGTTCCCATACAGTAGCGACGGGGACCTCAGGGAGCCTCTCATTTTGCCTCAGGAAAGTCAAGTCTACTTTCATTTTGTGAGGGTGTATGCGTGTTTGCTTTCAAGTTACTGCAGTGGAATCTGGCATCATTTCACCTTGTGGGGGAATCTCTTGATGTTTCTTGAGAAGAGGCGGGGAGCGTTTTGTTCCTCTTGAGTTGCAACAGGGAACTCAGGGAAACTCTCATGTTGCCTCAAGGAAGTCAGACCTCCTTACAAGTTGCGAGGGGCACCTTGGTATTCCTCTCCTGTCACTGCAGGGTAATTGGGCCTCATCTCGAGTTGAGGCAGGAAGCTTCAGGTTCCAGTTGCAACAGGAATATCAGTGTTCCTGTTGAGCTTCAACAGGGAAGTCAGGCCTCATCTCATTTTGAGGCTTGGAACTCTGCTTTCCTCTAGAGATGTAAAAGGGGTGTCAGTCCTCCTGTCGAGTTGAGGCGGGGAAATTGGGCTTTTACTAGAGGTGCAATAGGGGAGTCAGACCTCCCTTCATCTTGTGAAGGGATACTCCAAGTTCAATTTGAGTCGGTGAAGGGGAATTAGGCCTTATCTAGAGTTGAGGGGGAACTCGGTGTCCTTTCAACTTGGGTCAGGAACCCTGAATTTCCTCTGGAGTTTCCATAGTTGAGACAGGCCTCCTCTTGAGGTGCAAAGGGAAAGTCGGGATTCCTCTCTTGAGTTGAAGCAGGGGAATTGGCCCTCATCTCAAGACGAGGTGGGGAACACGGGTTCCCTCTTGTGTTGTGGTCAGAAATTCGGGGTTCCGCTTGAGTTGCGATGGGTATGTTGGGAAACCTCTTGAGTTGCATAAAGGTAGTCAAGCCTCCTTTCAAGTTTTGAGAGGGACATTGGGATTGCTGTTGAGGTGCTGCAGGGGAAGAGTGCTTCATCTTGCGTTGAGGGGTGCATTAGAAATTTTTCTCAAGTTGAAATGGGAAGCTTGGGGTTCCTCTCAATTTGCAACAGGGACCTCAGGGAACCTCTTGTGTTGCCTCATGGAAGTCAAGTCTTCTTTAGAATTGCAAGGGGGAGCGTGGGATTGCTCTCAAGTCACAACAGGGTAACCGGGCCTCATCTGGCAACGAGGGGAGATTCTCGTGGTGTTTCTCGAGTTGTGGCAGGAAGCATTGGGTTCCTGTCGAGTTGCGATAGGGAACTCAAGGAACGTCTCATGTTGCATCAGGGAAGTCTGGCCTTCTTTCAACTTGTGAGGGGCACATCGGGATTCCTCTCGAGTTGTTGCAGGGGAATAGGGGCTCATTTTGAGTTGAGGTGGCAAACTCAGGGTTCCTCTCCAGTTGCCACAGGGATCTCGGGGTTCCTATCAAGTATCAACAGGGGATTCAGTCCTTGTCTCATTTTGAGGCATGGACTCTGCTTTCCTCTCGAGTCATAAAAGGGGTGTCAGGCTTCATGTCAGTTGAGGCTGGGAACTTGGACTGTTTCTAGGTGTGCAACAGGGGAGTCAGACTTCCCTTCGTGTTGTGAAAGGTTACTTGGAGTTCCATCCTAGTTGGTGCAGCGGAATCATGCCTCATCTCAAGTTGAGGGGGAACTCGGTGTCATTTTGACTTCCAACAGGAACTGCGACATTCCACTCTAGTTTTAATAGGTGAGACAGTCCTCCTCTTGATATGCGAGGGAAAGGTGAAATTCCTCTGGATTCCTAGAAGAGGAATCAGCCCTCATCTCGAGATGAGGTGGGGAACACAGGGTTCTTCTTGTTCTGGGGTAGAAAACTCGGGATTCCTGTTGAGTTGCAATGGGTACCTAGGGAACCACTTGAGTTGCATAAAGGGATTCAATCGTCCTCTCAATTTTTGAGAGGGAACTCAGGATTATTCTTGAGGTGCTGCAGGGGAAAAGGCCTCATCTTCATTGAGGGTGGAATCTCATGGCTTTTCTCTAGTTGTGGCGAGAAGATTAGGCTTCCTCTCCAGTTGCAGAGGGTCCCTCAGGGAGCCACTCATGTTGTCTCAGGGAAGTCAGGTCTACTTTCAAGTTACGAGAGGTAGCATGAATTTATCTCGAGTCAGTGTAGGGGAATCGAGTCTCATCTCACATTGAGGGGGGAACCTCATGGTGTTTCCCCAGTTGTGGTGGGAAGCTTTGGGTTCCTCTCAAGTTGCAGTGGGGACCTCAGGGAACCTCTCATGTTGCCTCTGGAAAGTCAGGTCTCAAGTTGCAAGGGGTACCTCCTGATTCCTCTTTAGTCACTTCAGGGGAATAGGAACTAATCTCGAGTTGAAGAGGGAAACTCAGGCTTCTTCTCCAGTTGTGACACAGATCTTTGGGATTCGATCAAGTTTCAACTGGGAGTCAGGCCTTGTTTCATTTTGAGGCATGGAATTTCACTTTCCTCTCGAGTGGTAAAAGTGGTGTCAGGCTTCCTGTCGAGTTGAGGAGGGGAACTTCGGTTTTTTTCTGGAGTTTCAACAGGGGAGTCAGAGCTTCCTTCGTGGTATGAGAGGATACTCAGGGTTCCACTTGAGTTGGTGCAGGGGAACCAGGCCATATCTCGAGTTGAGAGGGAATTCTGTGTCCTTCAAATTGCACCAGGAATGGTATGGTTCTTCACGAGTTTCAAGGTGAGACAGGCCTCCTCTTGAGGTGTGAGGGGAAAGTAGGGATTTCTCTTGGGTCTAAGAGGGGAATCAGACCTCAGCTTGAGATAAGGTGGGTAACACAGGGCTCCTCTCGAGTTGTGGCCAGTAACTCGGGGATCCTCTCGAGTTTTGATGGGTCACTCAGTGAACAACTTGAGTTGCATAAAGGGAGTGAAGTCTCCTATCAAGTTTTGAGAGGGAACTTGGGATTGCTCTCAAGAAGCTGCAGAGGAAAAGGGCCTCATCTCGTGTTGAAGGGGGAATCTCGTGGTTTTTCTCGAGTTGTGGCAGGAAGCTTTGGGTTCCTCTCCACTTGTGATGGGGCCCTCAGGGAAACTCTCGTGTTGACTCAGGGAAGTCAAGACTCTTTCGAGTTGTGAGGGGAAGTGCAGGATTGCTCTCGTGTCACTGCAGGGGAATCGGGCCACATCTCACATTTAAGAGGGGATGTCATGGTTTTTCTCAAGTTGTGGCAGGAAGCTTTGGCTTTCTCTCAAATTGCAACTGGGACCTCAGGGAGCCTATCATACTGCCTCAGGGAAGTCAGGCCTCCTTTCAAGTTGTGAGGGGCACCTCAGGATTCCTCTCGAGTCGCTGTAGGGGAATAGGGCCTCATCTCCATTTGAGCCGGTAAACTCTGGGTTGCTCTCCAGTTGCGATAAGGTATCTCAGTGTTCATATTGAGTTTCAACAGGGGAGTCAGGCCTCACTTCCTTTTGAGGCATGGAACTCCGGTTTCCTCTCGAGTTGTAAAGGGATGTCAGGCCTCCTGTTGAGTTGAGACGGGGAACTTGGGCTTTTTCTAGAGGTGCAACAGGCAAATCAGACCTCCATTCGTGTTGTGAGGAGCTACTTGGGGTTCCATTCAAGTTGGTGCTGGAGAACCAGGCCTTATCTTGAGTTGAGGCGGAACTCGATGTCCTTTTGTCTTGCGGCAGGAACAGAGGGTTTCCTCTCAAGTTTTGATAGATGAGGCAGGCCTCCTCTTGAGGTGCGAGGGCAAAGTCAAGATTCCTTTTGAATTGAAGTAGGGGAATCGGCCCTCATGTCGAGATGAGGTGGGGAACCCAGGGCCCTTCTCGAGTTGTGGTCGTAAACTTGGGCTCCTGTCCAGTGGCGATGTGAATCTTGGGGAACATCTTGAGTTGCATAAAGGGAGCCAAGCCTCCTTTCGAGTATCGAGACAGTACTCAGGATTGCTCTTGAGGCATTGCAGGGGGAAAGGGCCTCATCTCGCGTTGAGGGGAGTATCTCATGGTTTTTCTCGAGTTGCAGCGGGAAGCTTGGGGTTCCTCTTGAGTTACAGCGGGTACCTCAGAGAGCCTCGTGTGTTGCCTCTGGGAAGTCAGGACTCCTTTCACGATTCGAGGGGCATCTTGGGATTCCTTAGGAGGTGCTGAGTGGAATAGGGCCTCATTTTTTGTTGAGGGGGGAATGTTGTGGTTTTTCTCGAGTTACAGTGGTAAGCTTGGGGTGCCTTTCGAGCTGCGACTGGGATCTCAGGGAACCTCTCGTATTACCTTAGGGAAGTCAAGTCTCCTTTTGTGTTGCTAGGGGGAGCAAAGGATTGCTATTGAATCACTGCAGGGGAATCGGGCCTCATCTCACATTAAGAGGGGAATCTCATGGTGTTTCTCATGTTAAGGCAGGAAGCTTTGTGTTTTCTCGAGTTATGACAGTGTCTTTAGAGAACCTCTCATGTTGCCTCAGGGAAGTCAGGCCTCTTTTCAAGTTGTGATTGGTCTTCTGGATTGCTTTCGAGTAGCTGCAGGGTAATAGGGTCTCATCTAGTGTTAAGGCAGGAAACTCAGTGTTTCTCTCCAGAGGCGACAGGGATCTCAGGGTTCCTACCTATTTTCAACAGGGGAGTCAGGCCTTGTCTTGTGTTGAGGCATGGAACTCCACTTTCTTCTTGAGTTGTAAAAGGGTTATCAGGCCTCCTGTCAAGTTGAGGCTGGGAACAAGGGCTCTTTCTAGAGGTGCAACAGGGGAGTCAGATCTCCCTTTGTGTTGTGAGGGGATACTCGCGGTTCCATTCAATCGGTGCAAGGGAAACGGTGTTTATGGCGAGTGGAGTGGGAACTCGATTTCGTTTCGACTTGTAGCAGGAATCCCGGGGTTCCTCTCGAGTTTCAATATGTGAAGCACTCTTGAGGTGTGGAAAGTCGAGATTCCTCTGGAGTCAAAGCAGGGGAATTTGCCCTCATCTTGAGATGATGTGGGGAACACGGGGCACATCTCGAGTTGTGGCAGGAAACTCGGGTTTCTTCTTGAGTTGCAACGGGTATATTTGGGAACAGAGTTGCACAAAGGGAGTCAAGATTCCTTTCGAGTTTCGAGAGGGAACTTGGGCTAGCTCTCAAGTTGCTGCAGAGGAAAAGGGTCTGATGTCGCGCTGAGGTGGATCTCGGTGTCTTTTCAACCTGCGGCAGGAAACTCAGGGTTACTCTCCAGTTGCAATAGGTGAGATGGCCTCCTCTTGAGGTGCGACGGAAAGTCTGGCTTCCTCTCAAGTCAAAGAAGGGGAATAGGCCCTCCTCTCGAGATGAGGTGGGGAACACGAGGCTCTTCTCAAATTGCCATGGGAAACTCAGTGTACCTCTCGAGTTGTGGTAGTTATCTCGGGGAACCAGTGGAGTTGCATAACGTGAGTCAAGTCTCCCTTCGAGTTGCAAGGAGGAAGGCGGGATTGCTCTTGAGTCTCTGCAGGGGAATTGGGCCTCATCTCGCTTTGAGGGGAGAATTTCATGGTTTTTCTCAAGTTGCGGGAGGTAGTTTAGGGTTCTTCTCAAGTTACCACTGGTATCTTGGGGAAACTCTGGAGTTGCATAAAGGGAGTTCCTCCTTTTGCGTTGCGAGGGGAACATGGGATTGCTTTCATGTCACTGTACTGGAAACAGGACTCATCTCATGTTGAGGGGAAATCTCATGGTTTTTCTCAAGTTGCAGTGGGAAGCTGTGCATTCCTCTCGGGTTGAAAGGGGCACCTCAGGTTTCCTCTTGAATCGATGCACGAGAATAGGGACTCATCTCGAGTTGAGGCGGGAAATTCAGCATTCCTCTCCAGTTCTGATGGGATCCTGGGATCCTATCGTGTTTCAACAGGGGAGTCAGGCCTCGTCTTGTGATAAGGCATGGAACTCTTCTTTCCTATCATGTTGTAAAACGAGTGTCAAGCCTCCTGTCAAGTTGAGGTGGGGAAGTCGGGCTTTTCCTAGAGGTGCAACAAGGAAGTCAGACCTCCCTTCGTGTTGTGAGTGGAAACTCTGGTTTCCATTCGAGACGCTGTAGGTTAATGAGGTCTTATTCGAGTTTAGGGGGGACTCGGTGTCCTTTTGACTTGCAGCAAGAATCTTATGATTCCTCTCGAGTTGCAGTAGGTGAGACAGGCCTCCACTTGATATGCGAGGGGAAAGTCGGGATTCCTCTCGAGCTGAGGAAGGGATCAGTCCTCATCTTGAGATCAGGTAGGGCACACGGAGTACTTCTTGAGTTGAGGCTGGAAACCCGGAGTTCCTCTCGTGTTGCGATGGCTATCTTGGGAAACCTTAACTTGCATAAAAGGAGTCAACCTTCCTTTCGAGTTGCAAGGGGTAACACAGAATTTCTCTTGAGTCACTGCAGGTGAATTGGGGTTCATCTTGCCTTGAGGGGGGAATCTTGTGGTTTTTCTTGAGTTGCAGTGGTAAATTTGGGGTTCCTCTCAAGTTGTGACGGGGACCTCAGGGGACCTCTCATGTTGCCTCAGGGAAGTCAGGCCTCCTTTCAAGTTGCGAGGGGTTCCTTGGTATTCCTCTCCTGACTGTCACTGCAGGGGAATAAGGGCCTTGTGTAGAATTGAGGGGGGAAACTCGGTGTTCCTCCCCAGTTTCAATAGGGATTTTGGGATTCCTATCGAGTTTCAACAGGGGAGTCATGCCTCGTCTTGTATTTAGGCATGGAACTCCACTTTCCTCTCATGTTGTAAAAGGGGTGTCAGCCCTCCTGTCGAGTTGAGGCGGGAAATTCGGACTTTTTATAGAGGTGCAACTGGGGAGTCAGACCTCCCTTCATATTTCAGGGGAAACTCGGGGTTCCATTCGAGTCACTGCAGGGGAATCAGGCCTTATCTAGAGTTGAGGGGGACCTCGGTGTCCTTTTGACTTACAGGAGGAAACTTGGGGTTCCTTTTGAGTTGCAGTAGGCGAGACAGGCCTCCTTTTGTGGTGCGAGAGAAAAGTCGGGATTCCTCTTGAGTCAAAGCAGGGGAATCGGCCCTCATCTCAAGATGAGGTGGGGAACATGGGGCTTCACTTGGGTTATGGCGGGAACCTCGGGTTTCCTCTGAGTTGTGACGGGTATCTTGGGGAAGCTCTGGAGTTGCATAAAGGGAGTCAAGCCTCCTTTCAAGTTTCTAGAGGGAACTCGGGATTGCACTCGAGGCTCTGCAGGGTAATCGGGCCTCATGTCGTGTTAAGGAGGGAATATCTTTTTTTTTTTTTTTCAAGTTGCAAGGGGAAGCTTGGGGTTCCTCTTGAGTTAAGATGGGGACCTCAGGGAACCTGTCATGTTGCCTCAGAGATGTCAGGCCTCCCTTCTATTGGCAAGGGTCACCTCGGGATTCCTCTCACGTTGCTGCAGGGGAATAGGACCTCATCTTGAGTTGAGGTGGGAAACTCGGTGTTCCTCTCCATATGTGAAAGGGATCTTGGGGTCCCTGTCAAGTTTCAACACGGGAGTCATGCCTCGTCTCGTATTGAGGCATGGAACTCTGCTTTTCTCTCAATTTGTAAAAGGGGTATCAGGCCTCCTGTCGAATTGAGGCGGGGGACTCCAGCTTTTTCTCGAGGTGCAACACAGGAGTCAGACCTCCCTTCATGTTGTGGGATACTCTTGATTCCATCTGTGTCTCTGCAGGGGAATCAGGCCTTATCTTGAGTTGAGGGGGAACTCGGTGTTCTTTCGACTTAGGGCGGGAAACACGGGTTTCCTCTAGAGTTGCCACAGGGGACTGAGATCTCCTCTCCAAGTGCAGTAAGAAATCAGTGTTCCTCTGGATTTGTAGCATGGGGTGCAGGATTGCACTGGAGTCGTGGCAGGGAAGTAGGGGTTCTCCTCGAGCTTGGTTGGTACTCAGGGTTCCTGGCAGCTTGCAGTGGGGCCTCCTGTCAAGTTCTCTTGTGGCAATTCTTCTCTAGCAGGGATCTGCAGGGTGGCTCCTGTCTTTTTGCAATGACGGGTGACTACTCACTAGTTTTGGCAAGGGACTAATCTATCATTGTGGTCGGGATCCATTCTGTCATTGCAGGGGTTTCAAGTCTCTCTAGTGGTGGTGTGCAAACTCCTTTCTCCTTGTAGTGTGAGGTTCGTCTGTATTAGCAGAAGAGGGTCTTCTCTCTGCATGTGATGTCCAATGGGGTCCTCTCAAGTAGAGGTGGAGGTCTCCTCTCTAGGGGCGAGGCTGTGTCCTCTCCAGTTGGTGTGCCTGTCTCCACCAGGGAGGTCCTCTCTGCTTTTGGCACTATGGGTTCCTCACTTCTATTCGTGGGATGCTGCTCTCCAGTTGTGAGGGCCTCCACTAGACTTCCTTCAGGGAGCTCGTCTCCATTGGAGGCAGGTCTTCTCTCTAGGTTTGATATCCTGGGGGACATCTCTCGGGTTGTGCCTAGGGAATCCACTTCAGTTTGGGCTGGAAAGCCCCTCTGTCATTTGCTGCTGTGGCCCCTTTTCTTGTGCCAGCCTAGGGATCCTGTGAAATTCCAGAGTGGATTCAGGGTGCCTCTTGAGTTGAAGCATATGACTTGGGGTTCCCTTAAAGCTGTGGTGGAGACTCCTCTTGATCTACAGTGGGGCAGATCCTCTCTAGTAGCAATGTGAAGCTGGCGCCTGTCTAAGGGCACTGTGCAGGAGGCTACTCTCTAGATGTGGCCTGGGGTTCACTCATTGCAGTGGGTGTCCGCTCTTTATTTTCCGTGGGCCGGCTGGTCTCTAGTTTTCGTTTGCAGCCACCTGTCTCATTGTGGCAGGGGAACTCCTCTTTAAGTGTGCTAATATGGCTCCTCTAGATGCAGTAGAATGCTCTTCTCAAATTGGGAGGTGGCTGACTCTCTATGGTTGTTTTGAGAAGGGGCCCATTTTCTAGTTGTGAAGTGCAGGAAGCTACTGGCTATTTGTAGCCAGTCCTGCCAGAAGAAGTCCTGCTTAGTTGTAGTATGAGGCTTCCTCTCTGGTTGAGGAAGAGGGCTCTTCTCCAATTGGGATGGGCTTGGCTCCTCTTGGAAATCCTCTGCAGTTGCCCCAGTGTCTTGGGTCTCGTGTCGAGTTGGGCTGGGGAACTCCTGGTTCCTCTCGAGTCACTGCAGGGGAATCGGAACACATGTCGAATTGAGGCGGGGAACTCAGGGTTCTTCTTGAGTTGTGGTGGGAAACTCTGGGTTTCTCTCTAGTTGTGATGGGGAGCTAGGGGATCCTCTCGAGTTGCAATAGATGAGACAGGCCTCCTCTTGAGGTGTGAGGGGGATGTTGAGATTCCTCTCGAGTCGAATCAAGGGAATCAGCCCTCATCTTGAGATGATCAGGGGAACACGGGGTTCTTCTTGAGTTGCAACAGGTATCTAGGGAACCCTCTCGAGTTGCCAAAAGGGAGTCAAGCCTCATTTCGAGTTGCAAGGGGGAACTTGGGATTGCTCTCAAGTCGCTGCAGGGGACTTGGGCCTCATCTCGCATTAAGGAGAGAAATGCAGGGGTTTTCTCACATAGTTTTTCTTGTGGCAGGAAGCCCGGGGTTCCTCTCGAGTTGCGAAGGTGATGTCAAGGAACCTCTTGTGTTGCCTCAGGGCAGTTAGGCCTCCTTTCGAGATGTGAGGGGAAACTCGTGATTGCTCTCGAGTTGCTGCAGGGGACTTGGGCCTCATCTAGCATTGAGGGAGTAATCGCGTGTCTTTTCTCGAGTTGTAGAGGGGAGCCCCGGGTTCCTATCGAGTTGTGGTGGGAACCTCAGGGAACCTCTCATGTTGCCTCAGGGAATCAGGCCTCCTTTCGAGTTCTGAGGGGGAACTCAGGATTGCTCTCGAGTCGCTGCAGGGGAATAGGGCCTCATCTCAAGTTGAGGTGGGATACTCGAGGTTCCTCTCCAGTTACGACAGGGATCTCAGGGTTCCTCTCGAGTTGCAAAAGAGGAGTCGGGTCTCATCCAGTGTTTAGTCATGGAACTCCGCTTTCCTCTCGAGTTTTGAAAGGGGTGTTAGGTCTCCTATCGAGCTGAGGTGGAGAACTGTGGATTTTTCTTGAGTTGCAACAGGCGTTTCAGATCCCCCCACCCCCCGACTTCGTGTTGTGAGGGGAAACGCCAGGTTCCATTTGAATCGCTGCAGGGGAATCAGGCCTTATCTCGAGTTGAGGGGAACTCGGTCTCCTTTTGACTTGCGGCAGGAAACTCAGGGTTCCCCTCAAGTTGTGATGGGGATCTGAGGATACCTCTCGAGTGGCAACAAGGGAGTCAGGGCTCTTTTCGAATTGAGGCGGGAAAGTCGTGTTTCCTCTCGAGTTGCAGCAAGGGAGTCAGCCTCCTCTTGAGTTGCAGCAGAAACCCTTGGTTCTTCTCTAGTTGTTGCTGGAAACTCAGGGTTTCCTCAAGAGTTGCCACAGGTGAATGAAAACTCCTCTCGAAATCAGTGTTCCTCTGGATTTTGAGCACGGGACGCAGGATTGCACTGGAGTCGTGGCGGGGAAATCATGGTTCTCCTTGAGCTTGGTTGGTACTCAAGGTTTCTGGCGACTTGCGGTGGGGCCTCCTGTCAAGTTCTCTTGGGGCGACTCATCTTTAGCAGGGATGTGCAGGGTGGCTCATGTCTTGTTGCAATGATGGGTGACTGCTCCCTAGTTTTGGCAAGGGACTACTCTATCATTGTGGTCAGGTTCCACTCTGTAGTTGTGGGGGTTTTGAGTCTCTCTAGTGGTGGTGTGCAAGTTCCTCTCTCCTTGCTGTGGGTCGGCTCATCTCTAGTCATCGTTTGCAGCCACCTCTCTTGTTGTGGCAGGGGAATTCCTCTTTAATTGTGCTAGCAAAATCCTCTATAGATGTGGTACAGTGCTTTTCTCAAATTGGGAGGTGGGTAACTCCTCTATGGTTGTAATGAGAAGGGGTGATTTTTTCTAGTTGCAAAGTGCATGAAGCTATTGGCTATTTGTGGCAGGGCAGGCCTCCTGCTTAGTTGCGGTATGAGGCTTCCTCTCTGTTTGCAGTAGAGGGCCCTTCTCCAATTGGGGTGTGGTAGGCTGCTCTTGAGAATCCTCTGCAGCTGCATCATTATTGTAGGGTTCGTGTTAAGTTGGGACGGGGAACACGGGGTTCCTCTCGAGTCACAGGGTAATTGGGCTGCATCTCAAATTGAGGCAGACAACTCGGGGTTGCCCTCGAGTTGAGGCAGGAACAATGGGGTTTCTTTTGAGTTGTGACAGGGAACTCAGGGATCCTCTTGAGTTGCCAGAGATGAGACAGGCCTCCTCTTGAGGTGCAAGGGGAAAGTCAGGATTCATCTTGAGTCAAAGCAGGGGATTCGGTCCTCATCTCAAGATGAGGTGGGGAACCCAGGGTTCTTCTCCAGTTGTGGTGGGAAAATCGGGGTTCCTCTTGAGTTGCAACAGGAATCTTGGGGAACCACTCGAGTTGCCAAAAGGGAGTCAAGCCTCCTTTTGAGTTGCAAGGGGGAACTCAGGATTGCTCCCAAGTCCCTGCAGGGGAATCAGGCCTCATCTCGCATTGAAGGGGGAATCTTGTGGTTTTTCTCGAGTTGCAGTGGGAAGATCAGGCTTCCTCTTGAGTTATGATGCAGACCTCAGGGAACCTCTCATGTTGCCTCAGGGGAATCAGGCCTCCTTTTGAGCTTCGAGGAGAGCCTCAAGATTCCTCCTGGGTTGCTGCAGGGGAATTGGGCTTCATCTTGAGTTGAGGTGGGAAACTCGGGGTTCCTCTCAAGTTGAGACAGGGTTCTGGGAGAAGCTTTCAAGTTGCAAAAAGGGAATCAAGCCTTCTTTTTAATTGTCATGGGGAACTCGTGATTGCTTTCCATCGATGCATTGAATTCGGGCCTCATTTTGGCTTCAGCAGGAACATTGTGTTTTTTCTCATGTTGCAGCAGGAAGCTCAGTGTTCATCTCGAGTTGCGACTGGCATCTGGAGGAACCTCTTGAGTTGCAAAAAGGGAGACAAGCCTCCTTTCCAGTTCCCTGCGGGAACTCATGATGGCTCTCAAATCGATACAGGGTAATTGGGCCTCATCTTGAGTGAAGGTGGGAAACTCGGGGTTCCTCTTGAATTGCAACGGGTATCTGGGGGAATCTCTCAAGTTGCAAAAAGGGAGTCAAGCCTCCTTTCGAGTTGTGAGGGGGAACTCGAGGTTACTCTTGAGCTGTTGAAGGGGAATCGGGGCTCACCTCGAGTTGAGGGAGGATATTGTGATTTTTCTCGAGTTGGGGCAGGAAGCTTGGGGTTCCTCTCAAGTTTTGACGGGGATCTGGGGAAACCTCTAGAGATGCAAAAAGGAAGTCAAGCCTCTTTTTTGAATTTGGAGGGGGAACTCAGAATTTCTCTAGAGTCGCCGCAGGTAATTGGGCCCTCATCTCACATTAAGGGGGATCTCATGGTTTGTCCCGTGTTGCGGTGGGAAAATTGGTGTTCCTTTCGAGTTGCTACAGGGTTCTCAGGAAACCTCTCGAGTTGTCTCAGAGGAGTCACGCCTCCTTTCCAGTTGTGAGGGGGAACTCTGGATTTCTCTCAAGGTGCTGCAGGGGAATTGGGCCTCATCTCGAGTTGAGGCAGGAAATTCGGTGTTCCTCTCAAGTTGTGACAGGAATCTCAGGGAACCTCTTGAGTTGAATCACATAAGTCAGGCCTCCTTTTCAGTTGTGAGTGGGAACTTGGGGTTCCTATCAGTGTGCTGCAGGGGAATCAGGCCTCATCTCGAGTTGAGGTAGGAAATTCGGTGTCCCTCTTGAGTTGCGGCTGGAAATATGGGGTTCCTCTCTAGTTGTGATGGGGATCTGGGGGAACCTCTCAAGTTGCAAAATGGGAGTCAAGCCTCCTTTCATCGAGGAGGCACAGGATTCCTCTTGAGTCGCTGCTGTGTAATTGGGCCTCATCTCAGGTTGAGGAGGGAAGCTCAGGGTTCTCCTTGATTTTTGAAAGGAATCTGGGGGAACCTCTCAAGTTGCAAAAAGGGAGTCAAGTCTCCTTTCCAGTTGTCTGGGGAACTCAGGAATGCTCTTGAATTGAAGCAGGGAAATTGCGCTTCATTGCAAGATGTGCTGGGGAACATGGAGTTCTTCTCGAGTTGTGATGGGAAACTCGGGGTTCTGCCCGAGTTGCGATGGGGACCTCAGGGAACCTCTCAACTTGCTTCAGGAGAGTCAGGCCTCCTTTCGATTTGCTAGGGGAAACTTCCAATTCTTCTTGAGATGCTGCAGGGAAATCAGTCCTCATCTCGAGTTGAGGCATGAAACTCGGGGTTCCTCTCAAGTTGGGGTAGGGATCTCAGGGAACATCTCGAGTTGCAAAAAAGGAGTTAAGCCTCCTTTCTAGTTGAGAGGGTGAACTCTGGATTGCTCTGGAGTCCCTGAAGGGGAATCTGGCCTAATTTCTGGTTGAGGGGGGATCTCGTGTTTGTTCTTGCATTGTGGCAATAAAATTGGGGTTTCTGTCAAGTTGCAATGGGGATCTGGGAAAACCTCTCAGGTTACAAAAAGGGAATCAAGACTTCTTCTAGTTGTGATGGGGAACTCATAATTGCTCTCGATCCCTGCATTGGAATTGGGCCTCGTCTGGGGTTGATGGGGGATATTGTGGTTTTTGTTGAGTAGTGGCGGTAAATTCAGGGTTCCTCTCAAGTTGTGATGGGGACCTGGGGGAACCTCTCAAGTTGCAAAAGGGAATTCAAGCCTCCTTTCTAATTGACTGGGTGAACTTGGAATTGCTCTGAAGGCTATGCAGGGGAATTGGGCCTCATCTCGGTTTGAGGTGGTATATCATGGTTTTTCTCGAGTTGTGGCGGGAAGCTTGGGGTTGCTCTCGAGTTACGACAGGGATCTCAGGGAACCTCTAGAGTTACAAAAATGTAGTCAAGCCTCCTTTCAAGTTGCAAGGGGGAACTCAGGATTGCTCTTGAGTCACTGCAGTTGAATCCCACCTCATCTCAAGTAGAGGGGGGATCTTGTGGTTTCCCGACTTGGGGCGGGAAGCTCAGGGTTCCCTCGAGTTGCGACGATGATCTGGGGGAACCTCTCGAGTTGCAACAATGAAGTCAAGCTCCTTTCCAATTGCCTGGGGGAACTTGGGATTGCTCTCAAGTCACTGCAGTGAAATCCCACTTCATCTCAAGTAGAGGGGATATCTTGTGGTTT
Organism: Bos indicus x Bos taurus; assembly: GCF_003369695.1. Lineage (NCBI taxonomy): Eukaryota > Metazoa > Chordata > Mammalia > Artiodactyla > Bovidae > Bos > Bos indicus x Bos taurus. Next base: position 276,489 of record NC_040102.1, on the reverse strand, counting down.
CCTGAGTTGGGGCAAGAAGCTCAGGGTTCCCCTCGAATTGTGACGAAGATCTCTCAAGTAGCAAAATGGAGTCAAGCATCCTTTCAAGTTGCGATTGGCAACTCGGGATTGCTCTCGAGTCACTGCTGTGGAATCGGGCCTAATCTTGGGTTGAGGATGGATGTTGCGGTTTTTCTCGTGTTTCAGCAGGAAGCTCGGGGTTGCTCTCAATTTTGGAAGGGGATCTGGGGGAACCTCTTGAGTTGCAAAAATGGAGTCACACCTCTTTTCCAGTTGCCTGGAGGAACTTGGGATTTCTCTCTACTCCCTGAGGAATAACAGGGGTCTCATTTTGAATTGAGGGGTGGTTTTGTGGGGTTTTGGAGTTCCTCTTGAGTTGCTGTGGGAAATTCGGGATTCCACTCGATTTACCAAATGAGAGTCAAGCCTCCTTTTGAGTTGTGAGTGGGAACTCGGGATTGCTCTTGACTCACTGAGGGGAATCAGGGATCATCTCGGGTTGAGGTGGGATCTCGTGGTTTTTCTCAAGTTGAGGAGGGAAGCTCGGGGTTCCTCTCAAGTTGAGACAGGTATCTTGGGGAACCTCTCAAGTTTCGAAAAGGGAGTCAAGCCTCCTTTCAATTTCCAAGGGGGACCTCGGGATTTCACTTGAGTCGCTGCATGGTAATGGGGCTTTGTCTCGGGATGAGGGGCCATCTTGAGGTTTTTCTTGAGGTGTAGCAGAAGCTTGGGGTTTCTCTAGAGTTGGGATGATGATCTGGGGGAACCTCTCAAGTTAAAATAGGGAGTTAAGGCTCCTTTCAAATTGCGAGGGGGAACTCTGTATTGCTCTCGAGTTGCTGCACTGGAATTGGGCCTCATCTTGGTTGAGGGTAGATGCTGTGGTTTTTCTCGAGTTGTGATGGGAAGCTTGGGGATCCTCTTGAGATATGGTGCATATCTTGGGGAACCTCTCGAGGTACAAAATGGAGTAAAGCCTCCTTTCCAGTTGCCTGGGCAAAGTCGTGATTGCCCTAGAGTCACTGCATGAATTGGGCCTCATCTCGGTTGAGAGGGGATCTTGTGTTTTTCTCGAGTTGCGGCGGAAAGCTCTGGGTTCCCCTCGAGTTGCAATGGGGATCTAGGGGAACCTCTCATGTTGCAAAAAGGGAGTCAAAGCTCCTTCCCAATTGCCTAGGGGAGCTCAGGATTGCTCTCGAGTCGCAGCAGGGGAAATCCAGCCTCATCTTGGGTTGAGGGGGGAATCTCATGGTTTTTGTCAAGTTTTGGCGGGAAGTTTTGTGTTCCTCAGGAATTGCAAAGGCGATCTGGGGGAACCTCTTGAGTTGCAAAATGGGAGTCAAGCTTTCTTTTGAGTTGTGAGTGGGAACTCGGGATTGCTCTCATGTCACTGCAGAGGAATCAGGTCTCATCCCGCGTTAAGGGGAGATCTTGTGATTTTTCTCAAGTTGCAGCAGAATGCTCGGAGTTCTCTCGAGTTGTGACCAGGATCTGCGTGTACCTCTGGAGTTGCAAAAAGGGAGTCAAGCCTCCTATTGAGTTGCAAGGGGAAACTCGGGATTGCTCTCAAGTCACTGCAGGGGAATTGGGACTCATCTCGGGTTGAGGGAGTATCTCGTGGTTTTTCTAGAAGTGTGGCTGGAAGCTTGGGGATCCTGTCAAGTTGCATTGGGGATCTCAGTGATCCTCTCGAGTTGCCTCAGGGGAGTCAGGCCTCCTTCCCAGTTGTGAGGGGGAATTCAGCATTCCTCTCGAGGTGCTGCAGAGGAATCAGGCCTCATGTTGAGTTGAGGCAGGAAACTAGGGGTTTCTCTCGAGTTTTGACAGGGATCTTGGGGTTCCTCTTGAGTTGCAATGGGGATCTCAGTGAATTTCTCTATTTGCCTCAGGGGAGTTAGGCCATCTTTTGTGTTGCGTGCAGGAACTTGGGATTCCTCTCGAGTCAATGCAGGGGTTTCAGGCGTCATCTGGAGATGTGGTTTGGAACATGGTGTTCTTCTTGAGTTGTGACGGGGATCTGGGGGAACCTCTTGAGTTGCAAAAAGGGTGACAAGCATCCTTTCGAGTTGTGAGGAGGAACTCGGGATTGGTCTCGAATTGCTGCAGTGGAACTGGGCCTCATCTCGGGTTGAGGGTGTCTTGTGGTTTTCCTCGAGTTGTGGCAGGAAGCTCAGGGTTCCTCTCGAGTTGTGATGGGGATCTGGGGGAACCTCTTGGGTTGCAAAAAGGGAGTCAAAATTCCTTTTGGTTGCTCTCGGGTGGCTACAGGGGAATTGGGCATCATATCAGGTTGAGCAGAGATCTCTTGGTTTTTCTCGAGTTGTGGTGGGAAGCTTGGGGTTCCTCTTGAGTTGCAACAGTGAACTGCGGGAACCTCTTGAGTTGCAAAAAGGGAGTGAACACTCCTGTCGAGTTGCAAGAGGGAACTCGAGATTGCTCTCAAGTCGCTGCAGTGGTATTGGTCTCAACTTGGGTTGAGGGGTTTCTTGTGGTTTTTCTCGAGTTGTGGCTGGAAGCTCGGGGTTCCTTTCAAGTTGCAATGGGAATCTGGGGCACCCTCTCTTGTAACTAAAAGGAAGTGTAGCCTCCTTTAAAGTTGCAAGGGGGAACTAGGGATTACTCTCAAGTCGCTGAAGGAGGATCAGGCCTCATCTCAGGTTGAGGGAAGGTCTTGTGGTTTTTCTCAAGGTGCATTTCAAAGCTTGGGAATCCTGTCGAGTTGCGGCAGGGATCTCAGTGATCCTCTCGAGTTGCCTCAGAGGAGTCGGACCTACTTTCCAGTCATGAGGGGAAATTCAGGATTCCTCTCGAGGTGCTGCAGAGGAATCAGGCCTCATGTCCTCTTGAGGCAGGAAACTCAGGGTTCATCTCGAGATTTGACAGGAATCTTGTGGTTCCTCTCAAGTTGTGACAGGGATCTCAGGGAACTTCTTTATTTGCCTCAGGGGAGTCAGGCCTCCTTTCTAGTTGTGAGGGGGAACTCAGGATTCCTCTCTAGAGTGCTGCAGGGGAATTGGGCCTCGTCTCGAGGTGAGGCAGGAAATTCGGGGTTCCTCTCAACTTGCGACAGGGATCTCAGTGAACATCTAGAGTTTCTATAGGGGGTCAGGCCTCCTTTCCAATTCTTAGGGATAACTCGATATTACTCTTGAGTTCAGTTCAGTTCAGTCACTCAGTCGTGTCCAACTTTTTGTGACCCCAGGAATCGCAGCACGCCAGGCCTCCCTGTCCATCACCAACTCCCGGAGTTCACCCAAACTCATGTCCACTGAGTCGGTGATGCCATCCACCCATCTCATCCTCTGGCATCCCCTTCTCCTCCTGCCCCCAATCCCTCCCAGCATCAGAGTCTTTTCCAATGAGTCAGCTCTTCACATGAAGTGGCCAAAGTATTGGAGTTTCAGCTTTAGCATCAGTCCTTCCAAAGAACACCCAGGGTTGATCTCCTTCAGAATGGACTGGTTGGATCTCCTTGCAGTCTAAGAGACTCTCAAGAGTCTTCTCCAACACCACAGTTCAAAAGCATCAATTCTTTGGAGCTCAGCTTTCTTCACAGTCCAACTCTCACATCCATACATGACCACAGGAAAAACCATAGCCTTGACTAGACGGACCTTTGTTGGAAAAGTTATGTCTCTGCTTTTCAATATACTCTCTAGGTTGGTCATAACTTTCCTTCCAAAGAGTAAGTGCCTTTTAATTTCATGGCTGCAATCACCATCTGCAGTAATTTTGGAGCCCTAAAAAATAAAGTCTGACACTGTTTCCACTGTTTCCCCATATATTTCCTGTGAAGTGATGGGACCAGATGCCATGATCTTAGTTTTCTGAATGTTGAGCTTTAAGCCAACTTTTTCACTCTCCTCTTTCACTTTCATCAAGAGGCTTTTTAGTAGAAGCAGGGAAATCGTGCCTCATCTTGAGATGTTGTTGGGAACTTGGTGTTTTTGAGTTTCCGTGGGAAACTTGGGGTTCCTCTGGAGGTGCAACAGGGATGTTGGGGAACCTCTCAAGTTGCAAAAAGGGAGTCAAGCCTTCTTTTGAGTTGCAAGGGGAAGCTTGGGATATCTCTCGAGTCACTGAATTGAAATTGGGCCTCATATCGAGTTGAGGTGATATCTCATGGCTTATCTTGTGTTGCTTCGGGAAACTCGGGGTTCCTCTTGAATTGCGATCGGGATCTAGGGAAACTGTCAAGTTGCAAAATGGGAGCCAAGCCTCCTTTCATGTTGTGAGTGGGGAACTCGGGATTGCTCTCGAGTCACTGCAGTGAAATCATGCCTATTTTCGGGTTGAAGGGTGATCTTGTCATTTTTCTCGAGTTGTCGCAGGAAGCTCGGGCTTCCTCACGAGTTGTGACAGGGGTCAGGAGGAACTTCTCAAGTTCCCAAAATGGAGTTCAGCCTCCTTTCCAGTTGCCTGGGGGAACCTGGGATTGCTCTCGAGTTGCTACAGGGGAATCAGGCCTCATCTCTGGTTCGGGGTGGGGGGGAATCTTGTGGTGTTTTTTTGTGTTGCAGCAGGAAGCTTTGGGTTCCTCTCTAGTTGCAAAGGGAATCTGGGGAAACTTTGTTCTGCCAAAAGTGAGCCAAGTCTCCTTCCGAGTTGTGAAGGGGAACTCGGGATTGCTGTCGTGTCACTGCAGTGAAATCCCACCTCATTTTTGGTTGAGGGTGGATCTTCTGGTTTTTCTCAAGTTGTGGTAGGAAGCTTGAATTTCCTCTCAAGTTGCCATTGGAATTTCGGGGATCTTCTAGAGTTGTGATGGGGATCTCAGGGAACCACTCGAGTTGCCCTAGGGGTGTCAGGCCTCCTTTCCTATTGTGAGGGGGAACTTGGGATTCCTCTCGAGGTTCTGCAGAGGATTTGGGCCTCATCTCGAGTTGTAGTGGGGAGCTTGTGTTTCCTATCAAGTTGTAACGGGCATCTGGGGGAACCTTTCAAGTTGCAAAAAGGGAGTCAAGTCTCCTTTCCAGTTGCCAGGGGGAACTATGGATTGCTCTCGAGTTGCTGCAGGGGAATTGGGCCTTTCTCTCGAGTTGCAGCAGAAACTAGGGGCTCCTCTATAGTTGTTGCTGGAAACTCAGGATTTCCTCGAGAGTTGCCGCAAGGGACTCTGGGAACCTTTCAAACTGCAGTGGGAAATCAGCGTTCCTCTAGATTTGCAGCAGGGGATGCAGGATTCCAGTGGAGTCTTGGTGGGGAACTCATAGATCTTCTTGAAGTGCTCAATGACCTTGAAGAGGTGACATTAGTATGGCACCCAGCCCTCTCAGACACACTCCGGTAACCTGCTTCCTTATGGGCAGTACTGGTCTGATCTAGAAATGTATTTGACAGCTCGGAAAGTGCACGGAGACACACGGCCCTGACTCTGGAATTTAGGCTCTCTGGGCAGGCCTGGATACCTGACTTCTGAGAAGTGAAAGAGTTGCTGCAAGATAGAGGCCTGAAAAACACTCTCTGGATGCCTTTCCTTCCTCGAAGAAGATAGCTTTCCCAGCCTCTTGCATGCAGAGTCACACACTGCTTGAAAGCACTTGCTTGGTGGTCATTGCTAAAGGAAGATGGGATCAGAGTCATTTTGTCAGATGTATTCTTGAAGGACTCAGGCAAATGCACACTAAAACCTTAAACTATGCTAAATTGGCAGTCATAGAACAGGAGGAGACAGAAGCTCCTGGTAAATTCCTAGGGAGACTGAAAGAAGCCCTTTGAAGATTCACCGAGATTGATTCTGAAAGTGGAGAGGCAGGAGTGATCTTAAAAGATAGATTTCTCACTCAATTGGCTCCAGATATCCACCGTAAGCTATTAAAACAGGTGTATGCAATAAATCAGGAAGTTCACGGTTCACATATTGCTGAAGCCTGGCTTGGAGAATTTTGAGCATTACTTTACTAGCATGTAAGATGAGTGCCATTGTGTGGTAGTTTGAGCATTCTTTGGCATTGCCTTTCTTTGGGATCGGAATGAAAACTGACCTTTTCCAGTCCTGTGACCACTGCTGAGTTTTCCAAATTTGCTGGCATATTGAGTGTAGCACTTTCACAGCATCATCTTTCAGGATTTGGAATAGCTCAACTAGAATTCCATCACCTCCACTAGCTTTGTTCGTAGTAATGCTTTCTAAGGCCCACTTGACTTCACATTCCAGGATGCCTGGCTCTAGGACAGTGATCACACCATCGTGATTATCTGGGTCATGAAGATCTTTTTTGTACGGGTCTTCTGTGTATTCTTGCCACCTCTTCTTGATATCTTCTGCTTCTATTAGGTCCATACCATTTCTGTCCTTTATCGAGCTCATCTTTGCATGAAATGTTCCCTTGGTATCTCTAATTTTCTTGAGGAGATCTCTAATCTTCCCCATTCTGTTGTTTTCCTCTATTTCTTTGCATTGATCACTGAGTAAGGCTTTCTTATCGCTTCTTGCTATTCTTTGGAACTCTGCATTCAGATGCTTGTATCTTTGCTTTTCTCCTTTGCTTTTCGCCTCTCTTCTTTTCACAGCTATTTGTAAGGCCTCCCCAGACAGCCATTTTGCTTTTTTGCATTTCTTTTCCATGGGGATGGTCTTGATCCCTGTCTCCTGTACAATGTCACAAACCTCATTCCATAGTTCATCAGGCACTCTATCAGATCTAGGCCCTTAAATCTATTTCTCACTTCCACTGTATAATCATAAGGGATTTGATTTAGGTCATACCTGAATGGTCTAGTGGTTTTCCCCACTTTCTTCAAGTCTGAATTTGGTAATAAGGAGTTCATGATCTGAGCCACAGTCAGCTCCTGGTCTTGTTTTTGCTGACTGTATAGAGCTTCTCCATCTTTGGCTGCAAAGAATATAATCAATCTGATTTTGGTGTTGACCATCTGGTGATGTCCATGTGTAGAGTCACAAGAGATTGTGTTGTTGGAAGAGGGTGTTTGCTATGACCAGTGCATTTTCTTGGCAGAACTCTATTAGCCTTTGCCCTGCTTCATTCTGTACTCCAAGGCCAAATTTGCCTGTTACTCCAGGTGTTTCTTGACTTCCTACTTTTGCGTTCCAGTCCCCTATAATGAAAATGACATCTTTTTTGGGTGTTAGTTCTAAAAGCTGGTTTTACAAAAGGCTGAGGAACCAGAGATCCAATTGCCAACCTGCACTGGATCATGGGAAAAGCAAGAAAGTTCCAGAAAAAACATCTATTTCTGCTTTATTGACTATGCCAAAGCCTTTGACTGTGTGGATCACAGTAAACTGTGGAAAATTCTGAAAGAGATGGGGATACCAGACCACCTGACCTGCCTCTTGAGAAATCTGTATGCAGGTCAGGAAGCAACAGTTAGAACTGGACATGGAACAATGGACTGGTTCCAAATAGGAAAAGGAGTTCGTCAAGGCTGTATATTGTCACCCTGCTTATTTAACTTCTATGCAGAGTACATCATGAGAAACGCTGGACTGGAAGAAACACAAGCTGGAATCAAGATTGCCGGGAGAAATATCAATAACCTCAGATATGTAGATGACACCACCCTTATGGAAGAAAGTGAAGAGGAACTAAAAAGCCTCTTGATGAAAGTGAAAGTGGAGAGTGAAAAAGTTGGCTTAAAGCTCAACATTCAGAAAACGAAGATCATGGCATCTGGTCCCATCACTTCATGGGAAATAGATGGGGAAACAGTGGAAACAGTGTCAGACTTTATTTTTGGGGGCTCTAAAGTCACTGCAGATGGTGACTGCAGCCATGAAATTAAAAAGCGCTTACTCCTTGGAAGGAAAGTTATGACCAACCTAGATAGCATATTCAAAAGCAGAGACATTACTTTGCCAACAAAGATCCGTCTAGTCAAGGCTATGGTTTTTCCTGTGGTCATGTATGGATGTGAGAGTTGGACTGTGAAGAAAGCTGAGTGCTGAAGAATTGATGCTTTTGAACTGTGGTGTTGGAGAAGACTCCTGAGAGTCCCTTGGACTGCAAGGAGATCCAACCAGTCCATTCTGAAGGAGATCAGCCCTGGGATTTCTTTGGGAGAAATGATGCTAAAGCTGAAACTCCAGTACTTTGGCCACCTCATGCGAAGAGTTGACTCCTTGGAAAAGACTCTAATGCTGGGAGGGATTGAGGGCAGGAGGAGAAGGGGACGACAGAGGATGAGATGGCTGGATGGCATCACTTACTCGATGGACGTGAGTCTGAGTGAACTCTGGGAGTTGTTGATGGACAGGGAGGCCTGGAGTGCTGTGATTCATGGGGTCGCAAAGAGTCGGACATGACTGAGTGACTGAAATGAACTGAACTGATGCAATAAATCAGTCTTTAGATAATCTGTTGCAACTGGCTCAAACAGTCTATTATGGTAAGGAACATGAAGAAAAGAAATAAATGCAGTAAAAGACAAAGGCACAGGAGGAAGCCCTCATAATTGCTGTAAGAACCGTTCTTAAACAGCATGAGAAAAATGCCCAGAGGGACCCGGGTGAAAAGGGATGGGCTTGCTATTACTGTGGAAAGGAGGGGCACCTCAAGCGAGATTGCCCTCAGGAATCTAGGCCGCCTGCAGCTTCATGTCTGGTCTGCAAGGCACCACATTACAGGAGAGACTGCCCCCAGAGGCATAGATTTCAGGGGTTGGACTCTCAAGACAATCAAGACTGAAGGTGCCCAGGGGTCCCCACACAAACTCCCATCCTAATTACTCCTGAGGAACCTCAGGTATTAATAACTGGGGAGGGTGGCATTACTGAATCCCCTGGCCCACTTTCTTCCCAATCCGCTTCCATAGTGGGACTGTCTGGACGAGCCAAAAGGTATTATTTCAGTTGTTCTTTAAGCTGTAACTGGAACTCTGTGCTATTTTCACACGAGTTTCTGATCGTGCCAGTGTCTCCTTCACCCCTTTTGGGGAGGGATAGACTAAGCAAGGTCCATGCTTCCGTTTTCAGTAATATTGAGCCCTCCCTTTCTCTCCCTTTAACTGAACAAAATGTAAATCCTAGAGTGTTGGATGATGGAAAATCTGTGGGTCGAGCACACAATGCTATTCCTGATGTTGTCAAGATCAAAGATAAGGATTTTAACCCATGAAATTATCCCCAGGTTTGGGCTGCCACAGTGCCTTCAGAGTGACAATGGTTCTGCCTTTAAAACTGCCATAACTCAGGAGGTGTCTAAAGCTCAAGGAGAAGAATATCACTTACACTGTTTCCAGAGACCCCAATCCTCAGGAAAGGTTGAAAAAGCTAATAACATTATCAAAAGACATTTGCACAAATTAACTCAAGAGATGCAGGACAATTGGATTTAAGTTCTGCCCATAGCCTTAATGAGGGCTCGGACTGCCCCCCCCCCCCAAAAGGAGGGATTGTTCCCCTTTAAATGTATTTATGGAAGGCCTTTCTTACACATAGACATTGTTGTAGACCCTGAAGCCTTAGAATAAACTTATTATGTAACTCAGCTCTCAGCTTTTCAATAGGCATTAACAGAACTCCAGAAGTTGACTCCTGACCCATCCTCTGAGTCAAGCAAGCCTCTGTTTGAGCCAGGAACTGAGATCCTGATAAAAACAGTGGAATCTGGGGTCTCATTCCTCGAGCCCCTCTGGAAAGGCCCTTACCAGGTTATTCTTTCTTCTCCCACAGCTGTCAAAGTGCCAGAAATTGATTCATGGGTACATCACACTCAAGTTAAGAGGTGGCACCCTGACCAGAACTAAGTGACATCATTTTATGTCTTTACTTTCTATGCTCTGACTTTGTACTTTTCAAATGGGCCTGATAATCTATGTGAGTCTACTTCTGCTGACTCCAAAAATCCTGAGTCTGCCGTTTGATCCTGAAGACAATGCGTTCCTGTCCTGGACTCATTCCTATGCTGCATTCCACAATCGGTCTAACTGCTGGGTCTGCAGAGCACTCCCCTCTTCATCAGTGGAAGGCTTCCCATGGTAGATATCTCCACTTCAAGGAAAAGACTTTCTAAAAGTCTGCAAATACCTTCAACAACAATCATATGTGATTGATGTGATGCTTCTTCTTAAACTGATGACATCTAACAACCCTAAGATGTACTGGTGCAACACTTTGTACTTTAATGATGGACATAATGTGATTTTTAATTTTGATAATACATTGTCTCAGTTTAATGACTATTTTGCTACACATAAGGCAAATGGGTCTAAATCTAATTTTTTACCTGATGTTTATCAAATATGGGATGAGGTTATACGGCTAATTCCTGAAAAAGGATGCCTAATATCTATTGCCCCTGTATGCTGGGAACAAAGAGAGGCATCCCCAGAAGTTAGTCAACAATTTAATTATAATGTTTGGAAACAATTGGGATTTTTGCCTCAGGAAATATGCAATGTAATCATTCCTGTGTTTTTCAACCCCAGTTCAAGTTCTCCCTTTGCCTGGCCAAGTACAGATTAGGACTGGATATCTCAGCTGGCTTGTTCCAAATGGGACCTATTGGATATGTGGCTCTTACCTATGGGCATGGCTTCACCCTGGTTGGATAGGGAGATGAACCCTAGGTCTAGTTTTACTCACGGCTTTATATTTTCAGAGCTCCCAAAATATCCTGCTAATTTACCACACTTTAAAACTCAGTGGGCAAGGTTTGTATTTCACTGGTGTGATTATTTGGCTGCAGTGTTTGTTCCCTCTCTGGGAACTCCAGATGTTATGCTATGAGTGGATGCTTTGACTACTTTTACTCAACAGGCATTACAAGATTCTCAGAAAGCTATTTCAGCTCTTAATGCTAAACAAGCACAAATTAGAAAGGTGGTCTTACAAAACAGATTGGCCTTAGATATTCTGACAGCTGCACAAGGAGGAACTTGTGCCATTATTCATACCCAATGCTATACAAATATACCTAATACGAGTACTAATATTACTCATTTTTTGAAGCTATCGATACTCCTAAAGCCTCAATTGCCTCACTTTGGGAGATGTTAACTAGTACCCCATGGTGGAAAACTATCTTAATTACAATAATTCTGATTGTTATGTTTTTGTTCTTTGCTCCATGCATCTGTAAATGTAAATAAAGGATAAACTTTATTTGTCTACATTCCTTCAGTTCAGTTCAGTTCAGTTCAGTCGCTCAGTTGTGTCCGACTCTTTGTGACCCCATGAATTGCAACACGCCAGGCCTCCCTGTCCATTACCAATTCCCGGAGTTCACTCAAACCCACGTCCATCAAGTCCGTGATGCCATCCAGACATCTCATCCTCTGTGTCCCCTTCTCCTGCCCCCAATCCCTCCCAGCATCAGAGTCCTTTCCAATGAGTCAATGCTTTGCATCAGGTGGCCAAAGTACTGGAGTTTCAGCTTTAGCATCAGTACTTCCAAAGAACACCCAGGACTGTTCTCTTTTAGAGGGACTGGTTGGATCTCCTTGCAGTCCAAGGGACTCTCAAGAGTCTTCTCCAACACCACAGTTCAAAAGCATCAGCTCTTCGGTGCTCAGCTTTCTTCACAGTCCAACTCTCACATCCGTACATGACTACTGGAAAAACCATAGCCTTGACTAGACGAACCTTTGTTGGCAAAGTAATGTCTCTGCTTTTGAATATGCTATCTAGGTTGGTCATAACTTTCCTTCCAAGGAATAAGCACCTTTTAATTTCCTGGCTGCAGTCACCATGTGCAGTGATTTTGGAGCCCCAGAAAATAAAGTCTGACAGTGTTTCCCCATCTATTTCTCATGAAGTGATGGGACCAGATGCCATGATCTTCGTTTTCTGGATGTTGAGCTTTAAGCCAACTTTTTCACTCTCTTCTTTCACTTTCGTCAAGAAAGTTTTTAGTTCCTCTTCACTTAGGAATCAGCAAACCAAAATGGACTGGAATGGGCGAATTTAACTCAGATGACCATTATATCTACTACTGTGGGCAAGAATCCCTTAGAAGGAATGGAGTAGCCATCATAGTCAACAAAAGAGTCTGAAATGCAGTACTTGGATGCAATCTCAAAAATGACAGAATGATCTCTGTTCATTTCTAAGGCAAACCATTCAATATCATGAATGCTTTAATATCAGTAATGCTGAAGAAGCTGAAGTTGATCAGTTCTATGAAGACCTACAAGATCTATTAGAACTAACACCCAAAAAGATGCCCTTTTAGTGGACTGGAATGCAGAAGTAGGAAGTCAAGAAACACCTGGAGTAACAGGCAATTTGGCCTTGGAGTACAGAATATAGCAGGGCAAATGCTACTTGAGTTTTGCCAAGAGAAAACACTGGTTATAGCAAACACCATATTCCAGCAACACAAGAGAAGACTCTACACATGGACATCACCAGATGGCCAATACCAAAATCAGATTGATTATATTCTTTGCAGCCAAAGATGGAGAAGCTCTATACAGTCAGCAAAAACAAGACCGGGAGCTGACTATGGCTCAGATCATGAACTCCTTATTGCCAAATTCAGACTTAACTCGAAGAAAGTAGGGAAAACCACTAGACCATTCAGGTATGACCTAAATCACTTTAAAATTAAGAGTTTGTATATGACAATAAGTGGGCAGGGGACTTGAAAATGATCTTACAGATCCAGCAACAATTCCCCTCCCAATCCTGCCCCCAAGAGGGAAAAATAAGAACTGAATTTGTATAGTTTTAGAAACAAAGTCTTTCAGACTTTTAAAGGAAGTGTCATCTATGATAGGAACTGTTTAATATTATTGAAAGGTATGGAAAACTCCAGTTCATTAAAAAAAAAAAAAAAAAAAAAACTAGTATAAACCTGATGACAAAAATCTATAAAAGAGAAAAAAAAAAAAAAAACAGATCTACTTAACATAGTGTTGCCTTACACAATTTTACATGACAGATGCATGCCTAGGGCCATATTGAAAAGGATAGTTATCATATGTTTTCCTCTCTGCTGATTAAGCAGTATACTACTATAACCTCCCAGGCAATGAAAAAAAAGAGAAGCATAATATCTTATGGATACAGAGGAATGCCATTTTGGTGTTAAAATGCAAGTTTTATAGCACTCCAAATAGATGAGCTCTTTTTAGGGGCCAGTTGAGACAGCTGGTAAAAATTAAGGATTGTTAAAAGCCATTTGGTCTCATGAAGGGCATCATAAACATCAGTGGAGCCTGAGAGGAAGTGATCAATTATATCAAGAGTAGCTGAAATAAACTCCAGCTCAAGGCCTGTTAAGATTTGAAGGGATTTGAAGAGAACAAAGGAGAAGGCAATGGCAATCCACTCCAGTACTCTTGCCTGGAAAATCCCATGGACGGAGGAGCCTGGTAGGCTGCAGTCCATAGGGTCGCTAAGAGTCAGACACAACTGAGCGACTTCACTTTCACTTTTCACTTTCATGCATTGGAGAAGGAAATGGCAACCCACTCCAGTGTTCCTGCCTGGAGAATCCCAGGGACAGGGGAGCCTGGTGGGCTGCCGTCTATGGGGTAGCACAGAGTCAGACACGACTGAAGCAACTTAGCAGCAGCAGCAGCAGCAGCAGAAGAGAACAAAATGGTGACTGCTAATGTACCATGTTGGAAACACATCTCCATGGGGAGTATGCCCAAATGAGCCCATGGTGCACCAGTTGAGCTTTCAGACCCCTTTCCCATTTTCAGGAAGGCATTCTTGTATTCTACCATGCTCAGTGGAGGCTACCAACTTGCATCAATATCATTCATATCTAAATGCATAATCCGAAATTAAACATGGGGTTAACCAAAAAGTTCATTTGAGTTTTTTCCATAACATCTTACAGAAAAATTTGAATGAACCTTTTGGACAACCCAGTAGTAGCACACTGTAGTCAAGTGTATAATAAAAGAATACTACAGTGTGACTTCAAACCCTGGGCATTCACCAATCAAATCATTCACACACAAATATTCACACATGCTCAACCAGAAACAGATAGGAACTTCCTATGATCCAGCAGATAAACCCATCAGCCCATCCAGCAGATAAATCCATCCACCCAGGCCTTTCCCTTGCCAGTTTCCATTAGGAGATGCACCTCTAACTAGTTAAGATTGAACTCCACAAGTAGGCTTTAGATTTCACTCCCTTCCATCATAGGAAGTTTGTTGACACTTTGCCTTTCACTTTTATCCTGGAACTTTCTCGTTGCCTTTTTTTAAAAGAAAATTACTGATTTGGCTGTGCTGGGTCTTTGTAAGATCTTTAGTTGCAGCATGCAGGAACTAGTTCCCTGACCAGGGCTCCCTGCACTGGAAGTGTGGAGTCTTAGCCTCTGGACCACTAGGGAAATCCCCTCTCATTGCCTTTTAAATGCACCTGGACTCTCTGTCATGAAGTGACAGCACACATATAGCCCTCCCTTAACAAACCATGCCTTCTAGCCATCTTCCTCTCTGTGGCCCCCTGACATCTCTTGTTACCCCTTTTTTACAATACAACTGGACTAACCTTTTTGAAATAAACATTTGACCATTAATTTCCATTTTAATGGACTTGGATGGCTTCTCATTGTTCTTAAGATAAAGACCCAAATGAACATGGCCCATAAGACCTTCACTGTCTGGCCCCTGCTTTCCTTTCCAGCATCATCTCACATTAAACCCCATCTTTCTCAGTATATTAGCTGTACCCAACTTCTTCAGCTCCTGGAATGTCCCATGTGCTCTCTTGCCACCTAGCGCCCTTCCACATGATCTTTTTCCTGCTGGAAATTCTCTTTGTACCACTGTCGCAAACTTCTCTTTTGCTTAATTAATTTCTCATCTTTCAGACTTAAGTTCAAATGTAATGTTCTTAGGGAATCTTTCCCTGACCTCCCAAATTAGGTCAAATTCCTCCTATTATGTGCTTTCATAGCATCATATACTTATTTTTAAAATTTGTTTCTAGCTATTTTTTGGTCATACCACATGGCATGTGGGATCTTAGTTCCTTGACCAGTGATAGAACCTGTGCCCCCTGTTATGGAAGTGCAGATTCTTAACCACTGGACTGCCAGGCAAGTCCCAACCATATACTTTTTTGTAGCTGCAATAATCAGCTGTAAGTTTACACATATGTGTGTGTGATTATGCAATAAACACATTTCCCCCTCTATATCTGAGTTGCAGAGGTGGGAACTATTTGTCTCTATCACCTAGGTCAGTACCTTGCACAAAAAAACACACAATAAATATTTGTAGGATGTTGTTTTCAAATGAAACAATAGAGAGATTCCTGCTACTGTCAAGACCAAGGCAAAGTTGGCAACATCTACCTTATTTACTATTGTTCTGGCAATTCTGGACAATGCAATAAGAGATAAAACTTAAACAGGAAAAACAACTATTGGAAAGAGAAAATCATCATTAATTGCAGATGATGATTTACTTGAGGAATTCAAAGAATGCACTTGGCACAGTTAGATGCATTAAGGGGTTCAGCAATTTAGTCCGTTTCTTTTTAAAGGAAAAAACAATATTCTCAGATGAATAACTTCTGATATTATAAACTATATTATAAACTTATAAACTCATATTATTCCACCAACATTTATAACACACATGTGTCAGGCACAGTGATTAAACACTTTCCAACATAACCTTGCTTAAGAATCACATTTAATCCTTTCATTAATCCTAATAATGTAGGTGTGGCTCTTCTCATTTTACAAAAATAAATCTCTGCAAATTTAAACAACTAACCCAAAGGGAGGGGCAGAACTATGGTTCAAAATAAGGCCAGACAAAGTCCACGTCTATGCTACAATCTGTGATTTTAGAAAACACAAAGGGAGAAATGAAAGGTCATAAATGTAACAAATAATATAGGACACAAGAGAAAACATTAGTGAGGAATATTTATGGTGTGCATGTGTGTGTGTGTTCAGTCATTAAGTCATGTCTGACTCTTTGTGACCCCATGGACTGTAGACTTCCTGGCTCCTCTGTCCATGGGAATCTCCAGGCAAGATTACTAAAGTGGGTTGCCATTTCCTCCTCCACGGGATCTTCCCCACCAAGGGATCAAACCTGCATCTCTTATGTCTTCTGTATTACAAGTGGATTCTTTACCACTAGTACCACCTGGGAAGCCCATGTTGATAGTGTAGTAAATTACAAAACCTTATCAGTGGGTATTTAAAAGGCAAGCATAACCTTCAGGATGTACATACACACATAACATAATGCTGTATACCATATACTTACATACACTCTGGAGACTGGAAAGTGAGTATGTCTGTATTCTTTATACTTTTGGAAATTGAGAAAGAATTGTTGCCACTCCAGTGTGAAAACAGACTTGAAAAAGATTCTTAAACATCAGTGATTACAAAAAATTGATTTACTTTTATTTCCTGTATGATGTGAAGGCAAGTTCAGTTCAGTTCAGTCGCTCAGTCGTGTCCGACTATTTGCGACTCCACGAATCACAGTACGCCAGGCCTCCCTGTCCATCACCAACTCCAGGAGTTCACTCAGACTCACGTCCATTGAGTCAGTGATGCCATCCAGCCATCTCATCCTCTGTCGTCCCCTTCTCCTTCTGCCCCCAATCCCTCCCAGCATCAGAGTCTTTTCCAATGAGTCAACTCTTCGCATGAGGTGGCCAAAGTACTGGAGTTTCAGCTTTAACATCGTTCCTTCCAAAGAGCACCCAGGACTGATCTTCTTTAGAATGGACTGGTTGGATCTCCTTTCAGTCCAAGGGACTCTCAAGAGTCTTCTCCAACACCACAGTTCAAAAGCATCAATTCTTCAGCACTCAGCCTTCTTCACAGTCCAACTCTCACATCCATACATGACCACTGGAAAAACCATAGCCTTGACTAGATGGACCTTTGTTGGCAAAGTAATGTCTCTGCTTTTGAATATGCTATCTAGGTTGGTCATAACTTTCCTTCCAAGGAGTAAGCGCCTTTTAATTTCATGGCTGCAGTCACCATCTGCAGTGATTTTGGAGCCCAGAAAAATAAAGTCTGACACTGTTTCCACTGTTTCCCCATCTATTTCCCATGAAGTGATGGGACCAGATGCCATGATCTTCGTTTTCTGAATGTTGAGGTTTAAGCCAACTTTTTCACTCTCCACTTTCACTTTTATCAAGAGGCTTTTGAGTTCCTCTTCACTTTCTGCCATAAGGGTGGTGTCATCTGCATATCTGAGGTTATTGATATTTCTCCTGGCAATCTTGATTCCAGCTTGTGTTTCTTCCAGCCCAGAATTTCTCATGATGTACTCTGCATAGAAGTTAAATAAGCAGGGAGACAATATACAGCCTTGATGTACTCCTTTTCCTATTTGGAACCAGTCCGTTGTTCCATGTCCAGTTCTAACTGTTGCTTCCTGACTTACATACAGATTTCCCAAGAGGCAGATCAGGTGGTCTGGTATCCCCATCTCTTTCAGAATTTTCCAGTTTATTGGGATCCACACGGTCAAAGGCTTTGGCATAGTCAATAAAGCAGAAATATATGTTTTTCTGGAACTCTCTTGCTTTTTCCATGATCCAGCGGATGTTGGCAATTTGGTTTCTGGTTCCTCTGCCTTTTCTAAAACCAGCTTGAACATCTGGAAGTTCACGGTTCACATATTGCTGAAGCCTGGCTTGGAGAATTTTGAGCATTACTTTACTAGCATGTGAGATGAGTGTTAAGACTATACAAATATACAATATCGGGATGGGAATCAGAGGTTTACCTTTTTGAAAATATATCACTTGCCTATCTTATTTTTCAACCAGAAACAGGAATGCTGAAGAAATAACTGCATGCCTGTGGAAATTTTATTTTCCTGTGGTTTCTAGTCATTGGAGAATTACCCTCCCTGTTATCCAGGATGAGGGTTAAAATCCACATTCAAAACCACACATAAGTGGGCTTGCAGAGGCTGAGCCTCTAAAACCACATTAAAATGGATTATAGAGAGGCAAGTGTCACTGCCTGTAAGTAATGTAGTAGAGACATTAAAATCAACATAACCGAGAGCTGTGCTCCCTCAGGACAAGGACTGTGCCTTCATTTTATATAATGGTATTGATCCCAGAACCGAGTGGAAAGCATGGAGTCTAGCATAGAGCAGGTGTCCTGTTTCCTGCATTGAGAGGATTTTATAACCCTCCAAGATAATCACAATGATGTGATCACTCACCTAGAGCCAAACATCCTGGAATGTGAAGTCAAGTGGGCCTTAGAAAGCATCACTATGAACAAAGCTAGTGGAGGTGATGGAATTCCAGTTGAGCTATTCCAAATCCTGAAAGATGATGCTGTGAAAGTGCTACACTCAATATGCCAGCAAATTTGGAAAACTCAGCAGTGGCCACAGGACTGGAAAAGGTCAGTTTTCATTCCAATCCCAAAGAAAGGCAATGCCAAAGAATGCTCAAACTACTGCACAATTGCACTCATCTTACATGCTAGTAAAGTAATGCTCAAAATTCTCCAAGCCAGGCTTCAGCAATATGTGAACCGTGAACTTCCAGATGTTCAAGCTGGTTTTAGAAAAGGCAGAGGAACCAGAGATCAAATTGCCAACATCCGCTGGGTCATCAAAAAAGCAAGAGAGTTCCAGAAAAATATCTGTTTCTGCTTTATTGACTATGCTAAAGCCTTTGACTGTGTGGATCACAATAAACTGTGGAAAATTCTGAAAGAGATGGGGATACCAGACCACCTGATCTGCCTCTTGAGAAATATGTATGCAGGTCAGGAAGCAACAGTTAGAACTGGACATGGAACAATGGACTGGTTCCAAATAGGAAAAGGAGTACATCAAGGCTGTATATTGTCACCCTGCTTATTTAACTTCTATGCAGAGTACATCATGAGAAATGCTGGGCTGGAAGAAGCACAAGCTGGAATCAAGATTGCCAGGAGAAATATCAATAACCTCAGATATGCAGATGACACCACCCTTATGGCAGAAAGTGAAGAGGAACTCAAAAGCCTCTTGATAAAAGTGAAAGTGGAGAGCGAAAAAGTTGGCTTAAACCTCAACATTCAGAAAACGAAGATCATGGCATCTGGTCCCATCACTTCATGGGAAATACATGGGGAAACAGTGGAAACAGTGTCAGACTTTATTTTGGGGGGCTCCAAAATCACTACAGATGGTGACTGCAGCCATGAAATTAAAAGGCGCTTACTCCTTGGAAGGAAAGTTATGACCAACCTAGATAGCATATTCAAAAGCACAGACATTACTTTGCCAACAAAGGTCCGTCTAGTCAAGGCTATGGTTTTTCCAGTGGTCATGTATGGATGTGAGAGTTGGACTGTGAAGAAGGCTGAGTGCTTAAGAATTGATGCTTTTGAACTGTGGTGTTGGAGAAGACTCTTGAGAGTCCCTTGGACTGAAAGGAGATCCAACCAGTCCATTCTAAAGGAGATCAGTCCTGGGTGCTCTTTGGAAGGAACTATGTTAAAGCTGAAACTCCAGTACTTTGGCCACCTCATGCGAAGAACTGACTCATTGGAAAAGACTCTGATGCTAGGAGGGATTGGGGGCAGAAGGAGAAGGGGACGACAGAGGATGAGATGGCTGGATGGCATCACTGACTCGATGGACGTGAGTTTGAGTGAACTCTGGGAGATGGTGATGGACAGGGAGGCCTGGCATGCTGCGATTCATGGGGTCACGAAGAGTCGGACATGACTGAGTGACTGAACTGAACTGAAGCATTCCAAGCATTCAGTAGAATTGAGGTATGTATTTAAAATGAAATTTTAAGCTTTAACTCAAGAAATTAAAAACATTAAGAAAATTTAAGCCTGGAGGAGGAGCTAAGATGGGGGAGGAATAGGACGGGGAGAACACTTTCTCCCCCACAAATTCATCAAAAGAACATTTAAACGCTGAGTAAATTCCACAAAACAACTTCTGAATGCAGGCAGAAGACATCAGGCACCCAGAAAAGCAACCCATTGTCTTCAAAAGGAGGTAGGAAAAAACATAAAAGACAAAAAGAGACAAAAGAGGGAGGGACAGAGCTCCATCCTGGGAAGGAAGTCTTAAAAAGAGAGACGTTTCCAAGCACCAGGAAACATTCTCACTGCTGAATCTGTGCTAAGCCTTGGAAGCACAAAGGGCAACATAACAGGGAGGAAAAATAAACAAACAATTAAAACCCGCAGGTTACGAGCCCTACGGTAACTCCCCCAGCGGAGAAGCAGCACAGACGCCTGCACACGCCACTAGCAAGCAGGGGCTGGGCAGGGAGGCGTGGTGCAGGCTGCATCGCTTACAGTAAGGATCTGGCCTGAATACCCCGAGCGCTATCTGAGCTAAATAATTTGGGCTAACAAACCAGACTGTGGGATATCTACCACGCAAAAAGCCAGCCCTAACCTAAGACACTGCCAGGCCCGCACACGGAACAAAGGACTGAACAGAGATAGCCAGCTACAGACAATCCCCCTCCGGTGACAGGCATCCAGAGCCGGAAGGGGGCAATCGTAGCCCCAGAGAGACGTTATCTACAAAACTGTAAGCAGGCTTCTTTGCTAACTAAAACCTCTTGGGGGTCTGGATGGTCAACATACGCCTGAGAAGGTGCGCCGGTTGTACACCTAGATAACGGAGCGGCAGGGAGGCGATAAGTCGCAGCAACCACGCATGCCACACACCTCATCACCTGAGCTGCTCGGACCTGGGAAGGGCACAAAATGCAGGCCCAACCGAGTCTGCGCCTCTGAGGACTACCTGAGTGCCTGAACCTGAGCGGCTTAGACCTGGGAGGTGCAAGCAGCCCAGGGCTGGCCACAGATGGTTCCTCGCGGAGCAACCTAGAGCCTGAGCAGTGTGGGCAGGGAGGCTACATGCACCGTGAGCAGGGGCAGGCCCAGTGTGGCTGAGGCACTGCGAGCATACACCAGTGTTATTTGTTTGCAGCGTCCCTCCCTCCCCACAGCTTTGTCTCAGGGTGGAAATCAGACACTGAAGAGACCAGCAAACAGAAGAAGTTATAACAGAGGGAACCACCTTGGAAGCTACAGGCAATAGATTAAAACCCTGTGGTTAGTACCGACTACATAGGAAGGGGCCTATAGATCTTGAGAAATATAAGTTGGACCAAGGAACTAGCTGAAAATGAACTGACCCCACAATACCCACAACAAAACCAGAGAAAGTCCTAGAAATATTTTTACTATTTTTATGATCATTCTCTCTTTCTTTCTTTTTTTTAATTTTTAAAAAATTTTAAGTCCTCTATTACTCCTTTAATTTTCACTTTTATAACCTACTATTACTTTGCAAAAAAAAAAAAAAGACTATTTTTTTTAAAAAAAAGCAAACTTCATATATATATTTTTATAATTTTTGTAACCGTGTTTTTTTTTCTTTTCTTCTTTTCTTTAACATTGTATTTTTGAAATTCCAAACTCTACTCTAGATTTTTAATTTTAGCTTTTTTGTATTTGTTATCAATTTTGTACCTATATTTTTTTATATAATTTTTGTGACTTTTTTGTATCTCTCTTTCTCTTCTTTTATATAACATTGTATATCTGAAATTCCAAACTATACTCTAGATTTTTAATTTATGTTTTTTGGTATTTGTTATCAATTTTGTACCTACATTTTCTTCATAATTTTTGCAACTTTGTTTGTTTTTGTTTGTTTGTTTTTTCTCTCTCTTTCTTTTTCTTCTTCTTTTCTTTAACATTGTATTTTTGAAATTCCAAACTCTACTCTAGATTTTTAATTTTTGCTTTTTGGTATTTGTTATCAATTATGTACATATATTTTCTTTATAATTTTTGTGACTTTTTTTTTCTTTTCTTTTTCTCTCTTTCTTTTCCTTCTTCTTTTCTTTAACATTGTATTTTTGAAATTCCAAACTCTACTCTAGATTTTTAATTTTTGCTTTTATGTATTTGTTACCAATTTTGTACCTTTAAGAACCCAATCTTCAGTACCCATTTTTTACTAGGGAGCGAGATTACTGGCTTGACTGCTCTCTCCCCCTTTGGACTCTCCTTTTTCTCCACCAGGTCGCCTGTGTCTCCTCCCTAACCCCTCTCTACTCTACCCAACTCTGTGAATTTCTGTGTGTTCCAGACGGTGGAGAACACTTAGGGAACTGATTACTGGCTGGATCTGTCTCTCTCCTTTTCATGCCCCCCTTTTATCCTCCTGGCCACCTCTGTCTTCTTCCTCCTTCTTCTCTTCTCTGTATAACTCTGTGAACACCTCTGAGCAGTCCAGTTGTGGAGTGCACATAAGGAAGTGATTACTGGCTATCCCACTCTCTCCTCTATTGATTCCATCTCATCTCATTCGGGTCACCTCTAACTCCCTCCTCCCTCTTCTCTTCTCCATGTAATGCTGTGAACCTCTCTGGGTGACCCTCACAGTGGAGAAATTTTTCATCTTTAACCTAGATATTTTATCAATAGTGCTGTATAGGAGAAGTTTTGAAACTACTGTAAAAATAAGACTGATAACTGGAAGCAGGAGGCTTAAGTCCAAACCCTGACTCCAGGGAACATTAATTGACAGGAGCTCATCAAACACCTCTATACCTACACTGAAACCAAGTACCACACAAGGGCCAACAAGTTCCAGGGCAAGACGTACCAAACAAATTCTCCAGCAACACAGGAACACAGCCCTGAGCTCTAAGATACAGGCTGCCCAAAGTCACCCCAAAACCATAGACATGTCATAACTCATCACTGGATACTTCACTGCACTCCAGAGGGAAGAAATACAGCTCCACCCACCAGAACACTGACACAAGCTTCCCTAACCAAGAAACCTTGACAAGCCACCTGTACAAACCCACACACAGTGAGGAAATGCCACAATAAAGAGAACTCCACAAACTACCAGAATACAGAAAGGACACCCCAAACTCAGCAATTTAAACAAGATGAAGAGACAGAGGAATATCCAGCAGGTAAAGGAACAGGATAAATGCCCACCAAACCAAACAAAAGAGGAAGAGATAGGGAATCGACCTGATAAAGAATTCCGAATAATGATAGTGAAATTGATCCAAAATCTTGAAATCAAAATGGAATCACAGATAAATAGCCTGGAGACAAGGATTGAGAAGATGCAAGAAAGGTTTAACAAGGACCTAGAAGAAATAAAAAAGAGTTGATATATAATGAATAATGCAATAAATGAGATCAAAAACACTCTGGAGGCAACAAATAGTAGAATAACAGAGGCAGAAGATAAGATTAGTGAATTAGAAGATAGAATGATAGAAATAAATGAATCAGAGAGGGAAAAAGAAAAACTAATTAAAAGAAATGAGGACAATCTCAGAGACCTCCAGGACAATATTAAACACTACAACATTCGAATCATAGGGGTCCCAGAAGAAGAAGACAAAAAGGAAGACCATGAGAAAATACTTGAGGAGATAATAGTTGAAAACTTCCCTAAAATGGGGAAGGAAATAATCACTCAAGTCCAAGAAACCCAGGAAGTCCCAAACAGGATAAACCCAAGGCGAAACACCCAAGACACATATTAATCAAATTAACAAAGATCAAACACAACAAATATTAAAAGCAGCAAGGGGAAAACAACAAATAACACACAAGTGAATTCCCATAAGGATAACAGCTGATCTTTCAACAGAAACTCTTCAAGCCAGGAGGGAATGGCAAGACATACTTAAAGTGATGAAAGAAAATAACCTAGAGCCCAGATTATTGTACCCAGCAAGGATCTCATTCAAATATGAAGGATAAATCAAAAGCTTTACAGACAAGCAAAAACTGAGAGAATTTAGCACCACCAAACCAGCTCTCCAACAAATACTAAAGGATATTCTGTAGACAGAAAACACAAAAATGGTATATAAATTCGAACCCAAAACAATAAAGTAAGTGGCAACGGGATCATACTTATCAATAATTACCTTAAATGTAAATGGATTGAATGCCCCAACCAAAAGACAAAGACTGGCTGAATGGATACAAAAACAAGACCCCTACATATGCTGTCTACAAGAGACCCACCTCAAAACAGGGGACACACACAGACTGAAAGTGAAGGGCTGGAAAAAGGTTTTCCATGCAAATAGGGACCAAAAGAAAGCAGGAGTAGCAATACTCATATCAGATAAAATAGACTTTAAAACAAAGGCTGTGAAAAGAGACAAAGACGGTCACTACATAATGATCAAAGGATCAATCCAAGAAGAAGATATGACAATTATAAATATATATGCACCCAAACATGGGAGCACAGCAATATGTAAGACAAATGCTAACAAGTAAGAAAGGAGAAATTAACAGTAACACAATAATAGTGGGAGACTTTAATACCCCACTCACACATATGGATAGATCAACTAAACAGAAAATTAACAAGGAAACACAAACTTTAATGATACAATAGACCAGTTAGACTTAATTGATATCTATAGGACATTTCATCCCCAAACAATGAATTTCACCTTTTTCTCAAGCGTACATGGAACCTTCTCCGGGATAGATCACATCCTGGGCCATAAATCTAGCCTTGGTAAATTCAAAAAAATAGAAATCATTCCAAGCATCTTTTCTGACCACAATGCAGTAAGATTAGATCTCAGTAACAGGAGAAAAACTATTAAAAATTCCAACATATGGAGGCTGAACAACACGCTGCTGAATAACCAACAAATCACAGAAGAAATCAAAAAAGAAATCAAAATTTGCATAGAAATGAATAAAAATGAAAACACAACAACCCAAAACCTGTGGGACACTGTAAAAGCAGTCCTAAGGGGAAAGTTCATAGCAATACAGGGATACCTCAAGAAACAAGAAAAAAGTCAAATAAATAACCTAACTCTACACCTAAAGCAACTAGAAAAGGAAGAAATCAAGAACCCCAGGGTTAGTAGAAGGAAAGAAATCTTAAAAATTAGGGCAGAAATAAATGCAAAAGAAACAAAAGAGACCATAGCAAAAATCAACAAAGCCTAAAGCTGGTTCTTTGAAAGGATAAATAAAATTGACAAACCATTAGCCAGACTCATCAAGAAACAAAGGGAGAAAAATCAAATCAATAAAATTAGCAATGAAAATGGAGAGATCACAACAGACAACACAGAAATACAAAGGATCATAACAGACTACTATCAGCAATTATATGCCAATAAAATGGACAACGTGGAAGAAATGGACAAATTCTTAGAAAAGTACAACTTTCCAAAACTCGACCAGGAAGAAATAGAAAATCTTAACAGACCCATCACAAGCACGGAAATTGAAACTGTAATCAAAAATCTTCCAGCAAACAAAAGCCCAGGTCCAGACGGCTTCACAGCTGAATTCTACCAAAAATTTAGAGAAGAGCTAACACCTGTCCTACTCAAACTCTTCCAGAAAATTGCAGAGGAAGGTAAACTTCCAAACTCATTCTATAAGGCCACCATCACCCTAATACCAAAACCTGACAAAGATCCCACAAAAAAAGAAAACTACAGGCCAATATCACTGATGAACATAGATGCAAAAATCCTTAACAAAATTCTAGCAATCAGAATCCAACAACACATTAAAAAGATCATACACCTGGGATAAAGTGGGCTTTATCCCAGGGATGAAGGATTCTTCAATATCCGCAAATCAAACAATGTAATACACCACATTAACAAATTGAAAAATAAAAACCATATGATTATCTCAATAGATGCAGAGAAAGCCTTTGACAAAATTCAACATCCATTTATGATAAAAACTCTCCAGAAAGCAGGAATAGAAGAAACATACATCAACATAATAAAAGCTATATATGACAAACCCACAGCAAACATTATCCTCAATGGTGAAAAATTGAAAGCATTTCCTCTAAAGTCAGGAACAAGACAAGGGTGCCCACTTTCACCATTACTATTCAACATAGTTTTGGAAGTTTTGGCCACAGCAATCAGAGCAGAAAAAGAAATAAAAGGAATCCAAATTGGAAAAGAAAAAGTAAAACTCTCACTGTTTACAGATGGCATGATCCTCTACATAGAAAACCCTAAAGACTCCACCAGAAAATTACTAGAACTAATCAATGATTATAATAAAGTTGCAGGATATAAAATCAACACACAGAAATCCCTTGCATTCCTATACACTAATAATGAGAAAACAGAAAGAGAAATTAAGGAAACAATTCCATTCACCATTGCAATGAAAAGAATAAAATACTTAGGAATATATCTACCTAAAGAAACTAAAGACCTATATATAGAAAACTATAAAACACTGGTGAAAGAAAACAAAGAGGAGACTAATAGATGGAGAAATATACCATGTTCATGGATTGGAAGAATCAATATAGTGAAAATGAGTATACTACCCAAAGCAATTTATAGATTCAATGCAATCCCTATCAAGCTACCAATGGTATTCTTCACAGAGCTAGAACAAATCATTTCACAATTTGCATGGAAATACAAAAAACCTCGAATAGCCAAAGCTATCTTGAGAAAGAAGAATGGAACTGGAGGAATTAACCTGCCTGACTTCAGGCTCTACTACAAAGCCACAGTCATCAAGACAGTATGGTACTGGCACAAAGACAGAAATATAGATCAATGGAACAAAATAGAAAGCCCAGAGATAAATCCACACACATATGGACACCTTATCTTTGACAAAGGAGGCAAGAATATACAATGGATTAAAGACAATCTCTTTAACAAGTGGTGCTGGGAAAACTGGTCAACCACTTGTAAAAGAATGAAACTAGACCACTTTATAACACCATACACAAAAATAAACTCAAAATGGATTAAACATCTAAACTTAAGACCAGAAACTATAAAACTTCTAGAGGAGAACATAGGAAAAACACTCTCTGACAGACATCACAGCAGGATCCTCTATGACCCACCTCCCAGAATATTGGAAATGAAAGCAAAAATAAACAAATGGGACCTAATTAAACTTAAAAGCTTCTGCCCAACAAAGGAAACTATAAGCAAGGTGAAAAGACAGACTTCAGAATGGGAGAAAATAATAGCAAATGAAGCAACTGACAAACAACTCGTCTCAAAAATATACAAGCAACTCCTACAGCTCAATTCCAGAAAAATAAGTGACCCAATCAAAAAATGGGCCAAAGAACTAAATAGACATTTCTCCATAGAAGACATACAGATGGCTAACAAACACATGAAAAGATGCTCCACATCACTCATTATCAGAGAAATGCAAATCAAAACCACTATGAGGTACCATTTCACGCCAGTCAGAATGGTTGCGATCCAAAAGTCTACAAGCAATACATGCTGGAGAGGGTGTGGAGAAAAGGGAACCCTCTTACACTGTTGGTGGGAATGCAAACTAGTACAGCCACTATGGAGAACAGTGTGGAGATTCCTTAAAAAGCTGGAAATAGAACTGCCTTATGATCCAGCAATCCCACTGCTGGGCATACACACTGAGGAAACCAGAAGGGAAAGAGACACGTGTACCCCAATGTTCATCACAACACTGTTTATAATATTAATTATATTAATAATTAATAATAATATTAAGCCAGGACATGGAAGCAACCTAGATGTCCATCAGCAGATGAATGGATAAGAAAGCTGTGGTACATATACACAATGGAGTATTACTCAGCCATTAAAAAGAATACATTTGAATCAGTTCTAATGAGGTGGATCAAACTGGAGCCTATTATACAGAGTGAAGTAATCCAGAAAGAAAAACATCAATACAGTATACTAAGGCATATATATGGAATTTAGAAAGATGGTAACAATAACCCTGTATACGAGACAGCAAAAGAGACACTGATGTATAGAACAGTCTTTTGGACTCTGTGGGAGAGGGAGAGGGTGGGATGATTTGGGAGAATGGCATTGAAACATGTATAATATCATATATGAAATGAGTCACCAGTCCAGGTTCGATGCACGATACTGGATGCTTGGGGCTGGTGCACTGGGACAACCCAGAGGGATGGTATGGGGAGGGAGGAGGGAAGAGGGTTCAGGATGGGGAACACATGTATACCTGTGGCAGATTCATTTCGGTATATGGCAAAACCAATACAATACTGTAACCTTAAAAAATAAAATTAAATTTTTTAAAAAAGAAAGAAAATTCAAGCCTGAACCCAAGAAATTAAACCATTGCTTTTTGCAAAGTGGAGAATATTACTATAAGCACTTACAGTTCAACCCCTCAATACAGAAGTTGTCCAGTCTCTATTTTGGACTGTGTGATACACTCTGACTCTCAGCTTCCCTAGCCATACCATTTGGGTTCATGGGCATGCAAGGTTCATCTAATGATATTATCCTGAATTACACAATACAGGATAGCCTCACAAGGCTAAATTCTGTTTAACTGAGAGTTGAAAGATTAGCAAGCTGAGCCCTGTTAAAATTTTCAAAATGTGTTCCAGTTACACAAGAGGATGTCAGAAAAAAATGGACACCTTCCCACCCACCATGTGAGTACTGAAATGCACTTCTAACATGTGAAAGGCCTTTCTCTCCTCACAGCTGGCCAAAAGGCCCACAGTGCCAATAAGGATAAGTTGAACTGGTCAAGTTTCACAAAACTTGTATGCCTTAAACAGATCCAGAGATCATTTTACTACTTCTAACCATATATCCAAGAGAAATGAAGATGTACGTCCACACAATAATGTGTACGTGAATGTTCATAGCAGTTTTAGACATAGTATCCAAGACATGTGAATAAACCAAAATCTAACTGATGAATGGATAAATATGGACATATCCATACAATGGAATAGTATTCAAACCTAAAAAGAAACGAAGTGCTGACTTATGTTACAACATGGATGAACTTTGAGAGCACACTAAATGAAAGAAGGTGGTCACAAAGATTGCTTATTGTGTGATTCCATTTATATGCAATGTCCAGAAGAAATAAAAAGTAGATTAGCAGTTGTGAGAGGCTGCTGGTAGCAGGAAAATGGGGGTTTGAGAGGAAATGGGGGTTGATTTCTTAAGGGTACAGGGTTCTTTTTGGGTCAGAGTGTTCTAAAATTGTTTTGATGGGGTCTTCCCTGGTGGTCCAGTGGTTAAGAATCCACCTTGCACACAAGTTTGCCCCAAGTTTGACCCCTGATTGGGCAACTAATCCTGTGTGCTGCAATCAGAAGAGTCTGTGTGCTGCATGAAAGATCACACATGGCACAACTAAGACTCAATGCAGCCAAATACATCAGTGTTAAAAGAAGATTGTGACAATGGGTACACAACTTTGTGAATATACCAAAAAACACCATGTTGTATGCTTCAGATATATAAATTGTATGGAATGTGAATTACATCTTAATAAAGTTGTTACCAAAAAAAACAGAAAATCATGCCAGGGGGTCCAGGCCTCCTGGAGGTGGAACCCAGGGCCGTCTTGGTGGGGACCAGAAACACAGCAGATCCGAACACTTTGGCATCAGGCTCTAAAAATGAGGTATCTCTCAAATGAATCAGAATTCATCTGGTGAATTTCCCTTGGGTAACTCTATGTGGTCTGTTAAGTTACAAGGGCCCAACATGCCATGCTTTCCAATCTGGAGGGCCTTCTCGGTCAGGAGAAAACTGAAGTCAAGGATGACAGAGTACTAGATGCAAGACTAATTCTATCAATGGCAGTATTCAAAAGCCTGAGATTAATACAGTAGATTTGGAGGTATGCAAGCAATAGCCGGGGGCTTCCTAGGTGATGCTAGTGGCAAAGAAAGTGTAGTCACTCAGTAGCGTCTGACTCTTTGAGACCCCATGAATAGCAGCCCCACCTGGCTCATCTGTCCATGGAATTCTTTAGGCAAGAATACTGAAGTGGGTTGCTATTTCCCTGCCTGCCAATGCAGGAGACATAAGAGACTCAGGTTTGATCCCTGCATCTGAAAGATTCCCTGGAGAGGAACTCCAGTATTCTTGTCTGGGGAATCCCATAGACAGAGGAGCCTGGAAGGCTACAGTCCATGTGGTCACAAAGAGTCAGACACAATTGACTGAGCAAGCATGCAGGCATGCATGACCATCTCTGGAGGGCTTCCCCCAACTCATCAGGAAAGTACCAGTTCCCAGATTATGAAGGGCATATCAGTCTTAAGGCTTCCAAGATATAACAGAAGACATGTCCAGGACTCTGAACCCAGAGGTTTGGGCCAAAGCAGACATGAAAGTGAGGAGGAAAGACTTCTATTCCTGGGAGGGAAGAGACACAGCAGACATTTAGTGTTGGGTGAAGCAGGTTAAACTCCTGCTATTTGAGGTGAGCTTCTAGGAAGCAGAGAGAAGCAAGCAAGAGAGAAATATTTTGGAGGCAGATGAGAGTTCTTTTCCTAATTGCACACGGGTACCACTATATGAAAGACAGTAGCTTAACTGAGGCCTAGGGGTAAAGGACACACCATTTTACCTGGGTTTACTGACGGGTTGGTGTCCAGGATAGGTGGATTTACAGGTTGAACTACTCAGGAAAGAGAAAGACAGATACCTCAAGTCACAGTGACTGGATGGCAAGAATGGAGAATGCACTCCACCTGCCTAGGGAAGAGGCCAGAACACAATGACTGGTACACGAGCTCTTAAGACCTGATGGGGAGTGCCTAGTAAAGGGTGCAGGGCTGCCAGCAGGAGTGGAGCAGGTTATTGAGCCAACTGCCTCTTAAGGCAGCAGCTTCCTTAGCTTTCCCACCACTGGCTGGCACTGAAGTCAGAGCATTTCTTTCTTTCTTTCTTTTATCTTTGACCATGCCACATGGCACATAGGATCACAGTTCCCTGACCTGGGATCAAACCCATGCCCCTTGCAGTTGAAGTGCATGATCTTAACAACTGGACCACTAGGGAAGTCTGGTTAGAGTATTTCTAGCCCCCAGTTTCAGCCACGAAAGCTGGCTGGAAGGCACAGTCAGGAGTCAGGGAGAGGATGTCAGGGGCCTGGATTCCTGAGAGAGGAGTCCCCTTCATGTCACTAGAGGGTCTTGATTTCCCACTGATTATTTCTGTCCTTTTACTTCCAGCAGAGAGAGAATGACTATCTGGACTTCTCTCTGTTCATTCACTCTCTTTTGGATCCTGGAATGCCTGAAGCACCTTGCAGCTAATTTCCACCCCAAGGGGGCCACCTGACAATATGATCACTTCCTAGTCCTATCAGGGTCCCTGGCTGTGTGTACACACATGTACACACACATAAACCACAGTGATCAGTTTGCTCCATACTGGTTTCTGGTTCAATGTGCAGGTATGAACCTAAATTATTTTCTGAGGATAACTTCTGACCAAGAGAGCATCAGATAAGGCAGTCCCAGGCTGCTTCATTCTGTAATTCTGACTTATGCACAATACTACCTCAACTAATCATTTCTTGCATTTTCCTATTTATTCTCTATCAATCAGTGACCTCTGTAACCATCTCAGTTAGGCTAATGCTTAGGAACACAGGAACACAGAATCTAGTCCCACTGTCCTTTATCTTTCTAAAATAATGATGATGAAAACTGAAAGAAAGGAAAGGAACAGTTTTCAATTATTCAAATGACTTCTCCTTTGGACCTCTGCTGGTTTGTAGATAAGGCTTTACTGATTTACTATTGCTATTTCTCAAACCATCAGCAATGCCAGACACACCTGTCCTTTAAGTAAAAGATCAAATACCTCTCAAACAGGTGGGGGTGCAGGGGGTGAAGCCAGCATATTCCCAGTCGTAGGTCATTTCACTGTCCTGCTCCTGCAAAGAAGAGGCCAGTTCCTGGGTGGCAGGGCTCTCATCACAGGGCTGCAGGAGGCAGGGCTGCTCTGTGGGCAGCCAGGAGCCTTCACACCCTTCCTCTGGCAGCTCGGTCTCAGTCTGCGTGAAGGCCAGGAGCACGCGGCACTTCACCTCTCACACCTGAACACCTGGCCCACATGTGGCACTGCAGGCAGACCACGGCTCTGGAACAAACCTGCAGGCAACCGGGGAGCCCTGGGGTCAGAGCAGAGGAGGACACGGGCCATCAGTCCAAAGAGAGCACAAAGGGGGCGTGACGAGCATTCTATGAAGGGAAGAAGTAACTTCATTCAGAGGGGATTCAATATGTTTTGGAGGCTGTCCTTTTGTTGGTGCCTGAAAATGTGTCGTGGACAAACGTTCCAACCTCATCAGCAACAGAAAGAAGCTTTTACCAGAGATACACTGAACTTTTGCACCTATGTTATTTAACTCAAATTCTGTGCTCTGACCTTTGCATATCATCATTAAAAGGTTTTCTGTAAGATTTGGACATAATAAATTGTGTAGAGATAATTTCTACTCTGAGTTCTTTTATAACATGGAAATGTTCACCAGTATTTATTCAAGAAATTTTGGAGCTTACCCTGTCTTAACATGCAGAATTTTATTAAAATGTCTTGATATTTAGGGGCAAAACTGTAGGATAACAAACGCTTTCTGCAGAGCCGTGGTGGTGGTTTAGTCACTAAGTTGTGTCCAACTCTTGTGACCCCATGGACTATAGACCACCAGGTTCCTCTGTCCATGGGATTCTCCATGCAAGAATTCTGGAGTGGGTTGCCATTTCCTTCTCCTTCTGCAGAGTAAATGAAGCTTTGTTATTCTTTTTTATTTAGTATATGGGCTTCCCTGGTGGCTCAGTAGTAAAGAATCTGCCTGCCATTTCAGGAGACACAGGTTTGATTCCTGGTCCAGGAAGAACCCCTGGAGAAGGAAATGGCAACCCACTCCAGTATTCTTGCCTAGAGAATTCCATGAACAGAGGAGCCTGGCGGGCTACAGTTTATGGGGTCCCAAAGAGTTGGACATGACTGAGCAACTAAACAACATGCAACATTTTAATATATAACAACACACAAAACTTCTGAATTTTCTTGAAACTATCACAGCTGTTACCCATTGTGACTGAATAAAGCATGTATTTCTTATCCTGAATCTTTCTCCACTAAATTACAGGGTGTCCTCCTTTGGCCTACAGGTTAAATCCCGTCCACCTATTTCTGCACAGCCTACCTGGTAAGAATGATTTTCATAGTTCTAAATGGATGGTGAGAAAAAAGCAGGATATTTTGTGTCATGTAAAAATGACATAAAATTCAATGTGTGTCCATAACTAAATATTTATTGGAATACAGTCATGGTCACTTGTTCAGCCTTGTTTATGGCTGGCCAGGTCTGAGGATTTGCAAAATAGACTGTTTGGCTGGCAAAACCTAAGATATTTATTATTTGGCTCTTTATAGAAAATGTTTACTGATTCCTGCACTGAATTTAAGACACAGACTCCATTGGGACATATATATTTTTTTGTTTGTTTTATTTTATTTTTAAACTTTATAATATTGTATTGGTTTTGCCAAATATCAAAATGAATCTGCCACAGGTATACATGTGTTCCCCATCCTGAACCCTCCTCCCTCCTCCCTCCCCATACCATCCCTCTGGGTCGTCCCAGTGCACCAGCCCCAAGCATCCAGTATCGTGCATCGAACCTGGACTGGTGACTCGTTTCATACATGATATTATACATGTTTCAATGCCATTCTCCCAAATCTTCCCACCCTCTCCCTCTCCCACAGAGTCCAAAAGACTGTTCTATACATCAGTGTCTCTTTTGCTGTCTCGTATACAGGGTTATTGTTACCATCTTTCTAAATTCCATATATATGCATTAGTATACTGTATTGATGTTTTTCTTTCTGGCTTACTTCACTCTGTATAATAGGCTCCAGTTTCATCCACCTCATTAGAACTGATTCAAACGTATTCTTTTTAATGGCTGAGTAATACTCCATTGTGTGTATGTACCACAGCTTTCTTATCCATTCATCTGCTGATGGACATCTAGGTTGCTTCCATGTCCTGGCTATTATAAACAGTGCTGCGATGAACATTGGGGTACACGTGTCTCTTTCCCTTCTGGTTTCCTCAGTGTGTATGCCCAGCAGTGGGATTGCTGGATCATAAGGCAGTTCTATTTCCAGCTTTTTAAGGAATCTCCACACTGTTCTCCATAATGGCTGTACTAGTTTGTACAGTGTAAGAGGGTTCCCTTTTCTCCACACCCCCTCCAGCATTTATTGCTTGTAGACTTTTGGATCGCAGCCATTCTGACTGGCGTGAAATGGTACCTCATAGTGGTTTTGATTTGCATTTCTCTGATAATGAGTGATGTGGAGCATCTTTTCATGTGTTTTTTAGCCATCTGTATGTCTTCTTTGGAGAAATGTCATATATTTTTAAGACAATCTGAAGCAACACTTGCATCATGAGATATTAATAAGTGATAGGCTGGAAAGAGAGCAGTAATTGAGTGTGGAAAACACTGTTTTCAATAATGTTCAATAGGTTTATTTACTGCAAAAATTTTCCCAAAACTATGATATATGAACACATACCATACATACTCAAGGGGGAGTGGATACAACGTGTATGGTTTCCTAAATTTGAGTGACTATAGACCTATATTCATGGGGAAATGTTGTACTAAATAACTTCAGAAAAAATGCTGCTGAGCTGTTTGCTTCAAATACAGTTCCAAGGCTTAATGTTTAAAATCTCAGAATGAGCTGGTTGTAAACATCTCTCAGAATCACCTAAGCATCTCTCCCTACATGAGGCTTCACCACAGTTGTACACAAGAGCACAGCAGAATCAAAACACTATTGCTGTCCATGAGCAATAAAGAAATATCAATAACACCTCCCTGTTTTCATTTTGTTTTGTTGGAAACTGTTAGTGGCAAACTATTCTCTAATCTTCATTTTCCATGACTCAGCTCCTTAGGATGTAGTAGTACTGGAGCAATATTTGCATCTTTACTCTTTTCTGTCCTTGCTGCTTTCCCATGGGAAAACTGGAAAGGAGACTGATTAAATTTAAGAAGACACATCCATACAATGTATTCAATAATAGGATGAGGTCACTGAAAAGAAGAAGGTGAATCTATATGAATTGGCAAGGAATATTCTCCTTTTGGAGGCTGTTAAATGAAATAAGTATGTGGTCTTATGAAATAAGTATCATACGCAATGATCTTTTGTCTAACTACACAAAAGAGCACAGACATGCCTATATAGTGTATATATTACATATTGTTGCTCAGTCTCTAAGTCATGTCCCACTCTTTGTAACCCTGTGAACTGCAGTACACCAGGCTTCCCTGTCCTTCACTAACTCCCTGAATTTGCTCAAACTCATTTCCATGGAGTCAGTGATGTCATCCAACCATCTCATCCTCTGTCACTCCCTTCTCCTCTTTTCCTCAATCTTTCCCAGCATCAGGATCTTTTCCAATGAGTTGGTTCTTCGCATCAGGTGACCAAAGTATTGGAGCTTCAGCATCAGTTCTTCCAATGAATATTCAGGGTTGATTTCCTTTAGGATTAACAGGTTTGATCTCCTTGCAGTCCAAGGGACTCTCACGAGTCCTCTCCAGCACCACAGTTCAGAAGCATCAGTTCTTCAATGCTCAGCCTTCTTTATGGTCCAACTTTCACATCCGTACATGACTACTTGAAAAACCGTAGTTTTGACTATACAGACCTTTGTTGGCAAAGTGATCTCTGCTTTTTTAACACAATGTCTGTCATAGCTTTTCTTTCAAGGAGCAAGTGTCTTTTGATTTCATGGCTGCAGTTACTGTCCACAGTGATTTTGGAGCTCAATAAAATAAAATCTGTCACTTTTTCCCCATCTATTTGCCATGAAGTAATGGGACTGACTGCCATGATCTTAGTTTTTTGAATGTTGAATTTTAAGCCAGCTTTTTAACTCTCCTCTCTCACTTTCATCAAGAAGCTCTATAATTCTTTGCTTTCTGCCATTAGAGTGGTACCATCTGCATATCTGAGGTTTTATCATTTCTCCCTGCACTCTTGATTCCAGTTCATGACTCATCCAGCCATGAATTTCTCATGATGAACTCTGAATATAAGTTAAATAAGCAAGGTGACAGTATACAGCCTTGATGTTCTCCTTTCCCAATTTTGAACCAGTCTGTTGTTTCACGTCTGGTTCTAACGGTATATATTTATAGCTTCTATGTTATCTATGCTGATTTATATATAATTTCTCTTTTCAGGAAGTGATTGCAAGAGCCAGGAAATGGAGTTTATAGAAGGAGGCTTTTACTATATTTTGTTGCTGCTTTTTTTAAATTAAATTTTATTGGAGGATAGTTGCTTTACAATGTTGGTTAGTTTCTACTGTACAGCACAGTGAACCAGCTATACGTAGACATGTATCCCCTCTTTTTTTTTTTTTTGGATTTCCTTCCCAGTTAGGTCACCACAGAGCACTGAGTAGAGTTCTCTGTGCTATACAGTAGGATCTCATGAGTTATCTATTTTATATATAGTATCAATAGTGTATATACATCAATCCCAATCTCCCAATTCATCCCCCCCGTGTTGTTTCTGCTTTGGAGTCCATACGTTTGTTCTCTACATCTATGTCTCTATTTCTCTTTTGCAAATAGGATCATCTATACCATTTTATAGATTCCATATGTATGTGTTAATACGTGACATTTGTCTTTGTTCATTTTCATTTTGCACCTTTTAAAGGCTTTAACTTTCTAACCATATGCATAGTATACTTCTATGGTCATTAATTTTTTTCTCTTTTCTCCTTCATAATAAAAACTAAAATTTGGGATTATGTTTCAGCGAGAAGGCCCATCTTAATTCCCAACAGGGCAAATGATGGTTACACTTGATGTTTTCCAGGTGTCCTGGATGTTTCAAGTTGGTTATCATTTTTTTTTTTCTTAGCTTGTAGAATCTTAGTTCCCCAACCAGAGATCAAACCCCAGCCTTCAACTGTGAAAGTCTGGAATTCTACCCACTGGACCACCAGGGAATTCTGTTAAGTTGGTTTTCAAAGATCCTTTTAAGTGTCCTCTTAAAAAACAAATATCAGAGCTGTCCAAATTATCCATGAGTGATTTGGGGGAAGCGAGATGGGGAGTCACGGCAACTCAAAAATGTATGCATCATCCTGCATGATTTTCTTCTACACATTATGTTTCATTTAAACAAAGGACACTATCATGTTCATGCAGTTTGAATCTTGTTTTGTCTTTGTTCCCCCCTCTACACACACACACACACACACACACACACACACACAGTAATTTTTTCTTTAAAGAAAAGAAAGACACACAGCTGCACACAAATATTTGAAGAGTAATGTCTGGGAAAAACAATCAGAGAAACAGAGCATATTCCCTGTGTCTTTGCACAATGCATGCATGCTCAGTTGCTCAGTTGTGTCCAACTCCACAACAGAAAAGATTTTTTTTTTTTTAAAGAGCAATTCAAGGGACTTCTCTGATGGTCCATTGATTAAAAGACTTCATCTTCCAATGAAAGGGTGCAGGATCAATCCCTGGTCAGGGAACCCCACATGCCTTAAGGCCAAAAACCCAAAACATAAAAAAAAAAAAACAGTTCACCTATAAGAGAGCATAGGTACGAGATGATAAAACCACAGAATAAAATGGAAAACTACAGAGCTGAGGAAACAAATGGTGAAACAAAACATCATTAGAAACTAACAATTCAGAACCAAGAGAAAAGAATAGAAGAAACATGGCTGAAGGTCAAATTAACAACATAGAAGCAAGACTTGGAAGTGAATGCAGTGTTGAGAGAAAGAAAAGTTTTAAAGCAATTAGAGGGGTGAATGGAGGGCTGGGCTGCAAAGGAAGCTTCTGGGTGGGGGAGATGTTCTGTATCAAGAATGGGGCTGGGGTTCTGTGTTTTGTGTCCACCTGTTAAAACGCATCACTTTAGACAGACACACATTTTGTATGTAAATTGTATCTCTCTAAAATTGATTTTTAATGCAGTTTTTAGAGATAAAATGAGAGAATCCAATGTTGAAGATAGTTGGATTCTTCAAGTAGAGGTTTCAACACATGAAACAGAAAACAAAAGTTCATAAATAAAATATGTGAAAAATGTGCCTAAAATACAGCCTGGAAAGGTTACACTGTCTTCCAGGAAAAGGTGATTAAAAATGATTAACATAAAAACCTAGAGCTTTCAGCAGAATGCCCTCCCTAAAGATACCCACACCCTAATCCCTAGAATATATGAATATGCTGTTACATGGCAAAAGGGATTCTGCAGATGTGGTTAAGATTATGGACCTCAAGATAGGGCAATTATTTCAGTGGGCCTAATCACACAAGTCCTTAAAAACAGAAAGAATTCTCTGGCTGGAGTTAGAGAGATGCAGCATAACAGGAGGCAAGAGAGAATGACAGCATGAGAGGTACTCAGCCCACTGTGGCTGGCTCCAGGTTGGAAGGGGCCAGGAGACAAGGAATGCAGGAGGCCTCCAGAAATGGGAACAGCTCCCAGCCAAGAGCCAGCAAGGAAATGGAGATTTCAGCTCTGGAACTGCATGGATCTGCACTCTGCCAACTGCCTGAATGAGCCTGGAAGTGGATTCTACCCTGGGCCTCCAGAGAAGAGATCAGGCTGACAGATGCCATGGTTTTACCCTAGTGGGACCTAAAGAAATCAGCTAAATATATTGGGTTTCTGACCCCCCGAACTATGAGATAATACATTTGTGCTGTCTTAAAGTACTGCTGCTGCTGCTGCTGCTGAGTCGCTTCAGTCGTGTCTGACTCTGTGCGACCCCATAGACAGTAGCCCACCAGGCTCCCCCGTCCCTGGGATTCTCCAGGCAAGAACACTGGAGTGGGTTGCCATTTCCCTCTCCAATGCATGAAAGTGAGAAGTGAAAGTGAAGCTGCTCAGTCGTGTCCGACTCTTGGTGACCCCATGGACTGCAGCCCACCAGGCTCCTCCATCCATGGGATTTTCCAGGCAAGAGTACTGGAGTGGGGTGCCATTGCCTTCTCTGCTTAAAGCACTAAGTTTATGTAAATGAATATACTTAAAAACTAAGACTTTGAGGATGAAAAAAAGAATTGCATAGGCGTCTAGGTACAAAAATCAAGTCCCTTATAATAAAAAGTCAGGTGGACTTCAGACTCAGCAACATTCAAAACCAGAAAAAGACGAACAAAAGTTTTGAAAGAGAGAGTTGGGGTCCCAAGAATATTATGTCCAATCAAACTGTTATTCAAATACAAAGGCAATAATTTCCTGTAATATAGCAACAGTAATAGTACCAACCTAATGGGGTTAGGTTGGGATTAAATGAGATGTCAGAGTGAAAACCTCAATAATTACAACAAAAATGAAAACAACTGACATTCATTACATTGTTATTTGTGTGAGACATTGTTCCATGTACTTCACATATATTTTATCATTTACTCATAGCAACAGCCCCATCAGGAAGTATTATTATTATTCCCATTGTACAGATGAGGAAACTGAGGATAATTTATCAAAGATGACATAGTAGCTACTGGCATTATTTTACCCTGCCTCAACAGTATCATAGGTGAGAGATGCAATTTAAGATCATCCAAGATGACAATGAAAGGATCCCAGGAAAATCTGACAATATTATTTTGGGGCATTTATTTTCCTGATTTCAAAAGTGAATAAACAAACACCAATATCCACTTGTTAACATAATTTTTTGCTATTAAAGAAGAAGAATGTAACATATATCTGTGAAGGGAAAGCATATTTTGGGAAAAAATATTATCAGATACAGAAGGAAATGCTACAGCATCTCCTTAAAATGTAATGACAATAAAATTCAAGGAAATATTCTATAAAACAAAAGATAAATGAAGAGATTAAGAAAGTCAAAACACAAACTTCCCTGGCGGTCCAGTAACCACTGGACTAGGGGACTAGGATTCGATTTCTGGCTTGGGAAGATCACACATGCTATAGAGCAACTAAGCCCGTGTGCCACAACTGCTGAAGCCTGCACCCTAGAGCCCATGCTCTGCAACTAGCGAAGCCCCCACAATGAGAAGCCTGCACACTGCAACTAGAGAAAGAAAGCATGCAGCAACAAAGACCAAGGCAGGAAAAAAATAAAACACTCAAAACATGGCTGGAAATACTCCCTGGCTTGGTTGAGAAAAGGCTGAAAAAATACAAAAATAATGCAAAGTTTGCTCTATGACAGAAGAAAATCCAAATGAATAGTAGGAAATACATTCATGGTAAGGATAGCAAATGGTTGTTTGAAGGGCAGATGTGCACCCAAAACATAGAGGAGAAAACACAGAAAGGTGAGGGAAGTATCACATGTTAAAAACAGAGAAGAGATTCAATATGGAGAGTTGATGAACCTTCAGAATAAATAAGAAATACAATAGAAAGAGGCACAAATACAAAAGAAGAAAACTTTCATGCACCCAAGAAAGATTTGAATCCATGTCCCAAAAATTCTCACTGTTTACCAAAATTTGAAAAGAAAAGAATACCTGGATTTATTCTTTAAAAATCCTAATTTTAAGTATATGGAGAAAAATCTTATGTCTAAGTAAAAAAAAAATTTCATAACACAAGTATAAAGGACAGTTTAGGCACAAAGAAGACAGTTATTGAACAAGAGTTCATACTTCTGCTCATTTCAGAGTATAAGAAAGGAACTCTTAAATGCAGAAGATCTGAAAGACTTATGCCATCTATATAATCTCCCAGAAAAAAAAAATGTACAAAGATACACTCTCATTTAATGAGAATTTAATTTTTAAAATTACCATGGGAGAAAAACAGAAATAAGATTCAGCACTTCCTGAACACTATAGTATCTTTTGTTTAAATTTTAAAGAGGAAATTTGATGGTAGGAATTAAATGCCTTCAATGTGTCCATCTTCTGGCCCCCAAATTCCACTCCAGCAAATGTGTCCTAAGGAGACATAGAG
The DNA here is from genome assembly GCF_003369695.1 of Bos indicus x Bos taurus. Classification (NCBI taxonomy): domain Eukaryota; kingdom Metazoa; phylum Chordata; class Mammalia; order Artiodactyla; family Bovidae; genus Bos; species Bos indicus x Bos taurus. The sequence continues at coordinate 235,778 of NC_040102.1, read as the reverse complement.
ATGTAGAGAGGTGCAATTTGAGATTTGCTACAGTTTTATTTATCATAGTGAATAATTAGATACAAACTGCAGAAGGCCAGAAACATCTTTCTAAAATATAATTGTTGTGATTACATCACTTGTTAAAAATTCCTAAATGATTCTCACTGCCTACAGATGAAGTCCAAATCCTTTATGAGCCATGGAAGGCCTCCAAGACTTGCCCACTTTCCCTGCTGTCATTACCACCTCCTTAGCCTCCAGCCTCCTCTCCACATTCAGTACCCTCAGTGTCCAGGTGTGGTGGCCCCCACGGACCAGTTGGCCTACATACAACCCCAATGCCTGATGTGCTGTTCTAACACCCATGTACAACTTAGGGCATCATTTCATGTACCAGCTCTCCCTGGAAGCCATCCCTGAGCTTTAAGCCTCACAACACAGCAATCTAATCGCTAACTTCTCTGTCTGCCTTATGAGACCAACCCAAGGATGGGAGAGCCTTGAATTCAGGTCTCCTAACAATGGCACCCCACTCCAGTACTCTTGCCTGGAAAATCCCATGGATGGTGGAGCCTGGTAGGCTGCAGTCCATGGAGTTGCTAGGAGTCAGACATGTCTGAGCGACTTCACTTTCACTTTTCACTTTCATGCATTGGAGAAGGAAATAGCAACCCTCTCCAGTATTCTTGCCTGGAGAATCCCAGAGACGGGGGAGCCTGGTGGGCTGCCATCTATGGGGTCACACAGAATCAGACACTACTGAAGCGATTTAGCAGCAGCAGCAACATAAAATTGGAGCTCTTCCTTGAATCACAGGCTAGAGCATCACCACCCACCACTTAGTAGATCTGAAATGTTGGAGATAATTCTGTAATCTAAACATTTGTTTCTTCATCCCTACAATGAAACTAATAATAATGCCTCCTCATGGGGTCATTGTGAGAATTGGATCAGAATTAATCCACATACAACACTGAGGACACAGTCTGGCACAAAGTCCTTAGTATTAGTTGTTACTACTGTTGTAAGAAAAATAGAATGTCTAAAATATAACCTGATTCAATTTGAGCAAATACAAATGGAGAGGCTAAAATGGCAGTGGAAAATATACAAAATTGTTCTGAATCTGTCTCATTTCCTTGGTTCTCATACATGCTAAAAGAGAGGGAGGGCAGCGTGACTAAGGAAGCTCTGTGAGTCCCATAGAAACTAGGAAGGCTCCAGGGAAGAACTTTTAAAGCAATGATGAACCATATCAACTGTCAACACATTCCACAGCTGAAAGCTAACATGGTAAAAACTGCAGTTCCCCTGGCTTTGCTTTATAACCTGTAATTTTTATTTTCCTAATTAAAAAGAAAGGCCTTTTTAACATCCATTCTCTATGTAAAGTCAGAGCTCGAGCCACAGTAAACCACAGAGGCAGAAATATTTATCTTCTCCAGGCGGCTTTGGCAGGCATTCTTCAGGGATCCAAAATACAGCTATGTTCATCTTCTCGCTCACTGTCAACAGGCAAGCATCTCCAAACCACAAAGACGGAGAATAAAAGGATGAACTGGAAGCTGAGATATGTTGTGGTTTTGTTTGGAAATCAAGGGACTGACTAGAGTCAGAGTGGTGGGAGGAAACTATAAACTTCACACTAGACAGTGGGAACAGGGCAGAAACTGCCAGGCAGCATGACTTACAAAGGAAAACTGCAGAGACCACAGAGAGAGGGAGAGGGATGGCGGGGAGAGGCAGCTGTTCAGGCCCAGGAACAGGTGCTGGGGAGGAAGAAGGTGTCCTACAGGAGTAGAGAGCAGATTAGCTTTGCTCAGTGAATGTGAACAGGAAGAGCCACTACCAAAGTCAGGTGGGGCTGACAGCACATGCAGGCTTGAGGATGAACATGGGGCCGGACCCTGCTGCAGCTTACATGATATGGCCCTTTTCCAGTTAGGTAAAACTTAAGAAAGAACCTGGCTTCCCTGGTGGCTCAGTCGGTAAAGAACCTGCCTGCCAATGCAGGAGACATGAGTTCAATCCCTGGGTTGGGAAGATCCCCTGGAGAAGGGAATGGCTACCCACTCAGTATTCTGGCCTGGGAAATCCCATTGACAGAGGAGCCTGGCAGGCAATGGTCCACAGGGCCACCAATAGTCAGATGTGACTGAGCAACTAAAACCACCACCACCAAGAGGGACCCTAGAGATTATCTGATCCAATAGTTCCCAAATTCTGATGCACCACCCTCCTCGCCAGTCACCCAGGGTGTTTGCTAAAACATGCTGCTGACAAATCCACAGAGCTGGAAGTACAACAGAGATGACCACAGGCTGCAGGGAAAGGGACAGGGGATGGGGAGTCAGTGATTCCCAGGTACAGAATCTGTGGTGGGTATATGAAAACCCCTGGAGATGGATGGTGGTGAGAGTTGCACAATAGTGCCAATGTACTTAATACCAGTGAACTGAACACTTAAAGAGGGTTAAGATGCTCCATTTTATGTTATGCCTATTTTACCACAATTTTAAAAAGAACTGGCAGAGCCAAAAGAAAAATATATATACACTCCCAGAATACCTGACTTGGTGAGGTCCAGAAATCTGCATTTTAAATAGCATCACAGGTGCTTCTAAAAGAAGCAATCTGAGGACCACACTTAAAAGAGTGGTATTGTGGGGACTTCCCTGGTCCAGTGGTTAAGACTCTGAGCTTGCAATCACAGGGCACAGGTTCCATCCCTGGTCAGAGAACTAAGATCCCACATGCCATGTGGCATGGCCAAAAAAAATTTTTTACAGTGGTAATCTGATGATCAAAAACAGATCTTTCTCTTTTAAAGATACACACTTAAGTATTTATGAATGAAAGGACATGCTGTCTGGGTGTGCTTCAAAAATGCCCCACTGTGGGTGGAGGCAGTGGTGTGGATGAAACAAGATGGCCCTGAGTTGATAACTGTTGCAGATGAGAGACAGATGGCCCTGAGTTGATAACTGTTGCAGATGAGAGACAGACACATGAGTGAGGTTGTCATATTGTTCTCTTGTCTTTCAACAGGCTTGATATTTTCTATAACAACCAAAAAAAAAAAAAGCTTTTTCAAAATCCAGGTGGGTGCCACTCCCAGCAGAAAGGAGAACATGGTTAAAGTGAAGGAGGTGAATGGCAGCTCATTACAGGCAAGGAACAGCCAACAGCAGCAAGTGCTGGAGCACCCCATTCCAGTCTAAGTTGGGGGCAGGAGGGGGTCTGATCAGAGATGAGGCTGGGAGCCAGGAAGAGTGATACCTACCGCAGTATGACTTGTTGGCTGGTGAACGAGCATAAGTCTTCAGGAAATGGGGAAACACTGGGATACGCTGAACACTGTAAGAAAAGATCAGACTTGTGCTTTAGCCAGACTGGGTGGATCTGAGGAGATCAAAAGTGAGAGTGAAAGTTGCTCAGTCATGTCCGATTCTTTGTGACCCCATGGACTGTATAGGCAAGGAATTCTCCAGGCAAGAATACTGGAGTGGGTAGCCGTTCCCTTCTCCAGAGGATTTTCCCAATCCAGGGATTGAACCCAGGTCTCCCACATTGCAGGCAGATTCTTTACCAGCTGAGATCATCAAGTGGGGAGCAAATTAGAAGGCTGTTGTAGGTGTCCTCGTAAGTGACCTCAAGACCTGAACAAAGGCAGTAGTAAGGATGGAGAGGAGGAGAGCTGCAATGGAGATTTTAGTAGATATGACTTCACAACTCTAGTTAATTATAGACAGGGAAAACGTGAGCAAGAGGCGAGAATGACTGCAAGCTTCCAGTCTAGGGAACTGACAGCAAAGCCTTTAACCAAGAGAGAACACACAGAAGGATTAGCAATGGTGATCTAATTGTGTTTTTTTTTAATTAATTTTTATTGGAGTATAGTTGCTTTACAATGTTGTTAGTGTCTACTGTATAGCAAAATGAATGAGCCACACATGGAATATTGCTGTGCTGTGTTTAATCGCTTAGTCATGTCCAACTCTTGGTGAACCCATAGACTGTAGCCCAGTAGGCTCCTCTGTCCATGAGGATTCTCCAGGAAAGAATACTGGAGTGGGTTGCCACTGCTTTCTCCAGGGGATCTTCCCAACCTAGGGATTGAACCCAGGTCACCTGCATTGTAGGTGGATTCTTTACCATCTAAGCCACCAGGGAAGCCCTATGGAATATTGCTCAGCCATAAAAAGAACAATATTGGATCATCTGTAGAGGCATGTGGAATGTGGACCTAGGGAATGTCATAGAGAGTGAAGTCAGAAAGAGAAAAATAAATATCATCTATTAACACATGCATGTGGAAGCTAGGAAAATGGTATAGGTGATCTTATTTACAAAACAGAAATACAGACACAGATGTAGAGAAAAATACTAGATAACATCTAACTGTGTTCTGAGAAGAGACCCTGGCAGGATGTATAATTCAAGACTGAGAACTCACTGACCATCCTTGTGTGAGAGCAACAGACTCCCTTTGCAGGCATCCAAGTTCCTTTTCTTCTCTAGATTCCATCCCTTACAGAACCATAGGAGATCAGGGCTGGGAGAAGCTTCCAGTAGCATTTAGCCTAACACCCTCCTTGTACAACTGAAAAGTCTAGAGATGATAACTGTCTAAAATCCTTATGATCTTTTTAATATGTTTAAGGTTGCCCTAACTTTAAATGAAAAACAACAACAAAAATCAAATACATACCTATAACCCTTCCTTTTCATCAACTTGACTACCAGTCTTCCTTCTTGAGTAGTAAAATACCCATTGTCCCATTTCCTTGTAATTCAGAATTCATTCCTTAAAGATCTGCAGCATTTTACTTCTCTAGACTTTGAACACTACTGCTCTAAAATTAACTGAGGAAGACTTTGTCAGATAAAACAGCTTTTCCTCAGTTCCCAAAGCTGTTCCTTGGCTTCCTGTGAAGTCTGAACCTGCTGCACCTCTCCTTTAAGGCTTTGCTCCCTTGCTCTTTCTAACGGTGAGCCTTCCTTGGATCTATTCCTTCCTCCGTTGACAACTCCTACACTTTCATGATCCACTTTTAAAAATATTTATTGATTTGGCTGCACTGGCTCCTTGTTGCAGCATGGGGGATCTTTAATCTTCATCTTCAATCTTACTTGAGGCATGTAGGATTTTTTTAGTGTCAGCTGCAAACTCTCAGTTGTGGTATATGGGATCTAGTTCCCCGACCAGGAATCAAACCTGGGCCCCCTGCATTGGGAGCTTGGAGTCTTAGTCATTGGACCACTAGGGCAGTTTCTAAGATCGACTTTTGACTCCACTTTTTCCTCTAAACCTCCACACTTCCATCATGAGCCAACATGCCTCTCTTCAGTCAGTTCCTCTGGGGTCATTCACCTCACAGTGTTCACAATGTCTTCTGGGTTCACATCCAGATGTTCTGCACGTGTCATAAGTGTGATGTGCCAGTTCTCCTGGTCCCCTCGGTCACTGGAAGCAAGGTGCCTTCTCAAAGAAAAGGAATCCATGTGCCCATGGGGGCTCACTGCTGGGTTGCACTGCAGTGAAAAGGGACATTGATGGATGAGAGCCTGTTCTGAGAGGAGCAACAGGGTTGGTAAGGGATTTAAAAACAATACACAAAAACTGCTGAAAAGGCTAAGAATGATGAACCTGGGAAAGATAGTGCTCTAGGGATTCAGTTTTCTGCAAATTTGTGAAAACTTGTCACATGGGATGAGGCACAGATGTGTTTTTTTCTGTTTCAGAAAGCAGAAATTGGAAGGAGGTTATATTTTGGCTCAAAAGGAAAAAAATACTGCAAATAACCCAGGTTGTTCAATCCAAGAAAGAGCTCTCAACGCAGTGAACTGTGCCCTTGCTGAAGGCGTTGAAGAGAGAGACTGGCCACCCAGCCTCTGAGATCCGCTTTCCTCTGACCACCTGTGAATTGTTCTCCCTGTGACAGCCTGTCAGCATGGCAGGCCTCACATATCTGATGTGGAATCAGCTGTCCTGTCCAATTCCTCAAGTCTATCACTGATGCTGTTTTGCTTCTAGATTTCTGGGTGAGAGTCAACGTCTTTGATTCCTTGCTCTCTTTAGGTCCCCATACCTTCACCTCCAGAATGTTTCTTGACATGCTCTTGATACTATATCTCCATGGATACCATGACAGCCCAAACTTGCCAAATCCCATGTGGACAGAAGCCACTGGATTTTTGATCTCTCTAGAGATTAAGCCTGGCCTTCTCATTTTATAAGTAAGGAAATGAGACCCAGAAAAATGAAAGACTTGTCTAAGGTCACATGGTTACAAGTGGTGATTCTAGGCTCCAAGACTCCTGGTGCCGTGTTCTTCCATGCCCCATACCACAGCAGCTCTGGGAGTTCTCCTGATAATCACTCAGGCCATCATGTAACGTTTTAGCTTAACTGGTTTGATAAACATTGGCCATGTCTTATCCATGGAATGATCAGTTTATTTGGTTAACACTGTGATGGTCTTTGGTCAAATCATACGTGTTAATCTAGATCTAGATATTACCCCCAATCTGGAAACTGTAACAGACTACTGAGTCTGCTTTGAGTTAAAAGGCACCGTTCTTTTCTGTGCTTCTCGTAGACGCTGCCAAAGTAAGACTGCTGAATTGTGCAACAGAGGAGAATTCTAGCCAGTTCAGGCTCTCTAGAGTCTGCAAATCCAGGTCATTTGGATTTGAAACATATCATTATACTCCAGTGAGTACAAAAATGACATATATCATGTTAACTGGCTAGGCCCTGAATACTCCCATAAAAGGTCCTGGACTCACATTGGTTCTTCTGTTGCTATTCTGGTCTCTTCTAGTCTCTTCTAGTTCTTGAGCTTGTTTCAGCCAAGGTAATTTAGCTCCCACTGGACTTTTTTCTAAGGAAAAAGGAACATAAACAACAAGCTTAATTATTGTTAATCATTCAAGAGTTGGGCATGTGATTGTTATTTACTGGAGATTTCATCAATTTTTTTTTTCAAACGAACAGTGCATTAAGTGGCTTCTGGACGGAATCAAAAACTTCTGTCATGTATTTTTTTAATTTATACATTATCAGAATGCAACCAAACAATCCCATGACACAGTTGAATACATTCTCCAAGTTAGCATAAAAAATATCTTTTATAAATCAGTACCAATCTCTGTTGTTTGCATGTTAAATCTCTGATTTCAACCAGCTCAGTTTGCTTTCTTTTGCCACACATTTTTTGCCCACTGAGTGAAGAAATTAATAGAGACAAGCAAATAACATAGAAGGCTTAGAAAACTGAGAGGAGGAAGCTCTGTACTATGGTTTATTCAAACTTTAAAAATTTATATTAAAAAATGAAAAAAAAAATGTTGTAGTTGTTAAGAGAGATGATTACCAATTACAATTGGCCTTCAGGAGCAAGCTGGTGCCCTTCTCTGTCCTTTGAAGCTTCCTAAGATGTGAAGAAACCATCTAATTATGAAGTGAGAAGGGAAATAATTTTGGACTGCTTTGGAGAAATCACAGACGCTAAGAAAGTGGCTATAAAAGTACCACTGACTGCAGAAAAGGAGAAAAGACTTCCCTGAAGAAATTATATAATCAGTATGTGTACCTTGCATGGAAACCAGTGATTTTTCCAGAAGATAGACATCATGAAAGAAATGTCTGTTGAAGAATTAGTTGCTTATGAGGCTATTTGTATGAAGAATGCACCCAGAAATCATGAAAAAGAATCTTACTATCCTCTCTGCTAAGTCACTTCAGTCGTGTCCAACTCTGTGCGACCCCAGAGACGGCAGCCCACCAGGCTCCCCCGTCCCTGGGATTCTCCAGGCAAGAACACTGGAGTGGGTTGCCATTGCCTTCTCCAATGCATGAAAGTGAAAAGTGAAAGTGAAGTCGCTCAGTTGTGCCTGACTCTTAGCAACCCCATGGACTGCAGCCTACCAGGCTCCTCTGTCCATGGGATTTTCCAGTACTGGAGTGGGTTGCCATTGCCTTCTCCAACTATCCTCTCTAATGGGCTAATAAGGACGATTCCTTGGCACTGACACTTGGGAGTAATTCTTTCTCCATTTGCAAAAGGAAATACTTGTCACAGGATTGGTAATACCTTACTAAAATGCATGTATGGAAATAATCCTGTCTAGAGGGGAACACAACATACCCAAGAGGTGGTGCCAAGGTTTGCTTACCCATGGATGAGCTAATTCATGTCTGCTAATTCATGTGGAACAAATGGAATCACTCAAAAATTTCTGAGTACATCTATAAATCTAGACTGGAGATTTAGTCTATAAATCTAGACTTTCAGTCTAGAAAGTTTTCTTTGTTCATGGTAGACAATAGGACGTATGATGAAGAGGACACTGTTCCTTCCACTCTGGTGGAAGGCAGGTGGGAATTTTCCTATTTCTCTCTTCATCCTCCTCCTCCTTTTTCTTCAAAGCAGGCACTGCATCACATAATTTTATGTCCACTTCTTTCTGGAGTTATTTCTCATCTGATCTCCAGTAGTATATTGGGCACCTACTGACCTGGGGAATTCATCTTTGAGTGTCCTACCTTTTTGCATTTTCATACTGTTCATGGGGTTCTCAAGGCAAGAACACTGAAGTGGTTTGCCATTCCCTTCTCCAGTGGACCATGCTTTGTCGAACTCTCCACCATGACCCGTCCATCTTGGGTGGCCCTATACGGCATGGCTCCTAGTTTCACTGAGTTAGACAAGGCTGTGGTCCATGTGTTATGTCCACTAAGAAATGCTAATATAAGCCTACACAGACAGGAGCCACTGTACCTATACAGTAAGTCTCCTGCATATGACCCTTCAAGATGTGAACTTCCAAAGATCTGAATGTGCATCTGGTTTAGCAAGGAACCAGAACCTGTGCCATAAATGTCAGGCATGAGTGACACTGCAGCCTGTCTTCTGTATCCTATTGCCAACAAGCCTTCAGCTCTACTATCTCCCACCCCTTCTCCCTCCTCCAGTCAGTAACTCTTCTTGCCTGTTCAATCGATGCCAGCCCATGTTCTGCACTACTGTACTTCTTAAGGTACTTACTGTAAAATTAAAAGTGTTTCCTTTAATTTTTTTGTTTTTAATGTATTATTTGTATGAAAAGCATGATAAGCCTATTACAGTACACTACTATACAACTAATTGTGTTAGTTGGGTACCTAGGCTAACTTTGTTGGACTTAGAAACAAATCGGATTTATGAACCAGCTCTCAGAATGGAACTCATTCATATACAGGGGACTTACGGCACTGAATCAACAAGATCAAGTTTCTCTTCAAGATAAATTAATGACATAGGTTTAACTTCTTTATCTAGGTGGACAGGTCAATCTGTCAGTGAACAGTTTTTTAAGAAAGTTAGTATGTTTAAATGCAAATGCTGCAGTATTAGTAAGAGAGCTGGAAAGCACCACCTGATTTCACTTTAAAATGCACCACAAATTTACCTTTTGGTTTGTAAAAGGGATGGGAATGATACATTCTTCTTTGATGTGTAACTTCAGTTGTGGGTTACAGCCACCAACGTGCTGTTCACAGTGGTTGATGCACAGCACAACTCAATAACGTAACCCTCGGCCACAAGTCACTGTGCACTTCAGAGATGAAAAGAGAAGTCAATGAAATTCTACATGAATATTAAACACAAAAGATCATAAACATTACATAAGGAAGGCGGTGGAGGCTAATTTCCCATGATTCTTATGCTTCAGGGCCCCTCCCTTGCAAGATTACTTCCAATTCTCACTTTGAAAAGTATTTCAGATGAGGTCACAGCACAAGAAATATTGAAATGCCCTAAAATCTTTCTATATAAATATGAAAGAAACTTAATATAGGTTTTTCTCAAACTTGATTAAAAATTCACACAACATCATCCAAAACAATCTGTGAAGACAAAAGAAACCTTTCAAAACAGTTAATTAAAAAGATATCAAATTTTGCTCAACCATGCCACAGGATTATCTTCCTATTCTGTGTATAGAAACTTATCTTGCAAAAATATCATATGAAAAGGCCTTCTAAGAGTATTCAGCCAAAAATGTAGGAAAAAATACTATAGGTATAATAAGGCAGTTAAAATGAATGAAAACATCATGTTATTTTCTCCAAATTTCGTGAATTTTGTGTTGCCAGCATTTCTTTTCTTGAATAATTTGTTTATGATTTAGAAGGTACTTTTGCCTATGAATGGAATTTTCTCAAGTCATGAATATCCAGGATATCTTTGCAGTTTATGTACATTATGTTGTAAGTACATATGCATGTATGCATGTTTTTTCTTAAATCAAGACTAGTTTTTAGGACTACTTAAGGTTTACAGAAAAATTGAGCAGTGATTATAGTGCAATAAAAATAAAATAAAATATTTAAAAAAAGAAAAACTGACCAGTTAGTATAAGAGTTCCCATATGCCCCCGTCCTTTACACACAGTATCCCCCAATATTAATATCTTGCATTAGTGTGGTACCTTTATTACAACTGATAAACCAATACTGATACATTATTCTTAACTCAAGTCCAGAGTCACATTAGGGTTGCCAACTTTAAAATACTTGTAATTTCTTACAATTTCATTATTCTAAATAAACATGTATTTAGATACTCAATATTTGTGTTTTGTATTCTTTTTTTCTTAAAAAACCACCTCCTTGGTAGGGGAGGGATGGACTGGAAGTTTGAGATTAGCAGATGTAAACTGTTGCATATAGAATGGATAAACAATAAGGTCCTACTGTAGAGCATAGGAAACGATATTCAATGCCCTGTGATAAATCATACTGGAAAAGAATATGAAAAAAAATGTATATATATGTATAACTTGATCACTTTGTTGTGCAGCAGAAATTAACACAACATTGTAAATCAACTATACTTGAACAAAATAAAAATTTTTTAAAGTCACCTCCATATTGTTTAAACTTCAGGCCCCACCAATCCTGGATCCACCCCTGGGAGAAGTCAAGAAGCCTTGGGCACATGCAACAGAACAGACAGTGCTCTGCAGACATGATCTCACTAAGGGTTCTGATACACTGGCAGGTCAACAGCTTCATTCCTATTTAACAGATGAGCCAATCAACAACCGCCAACTAAGGACCTTCCTCAAAGTCAAGTAGTTCCTAAGAGGCCAAGTGGAATTCCATCCCAGAGCCTCCTGCTGTAAAAATAATGACTTCATCACTGCTTCATAAAGCTTTGAGATTCTTTCCTAAGACCATAGATGTTTCTTAAAATGTCAGAGAAGAGTTTCAGAGGATATAGAGGCCTTTTGCAGCATAGACCCATCTTCAAGAAATTCTTAAAGAGATGGGAATACCAGACCACCTGACCTGCCTCCTAAGAAACCTGTATGTAGGTCAAAAAGCAACAGTTAGAACCAGACATGGAACAATGGACTGGTTCAAAATTAGGAAAGGAGTACATCAAGGTTGTCTATTGTCACCCTGCTTCCTTAACTTCTATGCAGAGTACATCATTTCAAATGCTGGGGCTGGATGAATCACAAGCTGGAATCAAGATTGCCAGGATAAATATCAACAACCTCAGACACACAGATGATACCACCCTAATGGCATAAAGTGAGGAGGAATTAAAAAGCCTCTTGACAAGGATGAAAAAGGAAAGTGAAGAAGTTGGCTTGAAACTCAACATTCAAAAAACTAAGATCATGGCATCCAGTCCCATCACTTCATGGCAAATAGAAGGGGACAAAGTGGGAGTAGTGAGAAATTTTATTTTCTTGGGCTCCAAAATCACCAAGGATGGTGACTGCAGCCATGAAATTAAAGATACTTGCTCCTTGGAAGGAAAGCTTTAACAAACCTAGACATTGTATTAGAAAGCAGAAACATTACTTTGCTGACAAATGTCCATCTAGTCGAAGCGATGGCTTTTCTAGTAGTCATGTATGGATGTGAAGGTTAGGCTGAGCACCAAAGAACTGATGCTTTTGAACAGTGGTGCTAGAGAAGACTCTTGAGAGTCCCCTGGACAACAAGAATATCAAGCCAAGTCAATCCTAAAGGAAATCAACCCTGAATATTCATTGGAAGGACTTATGTTGAAACTGAAGCTCTTGGCCACCTGAGTTAAAGAACTGATTCATTGGAAAAGACCCTGATGCTGGGAAAGACTGAAGGCAAGAGGAGAAGGGGATGACAGAGGATAAGATGGTTAGATAGCATCACCAACTCAATGGACTTGAGTCTAAGTAAACACTGGGAGATAGTGAAGGACAGGGGAGCCTGGGATGCTGCAGTGCACAGGGCCCCAAAGAGTCAGACACGACAGAGTGACTGAACAACAGTATCTCAGTGGCTTCCAAATAGGCTGCCTGCCTCTGGGCTTTCCCAGCATCAGTCTATCTTACCTCATTAACTTCAAATATAACACATTTACTCTCTTCAACAAAAACAGTGAAGCTTCACAGTAACTACCAGATCAAGAATACACTTCTAGGGACTCCCTTGGTGGTCCAGTGGCTGGAACTCAGCCCTCCCAATGCAGGAGGCCTAGTTTCAATCCCTCATCAGGGAACAAGATCCCATATGCCACAACTAAAGATTCCTCATGACACAACTAAAAAGAGCCCACATACCACAGGAAAGATCAAAGATCCCACATGCCTCAAGTAAGATCTGGTATAGCCAAATAAATTATAAATATTTTAAAAAAGAACACACTTCCAGTGTCAGTTTTAGCATCTCTGTCTTAATCTTCCAATTCTTAATAACATGAGTTCTCTCTTTAATCCAGATGAATTAGGGCCTTTTCACCTCCAGTCATTCTGTGTCATTTCTGCTTTACTCCACCATCCTGGCTTAGCCATACCTCACAGTGATGCCTTCTCTAGGCTCCTGCAGGGTTAAAGTCTGTGAATCTGAAACATGGGTTAAGCACTACAAGGGCAACAAAGACTTTCCAAATAATTCTGTTTCAATGCCTGTTCCTTTCAGATGTACCATTGTTCTCAATCTTACCTGCTCTGATGCCTCCAACATTTCCCCTCATATCATCCTTCAACTGTCTTCTCAGCTCTTAAGGAGTAGGAACCATGTTCACATACAACTTCTGCATCCGCCATGTTTCCCAGTATAGTATTGGCCACAGAGCAAATAATCATTAAAGTCTGAGACTGAATTAAAAAGTGGCATGTTCTCAAATCTTGCCTGAGACCACTCCATGGCAATCCACTTGGGACAGTCAAACAGATTACAGGTTTGCATCACCTTGGGTTTAGGTGCATACATGCACTTCCATTCTTACACTTGAAGTATCTCTCCATGCATGGACTTCTACACACATACAAAGGTCCGTCTCTGAATCCTGCCTCCACAGAACACTGAACATGCAGTCCAAGGGTTGTGTTCCCAGCTCAAAAGCAAAGAAGTGAAAACACATTATTCATTTGTTGCTTGCTTCAAGTTTGCAAAGTTGATTGCAACAAGTACAGCCATAAGACTTTAATCTTAACTACTACACACACTGTGTTGTCTTAACTCCTTGGTCCTGAAAGTTATTGTCAGATGGGAGTAACATACCTGCCCCAGTGTATTATAACAAGAGGCTGTTGTGTGAAAGCATCTTCAATCTGATTCTAAAGTATAAAACACCAGTGGACAATATTACCAGGGAATCGTACACACTCAGAGTCAGAAAGAATCATCCTAACATGTCTAGGTATAAAAGGGAATGTAAATATCTAATCAACTGCAATGTGTCAGCTCCCTCTGTAACGTACTGTGCTTAGTCACTCAGTCATGTCTGATTCTTTGCGATCCCATGGACTGTAGCCTGTCAGGCTCCTCTGTCCATGAGGATTCTCCAGGCAAGAATACTGGAGTGGGTTGCCATGCCCTCCTCCAGGGGATCTTCCCAACTCAGGGGTCAAACCCAGGTCTTCCACATTGCAGGCGGATTCTTTACTGACTGAGCCGCCAGGGAAGTTCCCCTCTATAATACCTAGGTATAAATGCATGCATGACATCTCCAGTGACAGAAAATATCACCTTTGAGGCAGCCTATTCCATCTAATTCTTAGAAAAATCTTATTATGTAATTAAAGTTTTTGTTCCCTTAGCTCTCTGTAAAGGGTCTAGTCTCATACATTTAAGACTACTGCTACAGATACTATGGGCTTCCCTAGTGGCTCAGACAGTAAAGAGTCTGCTTGCAGTGTGGGAGACCCAGGTTCCATCCTTGGGTCAGGAAGGTCCCCTGGAGAAGGAAATAGCAACGCACTCCAGTATTCTTGCCTGGAAAATCCCATATACTGAGGAGCCTGGTAGGCTACAGTCCATGGAGTCACAAAGAGTTGGACATGACTGAGTGACCGCACTTTCACCTTTCACAGATACTAAAGCTCCTTGCAAACTGCTGAGAGCATATTACAGAAAGGGAAAGGAAACACGTAACTCACTGAGGGAGAGGCTGGAAGTGGTCATAGGGCATGATCTCTTTAAATCCATCGCTAGAAATGAAATCATGAGAATATAATTATTACTCAATACATTTACTCATTTGACTAGTACAGATGTCATATGACAAAAGACAGAGCTCTTTCAAATTATATTGACACTGATGGTTCTGAACCATTTCCCCCCCCAAATTCTCTTTCCACTGGCACACTTATGCTACCAACTCCTTAATTTTTAGGAACATCTCTGATATAAAACTTACCCAATTCTACATGAAAATGAAGGAAATGAAGCTAGTAGTATATACTCATTAAAGTAGTATATGTTCAACTCTTAATTTAGATAAACCTATTTATTCCCTTTTATCCTCTTAAATTATTGTGATAAAATATATTCATGATATTAACACACTGTCTTATTAGCAGGATCTTTAGAAAATCACTTTGTTTAACAGAATCTGTCTTTTGAAAAGATCTCTATTCGTGATTGTGTACACCTGAGATTACAGGAAATGCACAGCTTTGTGATAGGAAATGAAATCCACTGAGAACACTTCCCTTTCCACTTGCACACTGTCTCAGCCAGCTGGCAGGGAGCTGGGGGATTCTGGGACTTGATAGTGTGCTGTTATTTTAGGATCCTGTTGCAAAGCCAGTAAACTTCCCCAGGCAATCCAAGTCACCAGGTACTAAGTTATGCAGCAGGATGGTTTATGCATAGCTTTTCTCCTCTGGCAGTCAAACTCTGCACTTCCTGCACTATGCATTATTTATACTGAGTTTAAGGTGAACACTTCAAAAGTTGAAATGTGGTCATCGGTAACCCAGTTTAAAAAGCTAAAATGGTGAATTATTGATATTCACAGCTGGTAGGTGGACTGCTGCTGCTGCTGCTGCTAAGTCACTTCAGTCATGTCTGACTTCATGTGACCCCATAGATGGCAGTCCACCAGGCTCCCCCGTCCCTGGGATTCTCCAGGCAAGAATACTGGAGTCGGTTGCCATTTCTTTCTCCAATGCATGAAAATGAAAAGTGAAAAGTTAAAGTGAAGTCGCTCAGTCGTGTCCGACTCTTAGCAACCCCATGGACTGCAGCCTACCAGGCTCCTCCACCCATGGGATTTTCCAGGCAAAAGTACTGGAGTGGGGTGGACTAGATGTACTTGAATGAAGAGACCTTTCAGGTTGTATACACAAGACATGCTCAGAGAGGTTATGACAAAAAGTGAAAGGTCACAGCACATGGACACAGAGCCCACAAGCTCGAACCAGATGAGTGAGCAGATGAGTGAGCAGATGAGCCTAATGCCTCTTGACCACGGTTACAAATGGTTTCACAGGTACCTGCCACCAGGGTACATTCAAGGTCATGCAACGGAACTGTGTTGCTTGATAAGAATGGATCTGTCACAGCTGCTGTTGATTTCTTTTTTAAAATTTTTAATTGGAGAATAATTGCTTTACAAAATTGTGATGGTTTCTGCCATCCATCAACATGAATCAGCCTGTGTCATACAGGCTCCCTGTGTCATACAGCAAATTCCCATTAGCTGTCTGTTTTACATATGGTAATGTATGTTTTCATGTCACCCTCTCAACTCATTCCACCCTCTCCTTTCCTCCTTGCATCTACAAATGTCGGTGTCTCCATTGTTACCCCACAAATAGGTTCATCAGTACCATCTTTCTAGATTTCATATATATGTGTTAATATATGATATCTGTCTTTCTCCTTCTGACTTACTTCAATCTGCATAACAGGCTCCAGGTTCATACACCTCATTAGAATAGAATAGCAGAGTAATATTCCATTGTATACATGTACCAAAGGGCAGTGATACAAACCTTGATGGGCAAGGATCCTTCAGTTTGGGTTTTGGTTTCACATTTTCAGGGTAGTAATGGCAGTGACGGTCAGGAACCACGCTCTTCAAGTGGATATCCACATATTGAGCAGAATTGAGCTGAAACCCTAAAGTGGCAGAACAGGAGTGTCTGAGTAGTGCATCCATTTGGGACTTCCTTGGCAATGAAAGTGAAAAAGAACTAAAAAGCCTTTTGATGAAAGTTAAAGAGGAGAGTGAAAAAGTTGGCTTAAAGCTCAACATTCAGAAAATGAAGATCATGGCATCTGGTCCCATCACTTCATGGGAAATAGATGGGGAAACAGTGGAAACAGTGTCAGACTTTATTTTTTAGGGTTCCAAAATCACTGCAGATGGTGATTGCAGCCATGAAATTAAAAGACGCTTACTCCTTGGAAGGAAAGTTATGACCAACCTAGATAGCATATTCAAAAGCAGAGACATTACTTTGCCAACAAAGGTCCATCTAGTCAAGGCTATGGTTTTTCCAGTGGTCATGTATGGATGTGAGAGTTGGACTGTGAAGAAAGCTGAGCTCCAAAGAATTGATGCTTTTGAACTGTGGTGTTGGAGAAGACACTTGAAAGTCCCTTGGACTGCAAGGAGATCCAACCAGTCCATTCTAAAGGAGATAAGCCCTGGGTGTTCTTTGGAAGGACTAACGCTAAAGCTGAAATTCCAATACTTTGGCCACCTCATGAGAAGAGTTGACTCATTGGAAAAGACTCCGATGCTGGGAGGGATTGGGGGCAGGAGAAGAAGGGGACGCCAGAGGATGAGATGGATGGATGGCATCACCAACTCGAAGGACATGAGTTTGAGTGAATTCCGGGAGTTGGTGATGGACAGGGAGGCCTGGCGAGCTGCGATTCATGGGGTCACAGAGTCGGACACGACTGAGCAACTGAACTGAACTGACAATGTTATCGCTTGCCACACATTTTTTTCTTTCTTCCTTAAGAAACTCAACTCAGTGGTTCTCAACCCTGGTTGTATAACAAACAGAACCATGTGGGAGCCTTTAACACATACCAACACTCAGGTCCCCTCCTGGTCCAATGAAATCAGAAGCATTACAATTAAGAAATCAGCATTCCCACAGGTCAAAGTGGGAGGAGTGGGTCCTATCTGTTCCCATGGTCTCATTGCAACTGAAGAAATACAGCCATTCCTTTATTCCCAGGCTACCTAGAAGGTAGAAGCAGCAGATGCTGCTGCTGCTGCTAAGTCACTTCAGTTGTGTCCGACTCTGTGCGACCCCATAGACGGCAGCCCACCAGGCTCCCCGGTCCCTGGGATTCTCCAGGCAAGAACACTGGAGTGGGTTGCCATTTCCTTCTCCAATGCATGAAAGTGAAAAGTCAAAGTGAAGTCGCTCAGGCGTGTCGGACCCTCAGAGACCCCATGGACTGCAGCCTTCCAGGCTCCTCCCTCCATGGGATTTTCCAGGCAAGAGTACTGGAGTGGGGTGTCATTGCCTTCTCTGTGTATGAAGCACACTGACAGTTTAAAAAAAAGTTCAAAACTCAATTCTCTATGTTGATTGGGCATAAATTTTAACCCTTTACTATCTTTCACAAATATGCTTAAAATAAGTATTTTCAGAAAGACAGTAGAGAACATAGTCAGTCTTCAAATTGAACTTAAAGAGCTTGAATGATCCCATAAATCTGGAATTGATTGAACCAATATATTAAGAAGACAAATCAGAAAGATGCAGTCAAATGCATCACTGAAAATGTTTTTAAAGATTGAGAACTAGGTGTGTTGTGCATTATCACATTTATGACAGCACATCTGTGATTGGTCACCACTATGTCTTACCCCAGTTTTATTGCACAAGCATAAAGAATGAAATGATCCAACGGCAAATAATTCTCCATCTGGAGCCCAGGCTACTGAGGTAATAGGATGCTCATGAGGTTGAGAACTGTAGAGAGGATGGCTGTAACTATCCCATACCTTATATTTATAGTCTTTGCCAGAAGATAAAATTAAATCATTGACAGAGTTCCAATCTACTTTTAAAATAATGCCATCATGAGCTTTCCACTGTAAAATTTTAGCATTTGGTTGAAGTGGTTTAATGATCAGCTGTTTGTCTGCTGTATAAAGAGCCTTTTCTGAATCAGGGCCCCATGCTACCGAATACACTGGTGTTCCTTGATGAGCTAAAGTATATCTTAGCATTTCAGTCTTTGACCATATTTTTATTTGTCCATCTTCTCCAAATGTAACTAATGCTGTTCCTTCATAATTCCATCGTCCTGCAGCAGATGCCCACTGCTTAATCAGAAGAGGGTGTCAAGCACTTTAGCAAAAGCCCTTATGGAGAGCTAGCAATTGCACTGAGTGCTGCTTCTAGCTTCCCAGACTCCTTTAGGTTTACAGTTACTGTGGGGAGTGAATAAGATCATGAGTGTCAAAGCTTTGTTAAAAATGTAAATCTTTAAACAAAGCCTGGGTGATATGGTACAGCAGCAGCAGAAAAGTTATGACCAACCTAGACAGCATATTAAAAAGCAAATACATTACTTTGCTAACAAAAGTCTGTCTAGTAAAAGTTATCATTTTTCCAGTAGCCATGTATGGATGTGAGAGTTGGACTATAAAGAAAGCTGAGCACCGAAGAATTGATGCTTTTGAACTGTGGTGTTGGAGAAGACTCTTGAGAGTCAGAAAGGAGACAGAAAGGAGATCCAACCAGTCAATCCTAAAGGAAATAAGTCCTGAGTACTCATTGGAAGGACTGATGCTGAAGCTGAAACTCTAATACTTTGGCCACCTGATGCAAAGAACTGACTCATTTGAAAAGACCCTGATGCTGGGAAAGATTGAAGGTGGGAGGAGAAGGGGATGACAGAGGATGAGATGGTTGGATTGCATCACTGACTCAATGGACATGAGTCTGAGTAAACTCTGGCAGTTGGTGATGGACAGGGAGGCCTGCAACACTGCAGTCCGTGGGGTCTCAAAGAGTCAGACACAACTGAGCGATTGAACTGAACTGAACTGACCAGCAAAAAAAAAAAAAAAGATTTTTTAAAAAAGACTCTCAGGTTCTTCTAAGATGACTGAAATGTGTGACCAAGATTGAGAATGACTACTTGCGTTATAACTTGCATTATAACTGATTTGTGTTATACTTAGCACTTACTTTTTTAAGATTTTTGTTTTGATATGGACCATTTTATTTTTAAAGTCTATTGAATTTTCTACAGTACTGTTTCTGTTTTATGTTTTGGCTTTTTTTTTTCTTTTTCTTTTTGGCCACAAGGCATGTGGGATCTTAGTTCCCCAACCAGGGACCAAACCTGCAACTCCTGCATTGGAAGGCAAAGTCCTAACCACTGGACCACCAGGGAAGTCCCTGTTTTTAGCACTTATGATTAGAAAGTTATAATAGACTCCTTTGAAAATTTTTGGAGCTCATGTACAGGATAGATAGTCAGTGTCATATCTCTTTACTGTTGTAAATGGCACTGTGCAAGGCTCTTGTTTCCTTATATTTCCCCTTCTTCCATTACAATCCCCCAGAGACATCTATTTATTGGTAATGTGTTAAATATACATTCGTCTCTTGTAATGTTGTTTCATGTCTATCTGCTTTGACTAAATAAATGATAGTGTCTTAAATCAACTTCTGTTTTCTACTTTTCTCACTCAGTGTTACATTTCTGAGAAGTACCCTTGTACTGAGCTGTTGTTTCATTCTTCTGTATAACATTCCATTGCTTTCCTCATTTCCTGCCCTGGAGTACCTAGGTTACCTCTGACAACAGTGAACTTTCTAACAGGGGAAATAGAATTTTCTATACAGGGGAACAAAGCCCTCCCATCTACATCTCCCCCTGCCTCATAAGCCTTCAAAGAAGAAGGAATGAAGACTTATTCCTGATTCTATTCAATCAGTTTGTACAGTCTCTGAGGAAAGTGAACATTCCATATGGATGAGGGCTGTAAATTCAAAAAACAACTCACAAAATGATGCTTCTATTTCCTGAAAGATCTGATTCCAAGTTTCCTGTCACTATATAAGTGTCATGTTAAGTTTTTAAAAAAGGTAATTTTTCAAAACCAGAATGAGCTCTTCAAAAGAAAAAAAGAAAAAAAAGTCCAAAATTAAGTTCTCAGCCTTAGTCAACTGGTATAAAGTTCCAAAAATACATTTAAAGGCTTAATGGCTGAGAGCAATCTGATTTTATAAAACACTAGAGCTTCCTACAAGTTGTGGCTTAAATGTAAGCTGAGTGTAGAAGGACAGACTGGTATGCATTATAAAAAGCAAGGTCAAAAACCACAGGAACGAAAGTCCAAATGGAGTCAATAAAATATGACTTGGGCACCAACATCTGCCAGAAAGTCTGCAACGTCAGATGGCAATGCCAGTCCGGGTACTTTCCCTGAACTAACCTCACGTGTCTCACACAGATGACTGCAGAAAAGACTGGGGAAGTCCAGCCAAGTACTTGGAGACCAGCCTACTAGCCTTCCTCATTATCCCAAACTCTGAAATGCCATTTACATAAATCATGTAGATTTGATTACTAATATAATTAGATTTTGGTAATGCTTTCCTTGTGGGTTTTATGTGTGTGTATTTTCCCCAAAATAATAACAGAATGAAATTATAGCTCCTCGAGTCAAAGAAAAATTTCTTTGTTCTAAATGGAAACATATTTCTAGGAGAAATATATATATATATTTTATATATATATATATATATATATAAATATAATTTGGGGAGAGAGACAATTAATTTTCCTCCTTAATTTTGTCGCAGTACACAGATAACTAAAAGAGAAAGAAATAAGACAGACTGCTTTCCTACATTAAGAACAAATGTACTAAAATTCTGCCAATGTACAGAAAACGGCAGGATGTTGGGGGAACCTCCGAAAGGAGACTAACATGTTCCTTCTGTCCTCACAGACAATGCCATCTTTGGTGACGGACTCACAGCCAGGTGAGTCCCACGAAGGTTGGAATCCCGACCAGCAGGGCTGATTGTGGCTTTCCTTGAGCATTCAGATATGAGAAAACCTATTCTCCTCCAAACAACTGAGCCAAGTGAACTAAGCTCAGTACATGTCCCTCCCAGAATGGAAAGCGTCTCTTTTAACTTCAGTGTCCAAATGAAAACACATATTTAACTGAGTGTGAAAGCTAGAAAATAAATTAAAACTAAAAAGATATTTGTTGTTTTTTTCATGGATAATTAGAATCAAAAAGAATTCTTTAGGATTAGAATTTTAAAAGACATAGAATTTGAAAGCCTCCCTATGTCTTTGCTCTTATTTTGGGGTCCATGAGACACATGCAAACATGTTTCCAGTTCTAACGGGGAAGGGGTGTTCTCTAAATCCAGTTTTCACCTGTTTTCAAGAATAAGGCAGAGGCATGTTCATTAACCCCACTGCGTCCCAGGCTGTGGAGTAAGATGCTGCGTGGTTACACGTCTCTAATTAGCACACCAACTTTAAAGTCAGCTTCAAAAACACAAACATGTCATTTTTAAATCTGAGCTCTAAATATTTAGGAACAAAGCCTGTGCCTCACCTCCTCCACATGTCACAGCGCAGGGAAAGAAGTCAGTTTGTCTCCACTGATGGCCGATCGGCTGGTAGAAGAAGAACTGGACCACGCTGTCCTTGGTCACAGTGTACCTGGTCTGGACAGAGAGAACTGTGGTAACATATCTGCATGCAATGAAACAGTGCCTTCCACATCTTTCAACATGAGCTGAATACAAGTCAACTAGGTAGATAAATGCATCTATCACAACACACTCTCGTACATGAAGATTCCCAGAATGTTAAGATGTGATAGAATTTCAATTAAATTTGTCATAAACGGGATTTCAGAAGATCTTCAACCATTCTCCCTGGAGTCATTTTTCCAGGTAATTCCATGCTTGTGAATGAGTTCACAAAAATGTAGGCAGACTTTTTTTTTTTTTTAATTTATTGGCATATAGTTGCTTTATAATGTTGTTAGTTTCTACCATACAGCAAAGTAAATCAGCCATTTGTATGCATATATCCCCTGTTTTGGAATTCTTTCCCATTTAGGTCATCACAGAGAACTGAGTACAGTTCTCTGTGCTATATAGTAAGTTCCTATTAGTTATCTATTTTATACATCAGATCAGATCAGTCACTCAGTCATGTCTGACTATTTGCAACCCCATGAATCACAGCATGCCAGGCCTCCCTGTCCATCACCAACTCCCGGAGTTCACTCAGACTCACGTCCGTCGAGTCACTGATTCCATCCAGCCATCTCATCTCTGTCGTCCCCTTCTCCTCCTGCCCCCAATCCCTCCCAGCATCAGAGTCTTTTCCAATGAGTCAACTCTTCGCATGAGGTGGCCAAAGTACTGGAGTTTCAGCTTTAGCATCATTCCTTCCAAAGAAATCCCAGGGCTGATCTCTTTCAGAATGGACTGGTTGGATCTCCTTGCAGTCCAAGGGACTCTCAAGAGTCTTCTGCAACACCACACTTCAAAAGCATCAATTCTTCAGCGCTCAGCCTTCTTCACAGTCCAACTCTCACATCCATACATGACCACAGGAAAAACCATAGCCTTGATTAGATGGATCTTTGTTGGCAAAGTAATGTCTCTGCTTTTGAATATGCTATCTAGGTTGGTCATAACTTTCCCTCCAAGGAGTAAGTGTCTTTTAATTTCATGGCTGCAGTCACCATCTGTAGTGATTTTGGAGCCCAGAAAAATAAAGTCTGACACTGTTTCCACTGTTTCCCCATCTATTTCCCATGAAGTGGTGGGACCGGATGCCATGATCTTTGTTTTCTGAATATTGAGCTTTAAGCCAACTTTTTCACTCTCTACTTTCACTTTCATCAAGAGGCTTTTGAGTTCCTCTTCACTTTCTGCCATAAGGGTGGTGTCATCTGCATATCTGAGGTTATTGATATTTCTCCTGGCAATCTTGATTCCAGCTTGTGTTTCTTACAGTCCAGCGTTTCTCATGATGTACTCTGCATAGAAGTTAAATAAACAGGGTGACAATATACAGCCTTGACGAACTCCTTTTCCTATTTGGAACCAGTCTGTTGTTCCATGTCCAGTTCTAACTGTTGCTTCCTGACCTGCATACAAATTTCTGAAGAGGGAGATCAGGTGGTCTGGTATTCCCATCTCTTTCAGAATTTTCCACAGTTTATTGTGATCCACACAGTCAAAGGCTTTGGCATAGTCAATAAAACAGAAAGAGATGTTTTTCTGGAACTCTCTTGCTTTTCCTATGATCCAGCAGATGTTGGCAATTTGATCTCTGGTTCCTCTGACTTTTCTAAAACCAGCTTGAACATCTGGAAGTTCACGGTTCACATATTGCTGAAGCCTGGCTTGGAGAATTTTGAGCATTACTTTACTAGCCTGTGAGATGAGTGCAATTGTACGGTACTTTGAGCATTCTTTGTCATTGTCTTTCTTTGGGATTGGAACGAAAACTGACCTTTTCCAGTCCTGTGACCACTGCTGAGTTTTCCAAATTTGCTGGCATATTGAGTGCAGCACTTTCACAGCATCATCTTTCAGGATTTGGAATAGCTCAACTGGAATTCCATCACCTCCACTAGCTTTGTTCGTAGTGATGCTTCCTAAGGCCCACTTGACTTCACATTCCAGGATGTCTGGCTCTAGGTCAGTGATCACACCATCATGATTATCTGGGTCGTGAAGATCTTTTTTGTACAGGTCTTCTGTGTATTCTTGCCATCTCTTCTTAATATCTTCTGCTTCTGTTAGGTCCATACCATTTCTGTCCTTTATCGAGCTCATCTTTGCATGAAATGTTCCTTTGGTATCTCTGATTTTCTTGAAGAGATCCCTAGTCTTTCCCATTCTGTTGTTTTCCTCTATTTCTTTGCATTGATCGCTGAAGAAGGCTTTCTTATCTCTTCTTGCTATTCTTTGGAACTCTGCATTCAGATGTTTATATCTTTTCTTTTCTCCTTTGCTTTTCGCTTCTCTTCTTTTCACAGCTATTTGTAAGGCCTCCCCAGACAGCCATTTTGCTTTTTTGCATTTCTTTTCCATGGGGATGGTCTTGATCCCTGTCTCCTGTACAATGTCATGAACCTCATTCCATAGTTCATCAGGCACTCTATCTATCAGATCTAGGCCCTTCAATCTATTTCTCACTTCCACTGTATAATCATAAGGGATTTGATTCAGGTCATACCTGAATGGTCTACTGGTTTTCCCTACTTTCTTCAATCTGAGTCTGAATTTGGCAATAAGGAGTTCATGGTCTGAGCCACAGTCAGCTCCTGGTCTTGTTTTTGCTGACTGTATAGAGCTTCTCCATCTTTGGCTGCAAAGAATATAATCAATCTGATTTCAGTGTTGACCATCTGGTGATGTCCATGTATAGAGTCTTCTCTTGTGTTGTTGGAAGAGGGTGTTTGTTATGACCAGTGCATTTTCTTGGCAAAACTCTATTAGTCTTTGCCCTGCTTCATTCCATATTCCAAGGCCAAATTTGCCTGTTACTCCAGGTGTTTCTTGACTTCCTACTTTTGCATTCCAGTCCCCTATAATGAAAAAGACATCTTTTTTGGGTGTTAGTTCTAAAAGGTCTTATAGGTCTTCATAGAACCGTTCAACTTCAGCTTCTTCAGTGTTACTGGTTGGGGCATAGACTTGCATTACTGTGATATTGAATGGTTTACCTTGGAAACGAACAGAGATCATTCTGTCATTTTTGAGATTGCATCCAAGTACTGCATTTCGGACTCTTTTGTTGACCATGATGGCCACTCCATTTCTTCTGAGGGATTCCTGCCCACAGTAGTAGATATAATGGTCATCTGAGTTAAATTCACCCATTCCAGTCCATTTCAGTTCGCTGATTCCCAGAATGTTGACATTCACTCTTGCCATCTCTTGTTTGACCACTTCCAATTTGCCTTGATTCATGGACCTGACATTCCAGGTTCCTATGCAATATTGCTCTTTACAGCATCGGACCTTGCTTCTATCACCAGTCACATCCACAGCTGGGTATTGTCTTTGCTTTGGCTCCATCCCTTCATTCTTTCTGGAGTTATTTCTCCACTGATCTCCAGTAGCATATTGGGCACCTACTGACCTGGGGAGTTTCTCTTTCAGTGTCCTATCATTTTGCCTTTTCATACTGTTCATGGGGTTTTCAAGGCAAGAATACTGAAGTGGTTTGCCATTCCCTTCTCCAGTGGACCACATTCTGTCAAGTGTCAACCCCAGTCTTGCAATTCATCCCACCTCCTCTTCCCTGCTTGGTATCTATAAGTATGTTCTCTACGTCCATGTATTCCTTCTTTGCAAATAAGTTCATCTGTAGCAATTTTTTCAGAGTTTTTAGTTTGTTTAACATTTTTTCTTCCTCATACATACGATTTTAATTTCTATGAGAACAGGAACTGAGATGTAATCTGGGTTTGCTTACAACATGGCACATAATTAGGAATCTTACATTTTTAGTAACAACATCCCTAAGCATCTTTTAGCAGATCCTTCTGAAAACACAATTACAGAAACTCAAAACATACACAAATCCACAGTGTTTGCACATGAGCCTTTCTGCATCTAGTTAACAGAGAGAAGGTGCACCGCTGAGTGTGAGAAGGCACTTTCAGGTTATTTTATTTCAGCAAGTCCTCTCCCTTCTTTCTTTTCTTCTCTACTGATTGAACAAATAAGTGAATTGAGGAAAAGTCTGGAATGCAACACAAAGAGAAAAATAGAGGGAAAACAAAGATTAAGCTTGTGGGCAACAGAACCAGAAATGCCAGTATTACATGGAGTTAAAGAGAAA
Source organism: Bos indicus x Bos taurus (assembly GCF_003369695.1). Classification (NCBI taxonomy): domain Eukaryota; kingdom Metazoa; phylum Chordata; class Mammalia; order Artiodactyla; family Bovidae; genus Bos; species Bos indicus x Bos taurus. Next base: position 209,680 of record NC_040102.1, on the reverse strand, counting down.
GAACAGAGGGACTTCCCTGGTGGTCTAGTGATTAAGACTCTGTGCTTCCACTGCAAGGAGTGCAGGTTCGATCCCAGGTCAGGGAACTAAGATCCCATGAGCTGTGCAATGTGGGAAAGACAGAGTGCTCAGTCTAAAAATATTCATAAAGTTCTGAGCAGACATAAAAAATGCAACAACAAGGACAAAGAGAAATTCTAAAAGTTATCAGAAAAAAGATGATTCCCTACAAAGGAGTGAGAATCAGAATGGCATCATATTTCTCATAGGCAATAATGGATACAAGAAAACAAACACCTTTAACATGATAAGGGCCAATAGTTTTTAATCTAGAATTCTACAACCAAATTATTCACTACCAATCAATGATCAGTTGTCAACTTATAAACAATCTAAGATCAAATTAACAGTCAGTAATCAGTGAAATGAAGTTTTTCTCAGAGACAAAATGACAGAAACTTGACCAAAGACTAGAAAAATAAACTACTTAAGGGTATACTGAAAAAAGAACTAATATAAATGCATGAGAAAGTAATGAGATGCAGGAAGCAGTAATGATGAAATGATCAGTAAAACTTATTAGTAAATATAAATAAGAATTGACTGAAAGAAAGAAAAACACCAATACAGTATACTAACGCATATATATGGAATTTAGAAACATGGTAACAGTAACCCTGTATACGAGACAGCAAAAGAGACACTGATGTATAGAACAGTCCTTTGGACTCTGTGGGAGAGGGAGAGGGTGGGATGATTTGGGATAATGGCATTGAAACATATATAATATCATATATGAAATGAGTCTCCAGTCCAGGTTCGATGCACAATACTGGATGCTTGGGGCTGGTGCACTCGGATGACCCAGAGGGATGGTACAGGGAGGGAGGAGGGAAGAGGGTTCAGGATGGGGAACACGTGTATACTTGTGGTAGATTCATGTTGATATATGGCAAAACCAATACAATATTGTAGAGTTAAAAAATAAAATAAAATTAAAAAAAAAAAAGAATTGACTGAAAAAGAACAGTGTGTTGTACTTACTTATAAAACAGAAAAAAAGGTGTAAAATTATCAAATGAAAAATTCCAGACAGGAGATGTGTGTGGAAGAAGGGAGAGTTAAAGGGATGGGATGAGGTTACAGAGGCAGAAAAGACTTCTAAGGAATTTAAGAAGTTAAGAGTTTTTTTAGATTCACGAAGTACCATGAAGCTCAAGCAGAAGAAAGTCACTAATTACATCATAGTTAAATTGATGAAAAACCAAGAGAAAATGGTTGAAAACAGACAAATAAGACACATTACCTTCTAAGGGACAAAAATAAGTCTGACAGCTGATGTCTCAACAGAATAAATGGAAGCCAGGAGACAGTGGAGAGATATCTTCAAGAAAGAGTTTCACAATGACAAAAAGGTCAAGTCACTACAAGAGCGAATGATTCTAAAAGTTAGTGTACCTAAACACCAAGCTTCAAAATACATAATTCACAAGTGGACAGACCTCCACAGTCATAGTGGTAGTTTTATCAGGTGTCACGTGGTAACAGAATAAGGAGATAAAATTCAGTAAGGCTATAATTTTGAATAAAACCATTAATAAACATGACCTAATTAATATATGTAGAACACTGTGCCCAACAACAGAAGACTACATATCATACTCTTCCAAAATTTACCACAAATTGTTTTCACAAATTTCAAAACATTGAAATGATATAATGTTCTCTGACTACAGTAGAACTAAGGTATAAAATGATGTGATTTCTTGAAAATTCTGACATACTTGGACACTACACTTGTAAATATACTATAAGTCAAATAATATATCACTATGAAAATTATAATACAATTTAACTGAATGATGAAGGAAAAGATTTCATATTAAGCTTTGTGGAATGAAATTTAAGGCATGCTTTGAGAGAAATTTATAGAGTTAAAATTGTATGTTATGGAAAAATTGGATGAAAAATAACTGATCTAACCATCCATTTCAAAAAGTTGGAAAAAGAAAAGCATATTGAATCCAGAGAAAGTACAGAGATGGTAATAATAAAGACAAGAGCAGACATTAATGATATGAGAATGAAATTACATATTAGTGCCTTATAAAGCCAAACAGTGCTTCTCTGAAAAGTTTAACAAAATTGATAGCCCTCCAACATGAAAAATTAAAGGAAAAAAACAAAAATAGGGACAAATAATGAATATTAGGAATGAGACTCACCACAGATTCTCTACATAATGGAAGAAATAAGACAATACTATAAAAAAAAATCTATGTCAATAACTTTCAAAAAGCTAGTTGAAATAGACAGGTTCCTTGAAACAAAACTGACACATAAGGAAATCAAACATCTAATTAATTAGATAACAGCAGACTTGCACAAACTGTTACAGAATAGAGGAAGTATTTCTCAATGTATTTTGTAAAGCTAGCATAAAATTAACACCAAGATCTGACAAAGACATTACAAGGAAAAAACTCACCTCTCCTGGACATAAATACCAAAAAATAATCATAAATAAAAATAATTTAAAATCATAACTAGTAATATATAAAAGGGTAACCCTTTTTTTAATGATAAAATAACAAATACTTGTAAGTAAATACTGACAATAAATTCTAATAAAAAATAATGACCAATAAAGTTTATTATGGGAAGGTAAGATCAGTTTAACATCCCCAAATCAATGTAGTTCACTATATTAAAAGGAAAGAAAGAAAAAAACATAATCATTACTTCTATTGAACATTGTACTAAATGTCCTAAGTAATGCAAGAAAGCTCCAATACTTGCCACCTGATGCAAAGAGCCAACTCATTGGAAAAGAACCTGATACTGGGAAAGACTGAGGGCAGGAGGTAAAGAGGGTGGCAGAGGATGAGATGGTTAGATAGCATCACTGACTCAGTGGACATGAATCTCAGCAAACTTCACGAAATAGGGAAGGACAGGGAAGCCTGGCATGCTGCATGCAGTCATGGGGTCTCAAAGAGTAGGACATGACTTAGAGAGTGAGCAATAACAACAATGCAAGAAAATTTCTTTAAAGTACACAACAATTGGAAAAGAAGAAACCAAACTCATTATTTGTGGGTGTCATAATTGTGCATGTACATACTCCAAAGAATTCACAAACTATTGGTATTAACATGTGAATGCAATGAAAATATAATGTCAGTATACAGAAACCAATTAGATTTTCATTCTCCAGCAGAAAACAAATAGAAAAAATTTTAAAACATTTACAATAGCATCAAAATAATAATCAAATATTTGGAATTTCATTAAAGATATGCAAAACATACACACTGAAAATTATAACCATTATTGAGAAGACAAAAGAACTAAATAAAGGGATGAATATACCATATTTATGGACTGGAAGACAATATAGGAAGGTGAATTTTCTCCAAATTGACCTACAGATTCAAAGCAATTCCAATAAAAATCAGCAGAATAAAAATTTAGGAGCATATTTCAAAGTTAACATGGAAAGGGAAGGAGGCAAGAATATTAAAGATAATCTTCAAGAACAAAGCTGAAGAAATTACACTGCCAGATATTGACTTGTTCTAATGTTACAGTAATTAAGTCACAATGGTATTGCTGCATAGAGATGAATAGGTCAGAAGAGAGTGTAAAAATCGAGCCCCACATATATAGTTTGGAATTTAAGATAGATATGGAAAGAATTGTCTTTTCCACCTAATGGTTTTGGCTCAATTGGATAGTCATAGGGGAAAAGATACTGATTCTACTTCACCCACAAGTATCAATTCTAGTTGTATTATAGCTCTCAGTGTGAAAGGTAAAATAGTAATGTTTCTAGACAAAAATATACAAGAATATTTTTATGATCCAGAATAAAGCAAAGATTTTCTAGCCAGGATACAAATAGCTTACACATAAAGTTTAAAATTAACAACCTATAGCACAACAAAATTAAGAATTTCTGTATGGGGACTGGTAGCCATAAATACATTTAATGGAGAAAAAAGTTGAAAATGAATTAAGAATTTAACTCTAGAAATTAGAAATACAATACCAAGATAAAACCCATGTAAAGAGAAAAGAAACAAAAACTAAAATTTACATGAATAGAATTCTTTATAAACTCTGAGAGTTAACAAGACTAAAGTCTAGTTCTTAGATACCTCAGAGACAAGCCTTTGGATGGTTTGAACAAACAAAAATTAGACAAGGAACCAGAGAACACATTTAGGAATGAAAGAGACATAGGTACAGGTGAGTTTTTTGTGTTGCTGTTTTGTTTTGTTTTAGTGATAAAGGAAGGTTATGATTACATTTCAAAAGTTAAATTTGAAAAATTAGATGAATTGGACACTTTTTAAGAAATAATAAATTGCAAATGTTTCTACCTCTGTGATTCACGGCACACGTTTAAAATGAGATGGAATTCTGGCTGAGAGGAATGATGAGATAGGTAGATTTTATTTTCTGTTAGACACTGAACTCTATCCCCCACAAAAAGTTATATTGAAGTTCAAACTCACAGAACCTCAGAAATGATCTTATTTGGAAATAGGGTTTTTGCAGGTCTAGTCAAGCTAAGATGAGGTCATTAGGATGGGCCCAACCCAGTGTGACTGGTGTCCTTATGTTACCGACCAGGGTTCTTGGCCTCCTTGATCAATAGAAATTGATCAGAGGCCAGATAATAAATTCAGGCGAGAATTTGTTGCAGCTCCTTCTGCAGTGCTGGGAGAGAGAACAAACAACAGATTCCCTTGCGCCCTGAGGGGGCGAGAAGCAATCCTTAAATGGGGTGAGGGTAGGGGTGTGTTCAGGGGGTCAGACTGGAGGGGTGACTTAGGTGGTTTGTCCACCCCTTAGGTAGTGGCATGTGCAGGGGGCATGCTCAGTACTCTGCCTTGTTCCCAACACCCAGTTTTGTTCCTGACACCCAGTTTTGCTCCAGGCTCTTCAAAAGTGGCAGTTGGGCTTTTCAGTCTCTTTGGATCTTTTGTCCAGAATCTGCCCCAACTGTGCATGCACACAGTTATTTTTAGCCCCATGTAATTTATTTGTATTTTGTCACATGAGAGGTGTGTCCAGGTGCAATCATTGCAGTGAAAGGTTCCAGGTCCCAGCCTGTCTCACTTATATAAAGTGAGACATTGGGCACAGATGTGGACATGGACAGAGGGAAAGTGGTGTAAAGAAAAGGTAGGAAAGCTGAGGATTCAAGAAGCGAAGATAGTGTTTTGCCTATGTTCTCCTCTAGGAGTTTTATAGTTTCTGGTCTTACGTTGAGATCTTTAACCCATTTTGAGTTTATTTTTGTGTATGGTGTTAGAAAGTGGTCTAGTTTCATTCTTTTACAAGTGGTTGACCAGTTTTCCCAGCACCACTTGTTAAAGAGATTGTCTTTAATCCATTGTATATTCTTGCCTCCTTTGTCAAAGATAAGGTGTTCATATGTGCGTGGATTTATCTCTGGGCTTTCTATTTTGTTCCATTGATCTATATTTCTGTCTTTGTGCCAGTACCATACTGTCTTGATAACTGTGGCTTTGTAATAGAGCCTGAAGTCAGGTAGGTTGATTCCTCCAGTTCCATTCTTCTTTCTCAAGATAGCTTTGGCTATTCGAGGTTTTTTGTATTTCCATGCAAATTGTGAAATGATTTGTTCTAGCTCTGTGAAGAATACCATTGGTAGCTTGATAGGGATTGCATTGAATCTATAAATTGCTTTGGGTAGTATACTCATTTTCACTATATTGATTCTTCCAATCCATGAACATGGTATATTTCTCCATCTATTAGTGTCCTCTTTGATTTCTTTCACCAGTGTTTTATAGTTTTATATATATAGGTCTTTAGTTTCTTTAGGTAGATATATTCCTAAGTATTTTATTCTTTCCGTTGCAATGGTGAATGGAATTGTTTCCTTAATTTCTTTCTGTTTTCTCATTATTAGTGTATAGGAATGCAAGGGATTTCTGTGTGTTGATTTTATATCCTGCAACTTTATTATAATCATTGATTAGTTCTAGTAATTTTCTGGTGGAGTCTTTAGGGTTTTCTATGTAGAGGATCATGTCATCTGCAAATAGTGAGAGTTTTACTTCTTCTTTTCCAATTTGGATTCCTTTTATTTCTTTTTCTGCTCTGATTGCTGTGGCCAAAACTTCTAAAACTATGTTGAATAGTAATGGTGAAAGTGGGCACCCTTGTCTTGTTCCTGACTTTAGAGGAAATGCTTTCAATTTTTCACCATTGAGGATAATGTTTGCTGTGGGTTTGTCATATATAGCTTTTAAGAACATAGGCAAAACACTCTCCGACATACATCACAGCAGGATCCTCTATGACCCACCTCCCAGAATATTGGAAATAAAAGCAAAAATAAACAAATGGGACCTAATTAAACTTAAAAGCTTCTGCACAACAAAGGAAACTATTAGCAAGCTGAAAAGGCAGCCTTCAGAATGGGAGAAAATAATAGCAAATGAAGCAACTGACAAACAACTAATCTCAAAAATATACAAGCAACTCCTACAGCTCAACTCCAGAAAAATAAATGACCCAATCAAAAAATGGGCCAAAGAACTAAATAGACATTTCTCCAAAGGAGACATACAGATGGCTAACAAATGCATGAAAAGATGCTCCACAGCACTCATTATCAGAGAAATGCAAATCAAAACCACTATGAGGTACCATTTCACGCCAGTCAGAATGGCTGTGATCCAAAAGTCAACAAGCAATAAATGCCGGAGAGAGTGTGGAGAAAAGGGAACCCTCTTACACTGTTGGTGGGAATGCAAACTAGTACAGCCACTATGGAGAACAGTGTGGAGATTCCTTAAAAAGCTGGAAATAGAACTGCCTTATGATCCAGCAATCCCACTGCTGGGCATACACACTGAGGAAAACAGAAGGGGAAGAGACACGTGTACCCCAATGTTCATCGCAGCACTGTTTATAATAGCCAGGACATGGAAGCAACCTAGATGCCCATCAGCAGATGAATGGATAAGAAAGCTGTGGTACATATACACAATGGAGTATTACTCAGCCATTAAAAAGAATACATTTGAATCAGTTCTAATGAGATGGATGAAACTGGAACCTATTATACAGAGTGAAGTAATCCAGAAAGAAAAACACCAATACAGTATACTAACGCATATATATGGAATTTAGAAAGATGGTAACAATAACCCTGTGTATGAGACAGCAAAAGAGACACTGATGTATAGATCAGTCTTATGGACTCTGTAGGAGAGGGAGAGGGTGGGGAGATTTGGGAGAATGGCATTGAAACATGTGTAATATCATGTATGAAACGAGTCACCAGTCCAGGTTCGATGCATGATACTGGATGCTTGGGGCTGGTGCACTGGGACGACCCAGAGGGATGGTATGCGGAGGGAGGAGGGTGGAGGGTTCAGGATGGGGAACACAGGTATACCTGTGGCAGATTCATTTCGATATTTGGCAAAACTAATACAATATTGTAAAGTTTAAAAATAAAATTAAAAAAAAAAAAAAAGAAGTGAAGAGAGAGGCATGAACAGATTCTCTCTCATATCCCTTTCAAGGATCAGTCCTGCCCACATCTTCATTTTGGACTTCTAGCCTCCAAAACTGTGAGACCAATAAACATATTGTTTAAGCCACCCAGTTTACTGTTCTTTGTTACCGTAGGTTCAGGAAGTGAATGCATGCACCGACTCTGAAAACTGTTCTGCTGTGTTTTGAAACACCTGTGGACATGGGAATTTAGCCACCATGCACACCACACTGCAAGGCTAAAATCTTCTCTTTGAGAGAGAGGAAAACAGTTTCAAACCCTCTCATCCCTGGGAAAGTTAGATATGCTGCCATAACTCCCCAGAAAGAAAAAAGAGACCCTGTAAGTAGGAAACATACACAGTATCCAGAGCTGTGGTTGGAGGAAACCAGAGACAGAGGCTTGCCCAGCTGAAAACCAGCATGAATGTACTTAGCGCCACCGGGCTGAACAGTGAAACATGGTGAAATAAAAACATTTTTCATTTTACCACAATAAAAAACATTAAAAACAGAAATCAGAAAATATTTTTCTATAGAAATACAAAATATCCAAATAAAAGAAAGCAGATAGACAACTAACATAAAAAGGAAGTTTTCAGACTATTAGAAAAACTTTTTTTTTTCCTTGAAGAGGGACATACTTTTTAAAGAGGGGAAAAGCCACCAGCAATCTTTATTAAAATAGTTAACCATGGAAACAGATACCTTTCTCAAAGCCACTTATGTTTATTTCACTAGATTATTCTCATGCACATATACTGAAAGCAGATATTCACAAACATCTACTTACAGATACTTAGTAAATTCTTACTGAAAGGATAGCGCCTCAGGGTCCAACCAGCAAAGCACACAGCATCAGCTACAGGCTCGAGACTCTCTACTGCTACGTGGTGGCCACATATGCATATTGCAGAAGCAAAATAAGAATATCTCAGGGGCTTACACAAAAATACTGTGACTCAGTAACAGAGTGACAAGAGTCATCCACTAGAAATAGATCATTCAGGAAAATAAGGATACTTAGTGAGAAATCCACTGGGAAGAAGAAAAAGTGCACTTTTTAAAGAAAGGTCCAATCATGAAAATACAGCTTCTGAAAAAGTAGAAAAAAAGAAATTCCATCTCATTGGTGCAGTGAGTTGCCAGATTTCTGAATCAGCACAATAGCCACAAAATAATCCAGAATCTCATGGATGCCTTCATATTTTACTCACCACGTCAGAATGTAGTTGTTTTCAACCTTCCATTTATTAAAAGTCCATGTTGTTGCTGTTGTTCAGTTGCTAAGGTACGTCTGACACTTTGTGACTCAATGGAAGCAACGCAACAGGCTTCCTGGTCCTTCACTATCTCCTGGAGATAGCGGAGACGTCCATGAAATGAGGTCTAATCTAGGAACTGTATGCAAAGGGTGCCTTTGTATTTCAGTGCACCCAGGACTGAGCGAAATTATTAACAGCACTCTATGGGGTAGAGCTGATGGAGGTGATGGAATTCTAGCTGAGCTCTTTCAAATCCAAAAAGATGATGCAGTGAAAGTGCTGCACTCAATATGCCAGCAAATTTGGAAAACTCAGCAGTGGCCACAGGACTGGAAAAGGTCAGTTTTAATTCCAATCCCAAATAAAGGCAATGCCAAAGAATGTTCAAACTACCATACAATTGCGCTCATCTCACATACTAGCAAAGTAATGCTCAAAATTCTCCAAGCCAGGCTTCAACAGTATGTGAACCAAGAACTTCCAGATGTTCAAGCTGGAATAGAAACAGCAAAGGAATCAGAGATCAAATTGCCAACATCCATTGGATCATAGAAAAAAAGCAACCAAGTTCCAGAAAACATCTGCTTTATTGACTACACCAAAGCCTTTGACTGTGTGGATCACAATAAACTGTGGAAAATTCTTCAAGAGATGGGAATACCAGACCACCTTACTTGACTCCTGAGGAATCTGCATGCAGGTCAAGAAGCAACAGTTAGAACCGGACATGGAACAACAGACTGGTTCCAATTTGGGAAAGGAGTACATCAAGGCTGTATATTGTCACCCTGTTTATTCAACTTCCATGCAGAGTGCATCATGCGAAATTCTGGGCTGGATGAAGCACAAGCTGGAATTAAGATTGCTGGGAGAAATATCAATAACCTCAGATATGCAGATGACATCACCCTTATGGCAGAAAGTGAAGAGGAACTGAAGAGCCTCTTGATGAAAGTGAAAGAGGAAAGTGAAAAAGTTGGCTTAAACTTTTCAAATTCAAAAAACTAAGATCATGGCATTCACTCCCTTCACTTCACAGCAAATAGATGGAGAAACAGTGGAAACAGTGACAGACTTTATTTCCTTGGGTTCCAAAATCACTGCAGATGGTAACTGCAGCCATGAAATTAAAAGACGCTTTTGCTTCTTGGAAGAAAAGCTATGATCAACCTAGACAGCATATAAAAAGCAGAGACATTATTGCTGAGAAAGGTCCATGTATCCATAATTTATCCATTAGGCATGTATGGATGTGAGAGTTGGACCGTGAAGAAAGCTGAGCGCCGAAGAATTGATGCTTTTGAACTGTGGTGTTGGAGAAGACTCTTGAGAACCACTTGGACTTCAAGATCAAACCAGTCAATCCTAAAGGAAATCAGTCCTGAATATTCACTGGAAGGACCGATGCTGAAGCTGAAACTCCAATACTTTGGTCACTGATGCAAAGAACCAACTCATTGGAAAAGATCCTGATGCTGGAAAAGACTGAAGGCAGGAAGAGAAGGGGACAGCAGAAGCTGAGGTGGTTGGATGGCAGAACTGACTCGATGGACATGAGTTTGAGCAGACTCTGGGAATTGGTGATGGACAGGGAAGCCTGGCGTGCTGCAGTCCATTGGGTCACAAAGATTCGAACGTGACTGAGCAACTGATCTGATGAACTGAACTGTGGGGTAGAGCTGGTCTTCACATTCTCTCTCAGGTTGAAGTCAGCTCTTCCTATTTTTTTTTTTTTTTTTTTAAAGATCAGCTGTTCTTAGTTGATTGGAATGGAACGAGATACAGTGAAATACAAGGTTAACCATCATCAGAGACCTCACACCCATTCTTAACCTACCACTAGAAGGAGAGCCATCACTTGATTGCCTCATAGGCCAAGCAGAGATGAATAGAAGCAGAGTTCCCAGTCTTAGAAACAACACAGGCTGGGTAGTACTACAGTGCTCTGACCAGAAAAAAAGTAACCCATGGAAAAGGATACTTCCTAGAAACCCACAGAATTTGGACAAGCTTGTAAGTCAGGGAAAACCATCAGAATTATTCTTGCTTCATCACAGCATCTCTGATTTACCAAATTCTCTCCCACCAAGTACACCACATTCATGAAAGAAAATGGTTTGGGCATGAAAGTGAGGCTTTATTTATGCATGAGTCAGACAGTTGTGTGTAACATCCTCTTTGATAAATAATATACTTTAAAAAAAAAATACCTTTCTAGTCAAGAGAGATCAAAAGCTTTCCAGAAATTGAAGTTAAAACCCAGAATTGTTTATTAAATCTGAGAAAATTAGAACTCAAGAGACAGGAAAATAGAACACTGAGTACAAATTCATACAGTGGCAACATGCTGCTAAAATGAATTCTATTAAGAGGTGAATATATAATTTGGACATAAAGATGTAAAGTAATTTTTGAGTGTTGTCTTTCAGTTGCTAAGTTGTGTCTGACTTTTTTGTGATCCCATGCCCTCTAGGCCCCTCTGTCTATGGGATTTCCCAGGCAAGAATACTGGAAAGGGTTGTCATTTCCTTCTCCAGGGGATCTTCCCAAGCCAGGGATCAAACCCACATCTCCTGCATTGGCAGGTGGATTTTTTTTTTTTATTTTAACTGCTGAGGCAACCAGGGGAAGCCCAATTTTAACTACACATATAATATATGACTGTATTTCTAAGAATTAAATTTTAGAATATTATAAGTAAAACTAAGATCACTCCCCCAAAGCACTGATACCCTCTAAAATAGCCACTATTTTCTCAATGTTTTTAGTTTGGGATATATCCTCTCAAATCTTAAAAAAATGTATATACACACAGACATACACATATTCATATATGTACATGTGTGTATATACAGACACACTCGAAGTAAATAGTTTATGTATTTATGTGTGTTTATGCATGAGGTCAATAAACAACACATTTTCCATGTTAATACCTTCACCAAACAGTTCCATAAAATTTTAACCTTTGTGGCTATTTTTCTCATCCCATCACTGTACTAATGTTTCCTACTCGGTCAGAGGTCTCTAAATTGACTTGAAAGGAATACAGATCTTCTGAGTAGGGATGAAAAGAGAATTTTTTAAGAGGGTATGTTTGTGTTTGTGTGTGTGGGTTTTACTACTTTAGCATCAAATGGGAAAACCTTAAGAGAAGCAACCCAAGCCCAGAATTTATGTACAACAATGGGTAAGAGAGAATAGAAGGAAAGAGAAATGACAGGGCTTCCCCAGAAGACTTTCCCAATGCTGCTGTCAAGGAACAACATTGGGTTGATGCTTCAAGGGTCTGACACAAAAGTCACTTCAATGTCTAGGAATAGCAAGTGACATCCAGTAGTGGCAACTTAAACGTCTAAAAATGTCTATACCTTTAACGTCAGGATTACATGAGGGCCCGGTGTGGACCATGGCAAGTGAGGACGTGTGCCCTGTGAAGAAGGCAGCTGTTACCCAGCTGCAGCCAATTATCACCATGGTGGAATGCAAGCTGGTGGTCAGACCTTCCCATTTTTTAAGTGAAGCAGGAAAAAAAGAACACTGGTATTTTAATATAAAAATCTCTTTATTTTTTAAAATGTTGACAATTTAAAACCCAAAGTTTCAAAACAACAACTCCACCCAGACTGACACTTGGCTGGTCACACTGGAGGCTGACTTTGCAAACAGGACAGCAGTTTGCAACTCTCCTCCAACTCCAAATGTCTTTCTCTGCTGGCACAACCAATGCTTTGATGAAACTTTGACAAGTCAACATAGAACAGTTCTTTAGAAGGCACTGGGTCTTCTCACAGGTAAATATATTCCTGGCAATTGGAGCGCTTGTCTTTCTTCCCTTTCCATTTTGAATGAGTTTCCCAAAAGGGATAGATAGGACAAAACCATCCTCTGAAACCCCCCTTTCCGCATGTCTTAGGTATTTTTGGTTGTATCAGAAGAATTTCAGATTGTATCACCTTGGAAATACATTGGCCACTGCATTTCATGTCCTCTGAGTGAAAGAAGATCCCCGGATTTACCCAAGAGATGGGACACAGAGCCCTGGTCACAGGAAAGAAGAGTACTTATGAGGGGACCTCGTGACAGCCAGACAAGTGCTCATGATGAGACATTACTGAGGAAACAGGAAAGGAAGGTAAGAGAGGGGCCTCTGTCTTCTCTGCTCTGCTTTGCAAGGAGAGCAACAGAAGAGTCGTGGTTTAAGACATGGAGCATTTAACTACAGACCATTCTCACTGAACTCCATCGAGAGGTTTAAAACTGAACACAGCAACCAGAGACTACAAATTCAAAACAATCATTCCCCTGTAAGAGTGAAGTTTGTTTCTTAACTATTGTGGTTGAGGAACAGAACCTTGAGAGAGTTGAATGATTTTTAAGAACTGACTGTCAAGGTGAAAATATTAATGACATATGCCCTGTATAATAACAGTCATTGGCTGCCAACCAAACAAACGTGTTCTTTTTCAAATTCAAGATGTGCTGGGCCCCTGATGCATGACGTTTTATGAAGAGACTCATCCTACCTTGAAGATGAAATCAGCCATCAGACGTCCTGGAATCTTAAAGGTTTGCCTCTCTGAGCCCTTCTGAAATTCCACTGTTGTGTTTTCTACAACAAAATCTCCAGGGCTCTTAAAGCTGTGCTCTCCTTTGCTTCCTTGAAGTGTTTTTGATTCAATAACTACAATTTAAAAATAAAGTTTTAATGAAAGTATCTTAAAAGAATTTCATTTCAAAAGATATTTTAGTACATGTAATTGCATCTGATATCAACACAACGTCAGTACATCCACTCAGTTTACAAACACTGATTCGAACTGGTGACACAAATATATAAGCATTTAGTGTGTGTGTGCTAAGTTGCTTCAGTCGTGTCCAACTCTGTGCGGCTCTGTGGACTGTGGCCCACCAGGCTCCTCTGTCCATGGGATTCTCCAGGCAAGAATACTGAAGTGAGTTGCCATGCCCTCCTCCAGGGGATCTTTTTAGCTGTCTATAAAAAGGAGCAAACAAGATTGCTAGGTCCAGTAAGGTCTACTTAACTCTTTGGAGTTATAAGAGCAAGAAGAAAACTTCTCTCTATATTTTTTCATGATGTAGTTATTACTTAAAGGTATGTTACTAATTTTCTCACCCCTTCAGATCATAGGCCTAGACTTTACTAAACTACAATAAAATTTGAATTTGTTTTAAGATTATTTTTTTATTTTGAACTACTTATAGATTCACAGGAAGTTGCAAAAGTAGTGAAGAGGTCCTGTATACCATTCATTCGGTTTTACTCAATGGAATGATAACATCTTATCCAATGATAATACAATATAAAAACTAGGAAATAGACATCAGTACAACGTGTGCCTATAGTCCTGTGCTATTTTGTCACACATCACCACAACCAAACACAGAACTACGACATCACTACGAAGATCTCTCTCATGTGTCACCTCTGTAGTCACAGTGGCTTTTTTTCTTTTCTTTTTTTTTTTTTTTGCCGATTTCTCTCTGCCACTGGAGCAGCTGCAGGAATTCAAGCACCCTGGACAGACTGTGTAACAGGCATTAGGAGACATCCCTGATTATCCCTGACAGGCAGGCTGGGAGCTTTTCTGGGAAAATTCAAAGACTGGACAAGGGCCCCTTGATCTGTAGGAGTCATTACTCTCAGGCACAAAAAACCCCAACCACTTTGGCCCTAATCTCTGTGACCACAGTAGATTTTTGGAAAGTGTGAGATTAAATTCATTTCCTAGTTCCAATGAAGATATAAAACTGAATGCTATAAAGCGAGTTGTCAGTAAAAATGAGATGGGAAACTAGAAATGTAAGAGGGCCCTATGCTGGATGAATTAGACCTTGAAATTAAAGGAGAAAAAAATTATGAGCATTCAGGTAATATCAAAACATGAAATGAAATTGGGCAAAATCCACTGCTGCAAAGAAGAAGACATAAAAAACACCAAGTTTCTAGACAGAGATTGAGCCTGAAGTGACTTGATTAAATTTAAATAGTGTCCAATGGATTCAGTGGCTGTGTTGGGGCAGTGATTGTTTTACCACTGAGCTGACCTTCTGCATCACAGCTTGCTGCATCTGGCTGCTTGCTCCATCTGGCTGCAGAGTTATGGCAGCGGTGGCGAGGGGTGGGAGAATCAGAATCTGGAAAGGCGATCTAGGGGGAAGGGAAGACCAACATGATATCTATCTTCTGAACCATTTCTGTTCATTTGGCTTTCCTTGTTTTTAATGTTTATTTTAGCATATTCAAAAGCAGAGACATTACTTTGCCAACAAAGGTTCATCTAGTCAAGGCTATGGTTTTTCCTGTGGTCATGTATGGATGTGAGAGTTGGACTGTGAAGAAGGTTGAGCGCCGAAGAATTGATGCTTTTGAACTGTGGTGTTGGAAAAGACTCTTGAGAGTCTCTTGGACTGCAAGGAGATCCAGCCAGTCCATTCTGAAGGAGATAAGCCCTGGGATTTCTTTGGAAGGAATAATGCTAAAGCTGAAACTCCAGTACTTTGGCCACCTCATGCGAAGAGTTGACTCATTGGAAAAGACTCTGATGCTGGGAGGGATTAGGGGCAAGAGGAGAAGGGGACGACAGAGGATGAGATGGCTGGATGGCATCACTGACTCGATGGACGTGAGTCTGAGTGAACTCCGGGAGTTGGTGATGGACAGGGAGGCCTGGTGTGCTGTGATTCATGGGGTCGCAAAGAGTCGGACACGACTGAACGACTGATCTGATCTGATCTGATCTGAATGTTTATTTAATTATCTACTTGGGCTTCCCACATGGTGCTAGTGGTAAAGAACGTGCCTGCCAACACAGGAGATAAAAGAGACTTGGGCTTGACCTGATCCTTGGGTTGGGAAGATCCCCTAGAGGAGAGCACAGTAACCCACTCCAGTATTCTTGTCTGGAGAATCCAATGGACAGAAGAGCATAGGTTTACAGAGTTGGACATGACTGAAGTGACTTAGCACACATGCATGCAAGTATCTACTGCATTTTCTGCCTCCTTTAATTATTTTTTTCATGACATTTTGTGGTTCTTTTGTTTTCATTTATTTTTAGGCCATGCTATACAGCATATGGGACTTTAGTTCCCCAACCAGGGACTGAACCCATGGTCCCTGCATTGGTAATGCTGAGTCTTAACCACCAGACCACCAGGGAAGTCCCTAATGTTTTGGTTTTTGATTCTGAGTCCATTCTATTAACTTCAATGGTGTCCAAGATCTTTAGTGATGAAGATGTGAGAATACAAGGTGCATACCCAGTTTTCAAGTGCATATGAATTACCCAAACTACTCTCCTCCACTTCTCATAAAATATCTTTATTCCAATTATTTCAAAAGGTTTCCCACTCTCTGGGTCACAAACCCTGGCTGCATACACAGGAGGTCAAAAGCAGATGCCCCAACCTCAACTGCATGACTTGATTCAGAAATGGGTGGTCCATAAAGCTAAGGGAAGTGCTCTGATGAAGCCACCTTTTGATGGCTTGTGGATCCCAACACTGCTGACACTTCAGATTAACAAGGCCACTGTGATGAATTCACAGTGAAGCAGAGGCCAGTGCTGTTCTTTAGGAGTCGCCATTTTTATTGGGATAAACTTGCTTCTCCTTAGTGCCTATGCCTCTTAAAAGTAATTGGCAGAAAAGGGGTTTTTGAAAATCAACAATTCAGACAATGTGTTGATTTATGGATATGTTTTTTAAGTTGTTATTATTTATTTATTTATTTAAATTGGCAGATAATGACAATATTGTGATGATTTTTGCCATACATCAACATGAATCGGCCATAGGTAAATATGTGTCCCCGCATCCTGAATCACCCCCCACCTCCTCCCCACCCCATCCCTCCAGGCTGTCCCAGAGTGCCCTGGGTGCGCTGCTTCATGTATCAAACCCACATTTGTCATCCATCCTACGTATAGTACTGTACAGGTTTCAGTGCTATTTTTTCAAATTAAGGTCCAACACCCAGTGTATGTGCTGCAGGCTTACATTGTGATGTGCAATCCACAGATCATGAGAACTGCACTCATAGCCTTTCAATCCTCAGAGCTCTCAAGGACCTTCTATTCCTACAGTAGGACAGCTAGTGCTGGGTAAAGACCCCAGGAAACGTATAAATGCTCCCACACTGCGAAAGGCAGAGGATGACAGCCTCTTTTCTTGCTGCCACAGCTGCCTTCTTTCTCCTCTTCAGGCTTAAATGACTGAGGTTGCAAAGAAGAGTCAAGGAAGAGATGCTACGCATAGTCAAATAGATGAAAGAGAAATATCCTATGATATTGCTTACATGGAATCTTAAAGAAAAATACAAACAAGCTTTGGCATTAGTTAGCTGGCTTAACAAAGAAATATATTGGAAATCCCTTTATCCTCTGCTGCTTAATCTGAAGAATGAAGTTAGTGTTGTTGCAAGAATAAATAAAATCGCATACCAGGAAGAAAAAAAAAAAAGAGGATCAGAAACCAAGACGCTCTTTTATCCCCAAATCTTCACAACTCAAGTCTACAATAGTACCTTTACATATTTTGATCCATATTAGTTATTTTTTAAAAGAAATGACTAGAAAGATGATGAATGCTCCTAACTGCTTCTAGCTGAAAGGATTGCCCTGAGAAGTATCAGTCTAGGCTTCTTTCAAAAGAGACAGGGTCATGCTAATTATCCCAAGAGGTCTCAAATTCTAAGAAGGCCACAAAGTATTGTTAGGTAAGCATGTAATGAGCATTTAGCATGGCTGCCTTGGTTATAAATACATCAAACTTATCCTTCGAGTTGTATTTTATAGTGTATGCACACTTTGCTCAGCATCCATTTCCTTTGATGAGTCATTATGCTCATGCTTATATTTATACGTCTCTATACAGTGAGTCCCCTAAATATAAACCTTCAAGTGGCAAACTTTCAGAGATCAGAATGTGTGTTCACATGTCCAATCACTGTTAGTTCACATGTCTGGTGTACATTGTCACATGTCTGCATCCTCTACAAGTGATCGTGCTGTGTGCAAGTACAGTAGTACAGCATCTTTATTTCAAGCCCAGGATGTCCAGAAGCAAGCATAAAATAGCAGTGATGTAGCTGGTACAGTAGTCAATTGTGTTAATTGGGTACCTAGGGTAACTTTGTTGGACTTACAAACAAATTGGACTTACAAAACACTCTTTGGATGGAACTGGTTTGTATGTAAGGACTTTACTGTATATGGTCATCAGACAGCATTTAGAGGGCCAAAACAAACAAACAAAAAAAACAATTCTTACAATCAATAATGGAGGTTTTCCATTTATGGCATCTTGCCTTCTCCAATTTATTGCCAGTCAACATATTTCATGTTGAAGTTTTGCTTCAATAAAATCTCTTTTGCAGGAACCCTCTTATTATTTCCATTTTTGAAATTTTAGGGAAATCTGGAGCTGTGTGCTTGATATAATACTGAGGCCAAGCTTGCAAAAGGACTGGAAATTCAAGCTCTAATCGCCTCGAGGCAATATGCAATACGGGTATTCTGTAATTAAATTCCCCAGCAAAGAGACTAACATTATGTTACTGAGTGTCCTCAGGTTTTAATGATGTAGCCTTTTGGAGTGTAGGACTTAATACGGATCTTAAAAAGAATGATTTATTACTGCAAAGTCAGCTTAATTTCAGGACTATATCTTTGGAATAAAATTAAGAAAACACTTGTACAAATCAAGAAAATAAAGCCACATCTATATTAAGATGTTAAGAAATGCTAACTAATTCTTTTGTAAATGAAGCCAGTTCATTCTCTTCACTGGCAGAGATAGGTAACTTTCAGAGACACTTCTGAGCCAGTTTTGAGAATGTTTAGAAGGAGAAATACTCCAAGCAAGAGATCTTACCACCTTTGGAGAAATGGGAATATTTTTGAGCTCTGTTCTTGGGACAGTGCCAGTCTTTAGTACTAAAGTTATATTTAATATGTCAGAACAGGTATGTATGTAAATGAGTATTTTACCTCAAAGTATTCATCTTTACTAAACCTGTTTGCTGCTGCTGCTGCTAAGTCGCTTCAGTCGTGTCCGACTCTGTGCGACCCCATGGACGGCAGCCCACCAGGTTCCACCGTCCCTGGGATTCTCCAGGCAAGAACACTGGAGTGGGTTGCCATTTCCCTCTCCAATGCATGAAAGTGAAAAGTTAAAGTGAAGTCGCTCAGTCGTGTCAGACTCTTAGTGACCCCATGGACTGCAGCCCACCAAGCTCCTCCATCCATGGGATTTTCCAGGCAAGAGTACTGGAGTGGGGTGCCATTGCCTGTTTACTGCCTACTTATTCTGCTTTTTGAGCTTATTAAGCTCTCTTTAGAGCTGAATTTTAAAGAACTGTCTTTAGTATCATGAGAAAATCAGGCCCAGTCATTGCATATTTTTATTTTCTAAAATATCCTTTTGATATGCTGTAAAATTCACATGCCATAAAATTCACTCATTTAAAATATAGTTTTGTGGTTTCAGTATACTCACAGAATTGTGCAACCATCACCACAATCTAGGTTTAGAACATTTTTGTCACCACTCCTCCAAAGAAACCCCATATCCATTAACAGTCAGTCCTCAGACCTGCAGCCAACCCAACTCAGCCTCGCCCTATGCAAGTGCAACCAACTTTATGTCTCCTTAGATTTGCTTACACTGGACACTTTATATAAAGACAATCAAATATTAATAACATGTGGCCTTTTTGTGACTGATTTCTTTCACTTAGCACAATGTTTTCAAAGATCGTATCTATTGTAGCAAGCTTCTCAGGTGGTGCTAGTCATAAAGAACCTGCCTGCCAATGCAGGAGATATAAGAGACTTGGGTTCCATTTTTAAGCAGGGAAGATCCCCTGGAGTAGGAAACGGTAGCCCACTCCAGTATTCTTGCCTGGAGAATCGCATGCACAGAGGAGCCTGGCGGGCTACAGTCCACAGGGTCAAAAAGAATCAGACATGACTGAGCACAGAGACATCTATTGTAGCACATGTCAGGGACTTCATTCTTTGTTGTATTCAAATAATATTCCACATATGCCACATTTTATTTACCCATTCATCTGTTAATGGACATTTGAGCTGTTTCCACATCTTAGCTATTATGAATTATACTGCTATGAATATTCAGTACTTCATAGTTTTGAACCAAAATGTTACTTTACAACGTGATCATTCAAATCATTCACAGAATTTGGATCTAAATGATTTTCACCTGTTTTCAAACATCAAGTTGGCATTTACAAGGATGAAGATTTATTCTCATCGAGTTGTGGGCTGGGACTCCCCTGGTGGCCCAGAGGCTAAGACTCTGTGCTCCCAATTCAGGGGCCCAGGTTCCATCCCTGGTCAGGGAACTAGATCCCACAGGCCAAAACTAAAGATCCTACATGCCACAACTAGGACCTGGCACAGCCAAATAAATAAATTTTAAAAAAGAAATAGCTCTTGTGGGCTTTAAGCCATTTTAAGAAGAAGCCTTAAAAAATCTTTTGATGCATCATTCTAGAGAACGCCTTGAGTGAATTGACCGCTATATGGTTGTAAACATTTTAATATTTTAAATAGATCAGTCACACTCTTTTAGTCATAATTCATACAATAAAGTAGTGTTAAAAAAAAAAAAAGACTTTCCAATAATGGCTCACTCTCACTGTCCTAAATATATTCTCTTCCTTCCCTAATTTAGGCCATAATGTACTATGGAATTTCTTTTCTTTTCTTTTTTTTTAAGATTTTTAGTCTATATCGTTGGTGACAAACACATTTTGATATAAACATTCCTCAAAGGACATTGCTGGTTAGAATATCAGTACTGAATCTAAAGTATACAAACACATAAACACACATGCACATACACACTTGAAAGCTACAGAAAATGTACGACACTTGTGGCCCTGAGAAATTCTTACAACTTGAAAATCTAAGATGGTGGCTCAGGAGAAACAAAAAGGCAAAATATGCACATTTTTAATCCAGTGGACCTTGATTTGTGTTGCTTTAAAATAGTTATATTTATAACTCCTTAGTATTTTATACTTTCTACAGAAAGATAGAGTTGAACACAGTGAGCTTCTTCAAGGCTAGGGACCCAGTCTGGGCAGAGACTCAACTTCCCCAGAAAAAGACTAAGAAAGTCCATCGCATGGCCACAGGAAACCCTGGGAGAGAAATATACAAACTTCTTTAGTCTCAGTTTCTTTGGGTCCTAAGAGACCAGAAAGGGCTTCCCTCATAGCTCAGTTGGTAAATCATCTGCCTGCAATGCAAGAGACCCGGGTTTGATTCCTGGGTGGGAAGATCCCCTGGAGAAGGAAATGGCAACCCACTCCAGTATTCCTGCCTGGAGAATCCAATGGACAGAGGAGCCTGGCAGGCTACAGTCCATGGGGTCACAAGAGTCAGACACAGCTTAGCAACTAAAGGACCACTGAGAGACCAGAAAAGCTAAGACAGAGGAGATACCATGTAACTTTGACTAAAGAAACATACAATCCCAACCCTTTGTTGTTTCAAACTCTTAGGATTCTGGGAAACCAGTGTTTACTTTCAGTGCCCCCTAGATCTAGGCTGTGATGTGCTATCAACAGAGTTTGTACTTGTCAGCTGTATTCACTGATGCAGCTTTGTTGTTTAAATTTTGTTTTGCTATCTTTTATCCCAAACTGTTGAGATCTCCAGAAGACTCTTGAATCTAAGTTTACTCTCCACATAAAAAAATAGTTCATTTCACATATAACTTGATTTCCTCTCCTGTGAGGGGATTAATGCCAAACTGGTATACTTCCCACTAGGACATGAGAACTAAAAAAATCAGGATCATATATCATTCCCTAGAGATATAGACTATTTCAGTGGGTCTGCTCAGTTTTGTCTGACTCTTGTGCAACCCCATGGACTGTAGCCCACCAGGCTCCTCTGTCCACGGGATTTCTCTGGCAAAAATATTGGAATGGATTGTCATTCCCTTCTCCAGGGGATATTCCTGACCCAGGGATCAAACCCACGTCTCCTGAGGCTCCTGCATTGGCAGGCGGATTCTTTACCACTGATCCAACTGGGAAGACCTAGACTATTTCAAAGTGATAAGCAAAACCATTAAGATGCTGACCTACTCATTAATACAAAGAAGAGTGTATACACACGTACACACACACATACATTTTCTTTAGTAAATAAGCTTTCAGAAAAGAAGAAAAATGTTAAGATTACATCTTGCTTACAGAGATGTGCAGGTGCTTTCACTGTAATTCTCACACTTCAACTTCCCAAAGGAACAGCAATTATATTTTCTTCCCCTATGAAAGAACACAAGACAAATGTAATAAAACTTCTGCACTAAAGCCCCATTGAAATAAGCCACTCAATCAAAACTAAGGGCATGTATAAAGTGTTCTTAATTGTATTTCATTTCCATCTTCAGTCAGGAAGCCTTCAAAAAACGGTCATTGTGTCAAGGCATATTAATATACTCACATAATTTCATTTAAATACTGGGTTGGCCAAAACATTCATTTTTCTCTGTAAGATGGCTCTAATAGTCCTTAGTTGTCTTTAATTTCATTAGGAACACTTTTGTTAGACTGTATTAAGACAGCTGTCATATCAGTGTGCATTAAAAAAAAATAACCAAAATTGGTGAATTTTTGTGTAGCCATGTTAATAATAAAAAATGGAAGAAAAAAGGCAACATTTTCAGCATATCATGCTTTATATATTTTATTATTTCAAGAAAGGTAAAAATGCAACTGAGAAGCAAAACAAGATTTGTGCAGTGTATGGAGAAGGTGCTGTGATTAATTGAATGTGTCAAAAGTGGTTTGTGAAGTTTTGTGCTCAAATTTCTAGCTGGACAATGTTCGTGATCCAGTAGATCAGTTAGTTGATAGCAATCAAATCGAGATATTGAGAACAATCTACATTATACCATACAGAGATAACCAACATACTCCAATATCCAAACCAGCTTAGTTATGTTAATCATTTTGATGTTTGGGTTCCACATAAGTTAAGCAAAAAGAATCTTCTTGTCTCTGCATGTGATTCTCTTCTTAAATGTAACAAAAATCCCATTTTAAAAAACAAATTGTGACAGGTGATATAAAGGGGATGCTGTACAATAATGTGGAACAGAAGAGATCATGCGGCAAGGGAAAAGAACCCATTAACAACACCAAAGACCAGTCTTCAGCCAAAGAAGGCGATATTGGGTGATATGGTGGAATGGGAAGGGAGTCCTCTATAATAAGCTTCTTTCAGGAAACCAAATGATTAATTCCAACAAGGCTCCCAATTAGACCAACTGAAGACAACACTCGATGAAAAGTGTCCTGAATTAGTCAACAGAAAACACACAATCTTCCATCAGGATAATGCAAGATTGCATGTTTGATGACTAAGGCAAAAACTGTTATATCTTGGCTGGGAAGTTCTGACTCATCTGCCATATTCACCAGACACTGCTGCTTCAGATGTCCTTTCAATTTGGTCTTTACAATGTTTGCTTCAGGGAAAATTTTTTAATTCCTTGGAAGACTGTAAAAAGCACCTAGAACAGTTCTCTGCTCAAAAAGATTAAAAGTTTTGAGAATATGGGATTATGAAGTTGCCTGGAAAATGGAAGAAGGTAATGGAACAAAATGGTAAATACATTATTAAATAAACTTCCTGGTGAAAATGAGAAATGTGTCTTTTACTTTAAAAATACTGAAGAAATTCTTTGGCCAAACTATTTTTTTTAATATTAAAGAAAAATTTAAATAAATGCACTGATCAACTTGAGTGAGTCTACAAACGAGGGTCCTAAGGTCATACTCATTCATTTGAGGCTGCTTGTGCCCTACAAAGGCAGAGGTGAGTAACTGTAACAAAGACAATACAGATCACAAGACATCTCTGGCCCCTGTAGATTTCTTTTTCATGCTGTTACACATTCTGAAATAAATTTTCATGACCACATAATAATCCAGGGGTATCTGAAATTCTATCCCCCTGTCTATTTGATCAAGTCTATGACTAAATTATATTAGTACATCATCAACAATATGAATTACTTCAAGCAGATGTTGTGTTTTGTTTGTTTGTTTAACTTACAGAGAATTTTTTATAGTCTCTGGGTGAAGTTGTTGAATCAAAGGATGTCACTATGTTTATTGATTTGTTTATAAGTTTTATTAAATAAAAATACTTATTTACTATTAAAATTCAAAAAGCATTCCAGACAAAATAAAGCTATTTCCAATCCAACTGCCCAGAGATCATCACTTCTAGCACTGTGATAAATATCCTTTCCTGATTTTATATTTGTTTGTTTTTGAAACACATACATGTAAAAAAAAAATGAACACTATTTAAATGTTCACTATTTTGGGGGGAGTTAGATAAACAGTGATACATCCAGGCTAAGGATCTTTCCAATCCAGGGATTCAGCCTGTGTCTCTTGCATCTCCTGCACTGACAGGTGAGTTTTTACCACTAGCATCACCTAGGAAGCCCTGAAGGAATACTCTACAACTGATAATAGTAACAATAGGAGGCCACAGTACTTGACAGGAAAAGACTGCTAACATATATACTGATTGATGAAAAAAGCAAGTTAATATATGTTTTCACCCAGCGTTAGATAAGTACAATCCTTTGTTTTACTGGTAGCTGGATCACTTGTGAATGTATCCTCAAGCAGCATATTGCTTACTTTTGCTTGTTTGGGACCTTGGTTAAAACAGAGACTACTGAGAGGGTAACAGGCAGGAAGGCCAGGGGTCTCCAAACGGAGGAAATGGCCTGCAAGCATCAGACATTTTTATCTCTCTTAAGTAGCAGGAGGAAACAAACTAGCGATATTTCTTTTCTTCTCAATACCAATTTAAAAGGAGGTTTCTCTTAAAATACTGTGTTGCCATAATGACACCTGGTTTCACCTGAAGTTAACTATTCTCAAACCTAGAGATAACCAATGCCTTTTTCTTATGGAAATGTTGTCTTAAGCTATGCTAATGTGCTATGCATTTACCCCAAATGGTCTTCAAGCTGGTTCTGCTTCATGGCTCAGAATCTACCTGACAAACCAGTATGTTATACTCAGATATTGTTCCCCTAATCTATATAAATGAAACTATTTGTATGGTAATCTGTCCTTCTACAAGATTCAAGTTAATCATTTTATGGCCCAGGATGAACCATTTGGTGCCAAGATTATCCCAAAATGCATCTTATGGGTGAGGGGCCTGGTGCCATTCTGAGTTTTAAGACATTCCTTTCTTTCATTAACAGACTGCTAGTGACTATATAACATCCAGCTGAAGACTAGCAGGGGGGTACTCTTTCTGCCCTCTTCTGATGCCTATGTCAGAAGCTTTCTCTATCTCCTTTATACTTTAATAAAACTTTATTACACAAAATCTCTGAGCAGTCAAGCCTCATCTCTGGCCCCGGATTGAATTCTTCTCCTCTGGGGGCCAAGAATCCCGGGGTCTTTTTGTTCAACAACAACCTTTCTCTACATACGTATGTGTATATTCTTATGTGACTTGCTTTTCTTTGAACAATGCTGTTTATCTGAAATAAAATCATGTTGATGAGCCAAATTGTCCTTCATTCATTTTCACAACTGTACACAACATAATAGTTAAATTAAACATCTTTGAATCTCCTTTTTCCAGGAAAAGAAAAAAGAAAATTAAAAAATAATTATATGGCCAAATATTTCTTGAATATGATGTCAAAACCACAGGTAACAAATGAAAAACACAAACTGGACTCCATCAAAATTAAACTTTTCCACGTCAAAGAGTACTATCAATAGAGTGAAAAGCCAAGGCATGCAGTGGGAGAAAATATCTGTAAATCCCATACCAAATAAGGGGTTAATATTCAGAACAGATACAGAATTTCTACAACCCAACAATAATGACAAAAAAAATCACCCCAATTCAAAAAGTGGGCAAGGACTTGAATAGACATTTTTCCAAAGAGGATATACAAATGTCAATAAGCACAAAGAAACAGGTTTAACATTACTAATCATTAGGGAAATGCAAATCAAACCCACAGGGAGATATCACTTCACACTTATTAGGATGGCCATTATTAAAAACAAACAAACAAAAAAATAACAAGTGTTGGTCAGGATGTGAAGATATTAGAACCCTTGGGAACAGCTGATGGAAATATAAAATAATTTTTTCAATCACTATGGAAAACAGTTACTCAAAACATTAAATATAGAGTTACAACATGATTCAGCAATTCCACTTCTGGGTATACCCCAAAGAACTGAAATCAGGGACTCACACAGATATTTGCACATGCATATTCACAGCAGCATTATTTCAGCCAAAGATGAAATCAACCTAAGTGTCCATTCACTGATGAGTGGGAAGCTATCACGTGGTAAATATATACAATGGGATATTTCTCAGCCTTAAAAAGTAAGGAGATTCTAGGACTTCTCTGATGGTTAAAAATCTGCCTTACAATGCAGGGGACACAGATTCAGTCCCTGGTGGGGGAACTAAGATCCCACATGCCGCAAGTCAGCTAAATCAGCACACTACAACTACTGAGTCCATGTGCTCTAGGGCTGGTGTGCCACAACAAGAGAAACCCACATACCACATACTACAGCTAGAGAAAGCCCGCATGCTGCCACAAAGGTCTGGGGTGGCCAAAATGAAAAAAAAATTAAAAAAAATTTTTTTAAAGTAAGACAATTCTGACACATGCTATGACACATAGATAAACCACAAAGATAGTATGCTAACTGAAATACGCCAGTCACAAAAGGATATGTATGATTCTGTTAGGGGAAGCATACTGATTGAAACTGCCCACCCTGGCCAGGCACCATAATAACTATTTGCATGAGTTGTTTTATGACAGGAGATCCTGATAAGGAATACGGAACTAATAAGCCACCACCAACTGGAAGAGTCCAGGAAAGGTCTAAAGGAGACACCGCGTGTCTGTCCACTTCCCAGAATCCCACTCACTAGCATCCATCTTGGCTGAGCGATGTGTGCGCCACCAGGAAAGACTCTGAATTAGAATGATTGGCCAAAGGCCACCTGGAAACTAATCCCATCACCATAAAACCCGAGACTGAGAGCCACGCAGCAGAGCAGTTCTCCTGGATTCCCTTACCCTACTGCTCTCCACCCGGGTGCCCTTTCCCAATAAAATCTCTTGCTTTGTCAGCACATGTGTCTCCTTGGACAATTCATTTCCAAGCGTTAGACAAGAGCCCAGTTTCGGGCCCTGGAAGGGATCCCTCTACCTGCAACAAATGGCGACTCTGGCAGGGACTCTTCTTCACTGAGACTGACATCCTGACCACTCGGGGTACTCAGGGGCCAGCTTGCCTGCCAATGGACCAGACCCAGTGGCCGCAACTGGTACCCTTTTGTCCCTGGTCTCCTCCTGATGCGGATAACTGGCCAGAGTGCCCTGACCAGTAAGGAACAAGAAACTTTATTGACCTCTCTCCCCTTCCCTCTCTCTTTTCCTCTCCTTAACCCTTCCTATCCTTCCCCGTTTTTCTAGTCCCCCGGTCCTGGACCCAGGAATCTGGTCGAAGGGCCCTCAGCCTAAGCTGAGGATTGGAGACTGATCACCTCCTCTTGGCAGATAACTCGAATTCTGATTCTGTCTGGTCTGATTTCTGGTAGGGCCAAGTTCCTGTCCTCCCTTCTCTGGAGGCCCAGGGGTAAAGTCCCATAATGCCTGGGTATCTGCAGGTGGCAGGAGACGTCTGTAAGGCCACCCCTTTTACCCCCCTCTCCCGCCTCCTCCCTCTTCTTTCAACCTGGCTTCCTTTCCTCCCTTTGAAATTTTTGAAGACCTGAGATATTTTCCTTTATCTGAAGTTCTGTGTCTCTATAGGAGGTTTACTGAGAGACTATATTCTTGTATTTAAGGGAGTGTCTGATGAGGACTTTCAGGTTTATATGTGCGTGTTTTAATTCTGTGTTCTGTGTTGTGTTTTTTGATGGCCATTTTGCTTTGTCTGGCCACCATTTGGTTTAGACCTGCCGCCATTTTGTTAGAACTCGATTTTCTTTCCCTGTGCCTTGAGACCAGGGCTCTCAGGAACACTTATCTAGATCATCTCTAACTCCTGAAACTAAGGAAAAGGGGAGAAAGACTTTAAAATTTTTATTTATTTCAACTTTTTTTTTATATAAATTAGTAAAGTTTATATTGTAGTATCAAATTCATGACTAAACTTAGAAAATGAAGCTAGGTCTTGCACTGTCTGTCTAAATATGTCATGGTATGTCTTTGTCTCTGGGTAATATTTTTGAAGTTAATTTGTAAATGAGCTCTATTTAATTGGCTTAAAAAAAGGTAAGTGCTTACAAATCAAATAATTCTAAATTAAACAATAAATTCCAGGTTCATGTGAACTGGGAAATATTCAGTATTAAATACCTGATATTAATGTTTGTTTGTTGACCTATCTAATATAGACATGTCTTAGAGTAATTAACATTAAGTAGAATATTTTCATTGTATGTAGGTTTAATATAAGTTAAATATTATATCTGTTACAAGTTTGTCAACAAGGAAATTACCTCAAGTGAAGAAACTTCTAAAAAAATGTAAATGAGATATGAGCTTTTATATAAACTCTATTAAAAATAATTATTCTTTAGAAACATCTAAGATAGTCTCTCCAGATTGGCGTAACTTAAATTTCTAAGGGTTGTGCTAAGTGTGGTAAGTGTTGGAAGTCTATTGAATAGTTAGGTCATTTTCAAATAAAATAAGATTTTGAAACATTTACTACTAAACACTAATTTCCTTTTACAGAGAAACTAAAGAGATTTGGGACTATAAATGAATAATGTTTGGTGCCATCATAAAATGTTCTAAGGAAAAAAGGGTTTTAGAAATTATCACTGGTATTTATGCTCACCAATCTATAAAATGCTAATATAAAAGTTAGTTCTTGGTTGCTAGAGGAAAGTAGGAAGTGTGTTTTCAGTTAAAAAAAAAAAGGTATGAAAAATACTAAAAAGAGTTATGCATGATCAGGATTTTCTAAAATGGGATTACAATTAGTTAGATACATTGATTTTGTTAGGAATGACAGCCATAAGAAAACTGGTTAAAGCCAATTAGGTCCAAGATGGCAGAGCTGACTCTCACTAGTCCTTGAGCCTTGGTATTTACGCCCATTGTGACACATCAACAAGCTAAATGATACACCCATCAACGTTGACTAAATCTGACCAAATATTCTAAACGCGTTTAATTGATCTTTTTGATAAAACTTCCTAAATTGAATTCTTTTGAAGTTCTTTTGACCTCTAGCTAACTTTGGGGTGCTTCAGACGGCCCCTGAAACATCCCAAAGAGAGATATTAAACTGTGTTTATTTGGTTGGTTAAATTACATGAAAAAGATCATCAAATGAGTAATAAATCCGCTCATGTTATAATGTACGGTAAAATTACTAATACAGATATCCTAGAAATTATATGGAGTTCTTAACATTCTGATATGTCCTGGTATTCTAATGGAAAACCTGATGACTTTACAAAAGTTAACAAAAGGACTGAATGAACCAGCGAATATGCTTATAACTTTTATGGTTTCTATCTGAAAAATCACAGGTTTGAATCAGGTTTTCAGGGAGTAGGGAAAACCTTCCTCTCAAACTAATTATGACAATACTTTGGTAAAATTAAACGTTATAAACAAAACAATTATATTTTCTATTTGACTCCTCCAAAAATTGGAAATTCTTAGGTTTCCAGTAAGTTTATCAAATGAGTTAGGAAGGTTATCTCACAAGTACAAAAATCTCAAGAAATTTTTGAGACCTTAAAAAGGGAAGAATTCAGCTAGATTTGTTAGGCAAAATCTGTGATAAGCCTTTGGTGTGAGTTTCCCAGCCCTGCTTTATTTTAAAAGTTCAGTCTGAGGTTCTATAAATGTTTCAGCAAAATATGATCAAGTGTGGTTATATAAATCATCAGACCAAAATTAATGAAAACAGACCTATTTTGTAAACAAGCTAGTCTTAATTTGGTTATATTTGATTAAAATGAGGGTAACTTTAGGGAGAAAAAGATGTTTCAATAAATGTTAAATCCCAGTTTTTTAACAGAAGTCTGCATGTAGTAAGACTCATTTCTTGGATAGTTCTTTGCTGTTATGTGATATTAATGTAAAATTGAATTGAATTCTTAAAGAATATCCTAAGTTTGTTTCTGAAGCTTATCTCAGTAATCTATCTTTGGATGAAGATCAGATGCCTCATGACCTGCAACCAGGACTGGAAAAAGACATAATTTAAGGGACTGTCTCCAACCTGGATGGAAGGACTTTTTTATCATCAGGATACACTACACTACACCAGGATGAGAAGACGACGACATCAGAGGTAGACAGCTTGCCCAAGATGCTGGACCTGATTCGTTTGATCATTTATGTTTTCTTGACTTCTTAGACCTTTGCATATAAGTCAAATGCTTTTCTATCATAGGCCTGATTCTATGCTAGTTTTAGAAATCAATTTAATTGTTGGGTTTGTGGCAGATTACCTGTGTCTAGTTCTGGATTACCTTTGTAAATTTCTCTAATACAAGACTCTAACTGGTTGGTCCTGAGAAAATTTACTTTAAAAAAAATTATAGTCATATTCAGGTCACTGTGATATTACTAGTGGGATCCCCTCACCGGGCCAATTAATAATGTCAGCTCTGACTCTGGCCATAAATTTGAGCTTTTTTCTATTACTCAAGCTCAATCAGAGCAACAAGAAAAGTTTCAGCAAAGGAGGAAAAATCTCCCACAATTATGGGATGAATTTATATAGATAACACCAGGCTATGGTAATTTAGGTTTAAAGTCTCCTCTGTATTGGAAACAATTAAATCATACTAAGGACAATCAGTGTAGTAACACTAGAAAACTGGGCTATGTGCCTTATAGACAGTGCCAATATATAATTTCCCTGGAAGATAAAGATTCTACAGAGCAGACTAAGTCAGATGACCTGAGATCTACTGTGCTACATCTAATGGAAGTTCTTAAGTCTTACTTGGGACTTTACTAATACTGCTGGCTATGTTATTTGTATTTCACCTGTTTTACAAAACTGCTGTTTCTTACACTGTCAAATTTGTGTCTGAGGCCTCTAATAATATATAGTCCCATATGAGATCGATAATGGTAACAGTGTAACTCTAGATATGGGAAGAAGCAACAAGAGGGAATATTTTCCTGGACCAAGAGGCTAGTAAGACAAGTGGTCCAGAGAATTTTGGATACTATTTTATGGCCTAGTCCAGTAACAGCACATTGAGTGGCCTATCAACAGAATCTTTGCCAAACCTGAGAATGGACATTCTCAGCACCATGGGATAAAATGGTCATGAAATGCCCCCTTCAAAATCATGGTCTAGTTTATGAGCAAAAAGGGGCTCTGCCAACTGAAGACTGACACTTGCCATCTACACCTACAAAGATTAAATCATGACCACTGCAACTGCTGACTTTCAATGCTCCTGAAAGGAGTTCAGGGTGAAAATCAGGAATGATACACTCTGTACTCTGGGAAAAACTGGCAGAACAGGCCTTCAGATAGTTAGATCTTTTCAGGAGAAGATTTTATGAGTCCAAATTCTTGCATCTTCTCATACCTAGAGAAACACTGACGTCATTAACGGCGAAATCTGCTTTGGCTACTAAGGAAAAGTTTATAATTAAAAGTCAAAATAGAGTAGCTATGGTTCAGATATCCTGGGAAATAACTAGGTGATGCTATGGGTGTACTATAGACCTTGTATTGCTAAACACTTGAGTTTTCTGAGTCCTGGCAGGCTTGGATGCCACCATTCTCAAAACAATGTCTTCTGGAAGCTAGTAACTGCAACCTTACTTTTTATAAAACTGGCAACTGGCTACTTGGCTAGTTGCCTAGTTTTTCAGGCCTATTCTAAAAAGAAATGAGATTTATTTTGTCTACTAAATTCCAGTTATCACTCCTCCAAATACTTCTAATTGGGTCTGTTACACCAAAATGGCAGACCAAGGGATTGAGATTTTAATCATACAAGGCTCAGATCTAGGACTTGGAACTCAGGAATACTTTCAAGTTAGTGTCTATTCTCCAAGCTGAGGCAGTCCTATGCTCCATTTTGACAGGAAATTATCATAATCATAGTTGCTTCATTCCCTAAATTAAAACTGAACAGAACTCTGTGGGGCTCTGGAGCAGAGATCTGTTCTGTGTTCTCCATTTCTTGTCTGTAGGATATAGGCTTCATTCAGCCTCCTTGACCTTCCCTGAGTTCCAAAGGGTGGATTCAAACAATTGCTAATCAGGGAAGGGAGGAGATACAGAAACAGGAGAAACAAAGTTTGGTATAGCCTCCAGACAGAGTCCTGGTTCCTACTCAAAGAAATATGAATACCAATGTCTTTGAGTTTTTCTACAGAACTGGAGCCCCCACCCAGGTGGAGGATGGTAACCTCAGACTGAACACAAGATTGCTGGAGCACAGCTCTGTTCCCTCACCAGCAACCAATCAAAAAGGGTCACAAATCCTGCAACCCTCACCCCAAATGTTGCCTTCTGTTTCCGGGGACCAGAGATGACCATCCTGTTAGGTCTCCTGTTTGCCCCTGTCTATTTCATCTCTGAGAGGGGCCAACAGTTTCAAACTAAATTGCTGTTATTACAAGAGTGAATGCCGGTTTCAGGCAAAAAAATACCTTGACTTAGATCTGGTACAGAGAGACTTCTGCTCTGCTAGGCAGGCCTATGCCCATGCACAGCAGGAAGAAGTTACAGAAGAAAGAGACCTCCGCCCCAATTCCCAAGAAGTATCTTGAGTATGGAGTCTCTAAGGGGGGAGTTGTTAGGGGAAGCACACTGATTGAAACTGCCCACCCTGGCCAGGCACCATAGTAACCATTTGCATGAGTTGTTTTATAACAGGAGATCCTGATAAGGAATACGGAACTAATAAGCCACCACCAACTGGAAGAGTCTGGGAAAAGTCTAAAGGAGACACCGCATGTCCGTCCACTTCCCAGAATCCCTCTCACTAGCATCCATCTTGGCTGAGCAATGTGTGCACCACCAGGCAAGACTGAATTAGAACGATTGGCCAAAGGCCACCTGGAAAATAATCCCATCACCATAAAACCCGAGACTGAGAGCCACGCAGCAGAGCAGTTCTCCTGGGTTCCCTTACCCTACTGCTCTCCACCTGGGTGCCCTTTCCCAATAAAATCTCTTGCTTTGTCAGCACATGTGTCTCCTCGGACAATTCATTTCCAAGCGTTAGACAAGAGCCCAGTTTCGGGCCCTGAAAGGGGTCCCTCTTCCTGCAACAATTCCATTTATATGAGGTATGTTAAGTTCATAGAGACAGAAAGTAGGATGGCTTTTGCCAGGGGATGGGGTAAGACATATTATGACAATCTATCTCCAGAACTTTTCTCATTTTGCAAAACTGAAAGTCTGAGCACACTAAATAATAACTCTCCATTCTCTGTCAGCAAATCATTGACAGTGGTTTCCTCCCAGGAAAAAAAAAGAATTCTGGGAGTGCCTGATGGAAACATAGTTCTACATTTTTTGAATTTTCTATAATAAAAATGCACCAATGAGTTACTTTTAAAATACAATTTTTGAAAAAGCTAAAACCATTATTTACAGAGAAAAAAAGAAAAGAAAAGACCACAGCCAAAATGTTTTGCCGAATGAGTTCTGAAAAACCTTAAGCAAACAAGCAAGTTGCAGTAATAGGAAACTGAAAGCTTTCCAGTTAGTGAAAACCAGCTAAACAAACTGATACCCAAACCAAACACAGAGATCACATAAACAAACGTGAATTAAATCTGTGCTTGGCCAGTGACATGGTGGGGGGGCGGGGAGCGGGGGTAGGGGAGGGGTCCACAGGGCGAAGGGGCGGGGCTGAGGCGCTCAGGTCGACCGCGCTGGTGGCTCCCGGTGGGTTTGGGCACTGTGCAGGTGCCCTGCAGGATGGGCGCTCAGGCCACGCCTGGGCCACGCCTAGGCCCGCAGGAGGCTCAGAGGCCCGCGGGCAGCGGGGTGCGGGCCGCCGCAGGCCCCGAAGCCAGACACCTCCGGAGCCGCGTGGCACTGAGCAGCGAACTGTATGAGGGGAGGCCCACGGAAAGGGGCCGGGCCTGGAGAGATCCAGGGTGGGAGGGCGGCGAGACCTCCGCGCCCCTCACCCCAACCCCCAGGACCCGCAGGCACGCACGGCAGGCCGCTAGGGGTCCCGGAAGCCCTCCGGGCCCCCGGGCCCGGCCAGGAGGTTGCTGGCCGTGGTGGGTGGCGGTGTTCAGGGGCGTGGCGGCGTCGGCAGGCAGGAGTCCGGTCGCCGGTCGTGCGGCTCGAGTACAGCGCGCGCCCCGTGGAAGGTGCGGCCGTCTTGCCCGACCGGCAGGACAGAGCGAAAGGGAGGCGCAGCGCAGGGCTTTCAGGGAGCCCGGAGGCAGCCGCCTCCGTCTGCGACCATACCACCGTGAACGCGCCCGATCTCCTCTGATCTCGGAAGCTAAGCAGGGTCGGGCCTAGTTAGTACTTGGATGGGAGACCGCCTGAGAATACCGGGTGCTGTAGGCTTTTGGCCTCCCCTGTTCTTTAGCCCCCGTACCCCCGGCATGGCTGTCTCCGCAAGCCCCACCTGCCCCTGGCGCCCCTCGCACGCCACCGCGCCCAGAGCCGGCGTTACTCAAAGGCACCGGCGTCCCAAATCTTGGGCGCCCGCAGCCCCAGCCCCTCCCGGGATGGGTGGCCGGGGCCCGACTCCCGCTGCAGACCTGGGTTGCCTCCGCGCGGCCCGCGAGCCCCTCCGCATTCTGCTTCTAGGTAACCAGACGACCTGCGGGTCTCCGTCTGGGGCTCCCTTGGCATGCCGCAGGCCATCCCCGGGGCTGCACCAGCCCCAGCCCCAGCCCCAGCCTCGCAGGCGATCGCGCGTGCTCGCGCGCGCCCGCGCACACACACAGATACTTGTGCACAGATGGTGCATGTATCTTGTTGAATTATAGTTTTGGTGGATATATGCCTGGGAGTGGGACTGCTGAATAATATGGCAGTTCTATTTTTAGTTTTTTGAGGAACCTCCATACTCTTTTCCATAGTCACTGTAACCAACTCACATTCCTACTAACAGTAGAGGAGACTTCCCTTTTCTCCACATCCTCTCCAGCATTTGTTATTTACAGACTTTTTAATGAGGACCATTCTGAACTAATGTGAAGTGGTACCTCCTTGTAGTTTTGAGTTGGTTTCTCCAATAATTAGTGATGTTGAGCAAGAGGACCTGTTTAAAATGCAGATCCAGTTCTATCATCTCCCTGCTAAACACTGCTCTTGTATTTTCCCGTCATATTTAACATACGACCAAATCCCTTCATTGCTTGGTTCCTTTCTTCTCTGATTTCTTTTCACTGTAATGCCCTTTGCACTCTTTGGGTTACATCCCATAGGGCATTTTTCATTTCTTGAATGTACTAAGTTTCCCTTGTCACATAGCCTTCCAAGATACTGTTGTACCTGCCTGAAATTCTTCTTGCATCTTACCCTAGTCGGTTCAACCTATGGATCTCAACTCAATTATTACTCTGAAAACCCTTCTCTGACACCCAGGTTTGGTCAGGAAAGAGTCCTCTATATACGTTCTCAAAGTATCTGCCCATTATTTATCATTAGATTAGTCTCAGTGAAAGCAGGAAATGTGTGTCTTCTTATCTCAGCATTCTATTTCCAGAAACCTATTACCTGCCTATAAGCTCATTGTAGATGCTCAATATTTATTCAGTATGTGAAAGACAGAAAAGTTCTTTGAAGCCTCAACTTTTCCCTTGGCTCAGCACTTTTGATCTCTTTGTATCTTTGTCAATTCAATTCTTTTCTTTATTCGGTTGAGGTGCACCCTATATTCAAGGCACAACCTAAGGCATTAAAAAATATCAATAAACATAGGTTTTTGCTTTCAAGGAACCCGTACATCAGATTTCTATCATTGAGCGTTTTTAAAATGCTCTAGAACCATGTGAACTTCTGGTATTTTCCACTTTCATTTCAAAGAAAGATCATTTTACTTATATAGCAAAGGTTGAAACCTTCAAACTTTTAGTCCAATACTTATATCTTTAGCATTTCAGGCAATGCTTGTGGTTCCCTCTGTAGGTGTGTGGCTCTTCCAGAAATGTGAAGATCTTCCATAGTCCTCAGACTTTTGTGTGATTTGGAATCATCAAGAAAGTTTCCAGTTATAGGTTCCAGACCACCACCTCAGTCAGTAGCTAATGGAGTGCATTCCAGGAATATGCATTTTTCAGCAGCATCACTGGTGATTCTGTTGCTACAGACTCAATGCAGGGGACAGGGCCTGGACTGTCCACTGGGTCTGATGTGGAATGGAAAGAAGGGCTTCCCCACCACTGTTTATAGCCCTGTGACTATAAACGGTCCCCAAACAAGAATCAGACAAACAAGATAATCCCAGACTGTAGTCAATGAGATGAAGGAACTAAGCAACTGGTTGAGATAGAGCTAAGGGGAAAGGTTGCTCTTTTTTTCTCCACCTCTACTCCTTTCTTCCTTGATGCCTTAGTGATTCATAATGGAGATCTGAAATAAAGTTGACAATATTCATAGTTGTTGAATAAAGATTTTGCATTTAACCAACTCTAAAAAAATGAAGAAAATTTCACCTGCCACATGTTTCTTTAAAATAGTCCATTGCTTTTCAATTCTGGGTTTTCTCCATTGCCTAGTTCAAGTAGCCTTAATAGTAAAAGTAAAATAAAACTAAATAAAGATTCAAATATACCAACAAAGGAAACCTTCCGTTTCTTAAATCATCTTTCCACTTAGTAGAACACGAGATCTTTTCTTTGTATTTTGACTAGGGAATTAGCAGTATCGTGGCTCAGATGGGAAGGAATCTGCCTGCAGGAGACTCGGGTTTGATCCCTGGGTCGGGAAGATCCCCTGGAGAAGGGAATGGCGACCCACACCAGTATTCTTGCCTGGGAAATTCCACAGACAGAGGAGCCTGACGGGCCACAGTCCATGAGTGGCGTAAAAGTTGGGCACAACTTAGCAACTAAGAACAGAAGTATTTCCAAGGGCCACATTCAAGGGATTTGGAACTCTTGCTTGACTCCCTCATGTTGACCATGTTGACTAGGCAGCAGACAGCAGCTGAGTCATCTGTACAATCAAAAAATAATATCTCATTCTGTTCTATACTTCCTGTACTGTAGGAAGAGACTGTACAGAGCAGATATCTGGACTTGTACAGGACTTTTGGTGCTTTAGAGGATTACAGTTGTAGCACCATCAATGACTGCCAGAGTCGGCAGGAAGGCTGCCCTCAAAGTCTGAGTCCAGACATGTCCAGTATTTTAGGGTATATCAGATGAGTAAGAGTGCATTTACCCTTCACTATGTCTCCATAGAAAGTTGCTTTGGGTTTGGAGGTACACACACAGACACACACACACACACACACAGAGATACACACACACACACACCCCACCGCCAAGACTGGTCAAGAGCTGGAAATCACAGGTAAGGGAGACAGAGAAAGAGGGAGAGAGAGAGACAGCAAGAGGACCCACAGGCTTCCCCACCCCCGGCCTCCCCCCTCCACTCTGGGTATCTGCCCGGCCCCAAGTCGACTTGACCCCACCCTCGCCCACCGACACACTCACACACACACTCTCACACACTCACCCTCTGGCCTTGGGGCGGGGTCTCGCCTTAGGTAGCCAAGCCAAAGGGGACCTTTGAGACCACGGCTGCGAGGAAGCCTTGGGGTCTCCACGGGCGAACGCCAGCCCTAGGGCACCGCGTCCAGCCAGGGCCCGGCCCAAGGCTGACGCCCCCTCCCTTGGGGAAGCTGCTTCTTCCGCAGGGCCTCCCTCTGTGGTGCGTCACGGTCTGTGCCAGTATGTCTGTCTCAGGTCGGATGCCATCTTCTCTCCCCTGTCTCTCTTTGCCGCCTCTGTCAGTCGCTCTGTGTCTCCCTCTCTCTGTCTCTGCCTCCCTGTGCCTGTGTGCTTTCGCGCGTGCGCGCGCCCGCGCGCGCGTCTGTCTGTCTGTCTGTCTGTCTGAATCTCCCTCCCGTCGTCTTCGAGTCTGTCTCTGAACCTTCGTCTCTTTCTGCCTCTGTCTCTCCTGACACCCTGCCGCCCGTCCGTTCCTCTGGCCCCGGCCTCTCACAGGTGCTATGGCTCTGGCTGAGGAGCTTGCACCGGCCGGCTGTCTCCCTTCGCGTGGGTGCGTGCGAGTGTCTGGGCGTCTGTCCGTGTCTGTCCTGCCTGTGGCTCGTCTGCTCTCTCAGGAAGGTCGTGTGCCTGGCCGGCGGTGTGGGGGCAAGGGGGCCCTCGGTAGGGCGAAGGGGCGGGGTTGAGGCGCTCGGATCGACGGCGCAGGTGGCTCCGGTGGGTTTGGGCACCGGGCAGGTGCCGGGCAGGATTGGCGCTCAGGGCCCCGCCTGGGCTGTGCCTAGGCCCGAAGGAGGCTCCAAGGCCCCCGGGCCGCGGAGGGCCCCGAAGCCAGACAACCTCCGGGGCGGGGCCGAGTGTCCCTGAGCAGCGAACTGGATGGGGGGAGGCCCGCCGAGCGGGGCCGGGCCTGGAGAGGCCCGGGGCGGGAGGGCGCCGAGACCTCCGCGCCCCTCACCCGACCCCCCAGGCCCCGCACGCACACACGCATGCCCGGCCTCTGGGGGTCCCGGAAGCCCTCCGGGCCCCCAGCCCGGCCAGGCGCTTACTGGCCGGGGGTGGTGGCGGTGTTCGGGGGCGTGGCGGCTTCGGCAGGCCGGAGTCCGGTCGCGGGTCGTGCGGCTCGAGTACAGCGCGCGCCCGCTTGGAGAACTGCGGCCAGCTGGTCCGACTGGCACGTCAGAGCGAAAGGGAGTCGCAGCGCAGGGGCTCTTAGGGCGCCCGGCGGCAGCCGCCTCCGTCTACCGCCATACCACCCTGAAGGCGCCCGATCTCGTCTGATCTCGGAAGCTAAGCAGGGTCTGGCCTAGTTAGTACTTGGATGGGAGACCGCATGGGAATACCGCGTGCTGTAGGCTTTTTGCCTCCCCTCTCCTTTAGCCCCCGGCACCCCCACCCACCCCCCACCCCCAGCCCTCCGCGGCGTTACTGGCGCCGCAAGCCCCAGCGGCCCCTGGCCGCTCGCACCCCACCGCACTCACAGCCGCAGGCGCCCTTGAAGGCAGCGGCGACCCGACTCTTGGGCCCCCGCACCCCCAGCCCCTCCCGAGGTGGGTGGCCGGTGCCCCGACTCCCGCTGCAGACCTGGGTTGCCTCCGCGAGGCCCGCAAGCCCCTCCGCATTGAGCTTCCAGGAAACCAGACGACCTGGGGGTCTCCATCTGGGGCTCTCTTGGCAGGCCTCCAGCAATCCCGGGGTCTGCACCAGGTCCAGCACCAGCCCCAGCTCCAGCCCCAGCTCCAGCCCCACCCCAAGCCTCGCAGGACGTCGCGCGTGCTCGCGCGCGCAAACGTAAGCACACACAGATAAATGTGCACAGATGGTGCATGTATTTTGTTGAGTTACAGTTTGCCTGGGAGTGGTACTTCTTTCTAGTTTTAGTTTTTTGAGGAACCTCCATACTCTTTTCCATAGTGGCTGTACCAACTCACATTCCTACTAACAGTAAAGGAGAGTTCCCCTTTCTCCACATCCTCTCCAGCATTTGTAATTTAGACTTTTCAATGAGGACCATTCTGACTAATGTGAAGTGGTACCTCGTTGAAGTGGTACCTAGTTTGGAGTTGAGTTTCTCCAATCGTTAGTGATGTCGAGCAAGATGACCTTTTAAAAATTCAGATCCAATCCTATCACCTCCCTGCTAAAACTGCTCTTGTATTTTCCCATCATACTTAATATCCGACCAAATCCCTTCATTGCTTGGTCCCCACTTTCTTCTCTGATTTCTTTTCACTGGAATGCCCTTTGCACTCTTTTGGTTACACCCCATAGGGCATTTTTCATTTCTTGAATGTACTATGTCTCCCTTGTCACATAGCCTTCCAAGATATTATTTTACCTGCCTGAAATTCTTCCTGCATCTTACCCTAGTTTACGTTGGTTCAACCTATGGATCTCAACTCAATTATGACTCTGAAAAGCCTTCTCTGACACCCAGTTTTTGGTGAGGGAAGAGTCCTCTATATAATTTCTCAAAGTATCTGCCTGTTATTTATCATTAGATTAGTCTCAGTGAAAGCAGGAACTGTGTGTCTTCTTATCTCAGCATTCTATTTCCAGAAACTTATTACATGCCTATGAGCTCATAGTAGGTGCTCAATATTTATTCAGTGTGTGAAAGACAGAAAAGTTCTTTGAAGCCTCAACTTTTCCCTTGGCTCGGAACTTTTGATCTCTTTGTATCTTTGTCAATTCAATTCTTTTCTTTTTTCTGGTGATGTGCACACTATATTCAAGGCACAACCTAAGGCATGAAGACATATCAATAAATATAGGTTCTTACTTTCAAGGAACTCATACATCCAATTTCTATCATTTAGGGTTTTTAAAATGCTCTAGAAAATGTGGACTTTCAGTATCATCCATTTCATTTCAAAGAAAGATAATTTTACTTACATAGCAAGGGTGGAGACCAATACTTAGACATTAACCATTTCAAGCAACTCTTGTGGTTCCTTCTGTAGGTGTGTGGCTCTTCCAGAAATGTGAAGATCTTCCATAGTCCTCAGACTTTTGTGTGATTTGGAATCACCAAGAAAATTTCCAGCTATAGGTTCCAGACCACCACCTCAAACAGTCAGTAGCAAATGGAGTGGATGCCAGGAATATGCATTTTTAACCAGCATCACTGGTGATTCTGTTGCTACAGACTCAATGCAGGGGGCAGGGCCTGGACTGTCCACTGGGTCTGATGTGGAATGGAAAGAAGGGCTTCCCCACCACTGTTTATAGCCTCCTGACTAGAAACGGTCCCCAAACAAAAATCAGACAAACAAGATAATCCCACATCGTAGTCTATGAGATGAAGGAACTAAGCAGCTGGTTGAGATGGGGCCAAGGGAAAGGTTGCTCTTTTTTTCTCCACCTCTACTCCTTTCTTCCCTGATGGATGCCTCAGTGATTCATAATGGAGATTTGAAATAAAGTTCACAATAGCCATATTGGTTGGATAAAGATTTTGTATTTAACCAACTCTAAAAAAACAAAGAATGTTTCACCTGCCACATGTTTCTTTAAAAAAGTCGATTGCTTTTCAATTCTGGGTTTTCTCCATTGCCTTGTTCAAGTAGCCTTAATAGTAAAAATAAAACTAAATAAAGATTCAAATATACCAACAAAGGAAACCTTCCATTTCTTAAATCATCTTTGCACTTAGTAGAACACTAGCTCTTTTCTTCGTATTTCGACTAGGGAATTAGCAGTATCATAGCTCAGATAGAAAGGAATCTGCCTGCAAGAGACTCGGGTTTGATCCCTGGGTCGGGAAGATCCCCTGGAAAAGGAAATGGTGACCCACACCAGTATTCTTGCCTGGGAAAAGCTACAGAGGTGCCTGACTGGCCGCAGGCCATGGGTCGCATCAAAGTTGGGCACAACTTAGCAACTAAGAACAGAAGTATTTCCAAGGGCCACATTCAAGGGATTTGGAACTCTTGCTTGACTCCCTCATGTTGACCATGTTGACTAGGCAGCAAATAGCAGCTGAGTCATCTGTACAATTAAAAAAGAATGTGTCATTCTGTTCTATACTTTCCTGTACTGTAGGAAGACACTGTACAGAGCAGATATCTGGACTTGTACAGGACTTTTGGTCCTTTAGAGGATTACAGTTGTAGCACCATCAATGACTGCCAGAGTCGGCAGGAAGGCTGCCCTCAAAGTCTGAGTCCAGACATGTCCAGTGTTTTAGGGTATATCAGATGAGTAAGAGTGCATTTACCCTTCACTACGTCTCCATAGAAAGTTGCTTTGGGTTTGGAGGTACACACACACACACACACACACACAACACGCACCGCCCCCTAGACAGGTCAAGAGCTGGAACCCACAGGTAAGGGAGACGGAGAAAGAGGGAAAGAGAGACAGCAAGAGGACCACGCAAGCTTCCCAACCCACGGCCTCCACACCCTTCCCCCTCCACTCTGGGTATCCACCCTGCCCCAAGTCTACCTGACCCTACCCTCGCCCACCGACACACTCACACACACACACACACACACACACACACACACACACACACACACACTGTCTCTCTCTCACCCTCTGGCCTAGGGGCGGGGGCTGGTTCCCACCTTAGGTAGCCAAGCCGAAGGGGACCTTTGAGACCTTGGCTGCGAGGAAGTCTTGGGGTCCCCACGGGTGACCGCCAGCCCCAGGGCACCGCGTCCAGCCATCCAGCTGGGGCCCGGCCCAAGGCTGATGCCCCCTCCCTTGGGGGGAGCTGCTTCTTCCGCGCGGCCTCCCTCTGAGGTGGCTCACAGTCTGTGCCAGTGTGTCTATCTCGGGTCAGATGCCATCCTCTCTCCCCTGTCTGTCTCCCGTTTGCCGTCTCTCTGTCACTCGCTCTCTGTCCCCCTCTCTCTGTCTCTGTGTCCCTGTGTGTGTGTGTGTGTGTGCGCGCGCGCGCGCGCGTGCACACATGATTCTGTCTGTCTGTCTGTATCTCCCTCTCGCTGTCTTCCAGTCTGTCTCGGAACCTTCATCTCTTTCTGCCTCTGTCTCTCGCGACAGCCGGCCGCCTGTCCGTTCCTCTGGCCCCGGCCTCTCACAGGTGCTATGGCTCTGGCTGAGGAGCTTGCGCCGGCCGGCTGTCTCCCTTCGCGTGGGTGCATGCGAGTGTCTGGGCGTCTGTCCGTGTGCCTGCCTGTGGCTCATCTGCTCTCTCAGGAAGGTCGTGTGCTTGGCGGGCGGCGTTGGGGCAAGGGATCCTCGGTGGGGCGAAGGGGCGGGGCTGAGGCCCTCCAGTCCACCGCGCTGGTCGCTCCCAGTGGGTTGGGCACTGGGCAGGGTCCGGGCAGGATGGGCGCTCAGGGCCCCGGCTGGGCAGCGCCTAGGCCCGCAGGAGGCTGAGGCGCGGGCCTCGAAGCCAGACACCTCCCGGGCCACGTTGGCCCTGAGCAGCGAACGGGATGCCGGGAGGCCCGCTGAGCGGGCCGGGCCTGGAGAGGCCCAGGGCGGGAGGGCGCCGAGACCTCCGCGCCCCTCAACCCACCCCCCAGGGCCCGCACGCACGCCCTGCCGCTGGGGGTCCCGGAAGCCCTCCGGCCCCCGGGCCCGACCAAGCGGTTGCTGGCCGCGGGTTGGCAGTGTTCAGGGGCGTGGCGGCTTTGGCAGGCCGAGGGGTCGTGTGGCTCAAGTACAGCACGCGCCCCCATGGTGAGGTGCGGCCGGCTGGCCCGACTGGCATGTCTGACATGTCAGAGTGAAAGAGAGGCACATCGCAGGGCTTTTAGGGCACCTGGCGGCAGCCGCCTCCGTCTACCGCCATACCACCCAGCACACCCGATCTCAAGGTTTCACATTTGATGGTGGTCTTGTTATCTGGTAGCTCTTC
This sequence comes from Bos indicus x Bos taurus, assembly GCF_003369695.1. Lineage (NCBI taxonomy): Eukaryota > Metazoa > Chordata > Mammalia > Artiodactyla > Bovidae > Bos > Bos indicus x Bos taurus. The sequence continues at coordinate 166,273 of NC_040102.1, read as the reverse complement.
CCGTAAAGCTGGCAGCTGAGGGAATGAGGTAAGTGTAAAATTGAGTAACAATAGACTGTCCAATCTGTGAATGTGGTGCTCTGTGAATCCATAGGTCTAAGGAGAGACTGGCAGGTGCTCACCGGGAGTACCTGTCCTCTTGGCGTTTCTGTCATCGAATGTGCCCTTGCTGCTCTAGTGTGACCGCCCTCCCCGCCCTCCCCACCCCAGGTGGCAGGGACCCCCACGTGGCAGCCCCCAGGCTCGCTCTCTCCAGCTCATTCACCCTCTAGAAGTTTCCCCAGACCCTCAGTACGAGTGGGCGCTGCTGCGGGTGTGAGTGTGTGTCCTCGTGCCCCATGTGACATTGCACGACTAACCGCACTCTGTGTTTGCACGCTTCCTCCCGCGCTCGTGGGACCCGGCAGCATGGCGGGAACGCAGAGGCTGGATTCCGCTACAGTCAGGACTTGCTCCTGCTGAGCTTCGGGGTGAGTACAGGACGGCCTGGTCTCGCAGGGGCATGGAGCCCACTTCCCCGGAGTGGAGGATCAGCGGGTCTCCAGAGGTCAGCCCGGGAGAGCCCTCAGCAGCAAAGAACGTGACCCTGGTGCCCCGCTGCCCCCGGAGTGGTCTCAGAGCACTGCTGAGGCTCCCTCGCGTCCGCGCGCACCGGTGTCCCTCCCACAGCGGCAGTGCTCCCGGCCATGCCCTGCGTGCACGTTCTCGGAGGGAACAGGGCCCAGAGCATCAGGGTTCACGAGGCTGCCCTGCCCTGGGCCTCTATGTGTGGAGGCCAGCGTTTCACACGGAGGTGCACTGGCATCTGGGGCTCGGCTGCCACTGAGGGGCCACCCTCCCTTGCAGGTGCTGCTCTGGGTGGTCCTCTGGTGGGTCTGGCCCGGGGGCCCAGCCCTGCTCGAGCCACTCTGAGGGCAGGAGGCTGTCTGCTCTGTCCTGTTCACATCTCAGCTAGAAAGCTGGATTGGTCTTTTGAGGTTTTTTTACCAGCAGCTTTTAGCTATATGTGAGAATAAAGTCAGCCACAGAGTTCTCTCCTTGATCTGCTTGGTCCTCCATGTTTCTCTGAATTCTCAAAGCAGCTGAAGCCCAGAATGGGGTGGGGGGTGTGTCTGGAGGGGCAGGGGCTCAGGCACCAGCTGCCGTCCCAGGACTGACTCGTCTGTGTGTTTGTTTCCAGTTTACCCGCACTAATTCTCCAGATAATTATACAGCGTCCAGTATAGGACAAACACTACATTTTGAACTCGATACAATCTTTACTCTGTTAATACTTGTTACATGGACCCGAAGATTTTTAGTTTTTAATTAGTGAAAAATTCATGAATACCATAGAGAAAATATTTTAGACTTTAATGTTTCTTATATTTATGTAAACTTATGACTTCATTTATATTATTACTTACTTTTTCTTGTATATTCAGGCTATAAATAACCTTTCAGATCAATTCATGTTCTGATACCTGATTTTAGTCTTTCAAATGAATGTACTGTAGTACTTGTCTGTATAAATCCTATGAACAAATATAGGGCTTTTGTAAATGATGCATTTATTGTAATTATTGTTTAATTTTTAAATGTTAAACCACGAGAGAAGGGGTTTTCCTACGATTGTAAAATCATTATGACATGGTGTGCATTATCCTTCCAGAATGTAACCAAGCTCTCCAACAATCACTCTGAAATAAGCAAACTTAATTTCAACCAATTGTTGTTGGATTTTGACTGGCCTAAACTGTACTTTTTCTAGCAAGAAATGCTTTTTGTCCGCAGTGTGAGGTGATTTAAAAGTACTGAGTGTTAAATGTGAGCTTCTAATGAAATTTGGGCTGAAAGGATGACTAAAAGAAGACTATGAAAATCTCTCCCATAACCTAGTCTCTGTGGACCTGGATCCCTCTTCTCTGGTGAGACTCTTCGGGGACCAATCGCGATGCCCTGCACCCACTGTGGAGCCATCGAGCTGGACAGTGAAGGTGCCACTTCCCAGACAGCATAGTGCAGCTCTGACAAAGGCCTTATTTTTATGTAAATCATCTTTTTACATCTGTTTGTAAACATGTTTAAAGAATGGACCTAAGCATACATTTTTAGATTGTGATGACATAGCCATACTGGATTGTATAAGTAGCAAATGTAACTTTTACTTTTTCAGCGGCACATTAAAAGCCAGCAAGAGATGCATTCAGGTCATGGTGCGATATTTATTATGCAGCTGGTATCTCGGTAGACAGAGACAGCATGTCTCTTTACATGTGGGTTCCGCCTTTAATTTACTTGTACAATTCATTGTTATCATTCTATTTTCCTATTAATCTTTTGTGAACTTCCCAAATATGTGACAAAGTATGTACAGTCTACTTTTGAACTATTTTTATCACAGTATTATTTATTGCTTTCTTTCAATAAAGTACTGAAGCAAAATTTCCCAGGGCCAATAAAGAGTGCTGAGGGTAAGCTGTACTCTCACTGAGAACAGACCAGAGCTGGTAACGGGAGCCCGTGTCATCACACGGACATTCTGTTAAGAGAAATGGACGGATGCAATGGAAAGGCCAGAAGGCGGAAGCATAGGTGTCCCTAGAGGACGACCGACAGTGTGTTCATGCCCTTGGCTCCGGAGACAAGAGGCTCCATCACTTCAGCATCTGCGGGGACAGGGCCCTCTCGTGGACCCGAATAATGCACAAGGGAGTGTGCACGTGCACACTTGTGTGTGGGAGCTTTTCATGTTATTTTAGTCAACGGTCTTTATTATTCATATATCCATAGAAACAAGAATGTAGCAAGGGGAAGTGGGAGGGAGATTCAAGAGGGACAGGACATACGTACACCTATGGCTAATTCATGTTGATGTATGGCAGAAATCAACCGATATTGCACAAAATGATCCTTAAGTTAAAAAGAACATAGCAAGCTGGTCAGGAAAGTATGAAAAAAAAGATTTCCAATAGAGATTTATCCTCAACTCCATGTACATCTGGGAGCAGGCTGCCCACCATCATCAGACCTTCCCCCCAGCATCAAGCCCTCCCACAGCATCAGGCCCTAGTCCAGAATCAGATGTGCCCCACAGCATCAGGCCATCCCCCAGCATCAGAACGAAGTCCAGCATCAGATGTTCCCAAGCATCAGGCCCTAGTCCAGCATCAGACATTCCCCCAGCATCAGACCCTAGTCCAGTATCAGGCTCTAGTCCAGCATAAGGCCCTCCCCCACCCCCCAACCATTCCCCAGTATCAGGCTCCCCACCTCCAGTATGAAGTGTGGCAACCCTACTTGTCTGACGCTCCTGAGCACACTCAGGCAGCCCCAGAGAAGCAGGACAATAGCTCTGGCAGGAGGTGCATCTTTAGGAATCACCTGTGGAGCAGCAGCAGCTGGGGTTTGTTTCAGGTCAAGGAGAGACAAAGAAAAGGCACTTGTGCAGGAGGCAGTGGAGGCTGTGGGCACGTTCCCCAGCTCTGCTTCCTCCCCCTGGGAGCTTTGCTCTCCTGCTCTCTCATGGGCCCCAGGGTGGTGTCCTTCCAGATTCACGGTCTCCTTGATATCTCAAGCCCAAGTCCTGAGTCACGTCCCAGACCGGCGTGGCAGAGGGCTGGGAACACCCAAGCTCAAGGGCTGAAAGGATCCCAGGGGGCAGCTGGGCCCCAGAGGGTGGCAGGGCAGGGGATGAGGGTGGTCCCCCACAGAGGGCGCCGGAGCAGCACTGGAAGGAGAGCAGTGATGCCTTAGCTCACTCGGGGACGCTGCCCAGCCTAGCACTCAGAGATGTTACTGCCAGCAGCTCTGGGGACGCAGGAAGCCCAGTGAGTGACACCACGCCACTTGGGCCATGTGGTAGGCACTGCTGACCATGGCCTCGGTTTTCATTCTGGTTCCAACTGTCCCTCCAAGGGCTGGCGGGCTCCTCTTCCGAATGGCACAGACATTTTCTTTCTGTGGGTGAACGCATCCCTTGTTTCTGTTGGCGCTGTTGTCGCTCATCGTGTGTTTTCCTCTTTATAACATGTGCTTGCTGCTCTTCCAGTTTAACTTAGGAGCAGCCCTCATTTTCTGCATTTCTAGTTGTCAGCATTCACTGGGGCTTTCCAGGTGGCGCTAGGGGTAAAGATCCTGCCTGCCAATGCAATAGATAATGAGAGATGTGGGTTCGATCCCTGGGTTGAGAAGATGCCCTGGAAGAGAGCATGGCAACCCACTCCAGTCTTCTTGCCTGGAGAATCCCATGGACGGAGGAGTTAGTGGGCTACAGTTCCTGGGGTCGCAGAGTCAGACACGACTGAAACAGGTTAGCACACACTCAGGTTTTAGTTCAGTCACTCAGTTGTGTCCGACTCTTGTCACTCCTTGGATTGCAGCACTCCAGGCTTTCCTGTCCTTCACTATCTCCTGGAGTTTGCTCCAACTCATGTCCATTGAATCATCATGACATAGAGCCATCTCATTCCTGTTGCATCCACCGGAGAGGTGGCCGGGGCTCAGTAAAGTGCCTGGTCCCACTGGGTGGGTGTGAACCTGCCCTCACCACTCCCTGACCACGTGACCGTCACTGTGTCCTCCTCTGTAAATCGGGAGGGGGCAGCACCTGCTTGGTAAGGGGCACACACAGCATCTGGTATACAACCAATGCACCATCCATCTCAGCATTGTATTTATTAATAATAGGGATAGCATTTAATAATCTGCTCCTTTTTCTCTCTTGTCACTTGACTGTGCTCCAAACCACATCTGCTTTACTTACTCCTGTAAATCCCACACCCAGCACAAACAAGACACTCAGCAAATTTGTGGCTGAAGAGTCAGGAACATATGCTGTCCCCAAGGAGAGGAAGCTGAGCGAGATGGGGGCCTGATGATAACCCTGTGTGATGAGGGGACCCCAGGAGGACCTGCGTGGCTGTGGGGTGAGGTGTGGGGCATGGGTAGAACCCCTGATGAGCTCCTCGGGATGGGGAAGATGGCAGGAAGGAGGGGGTCCGTTCCTTGTGGGGTGTCCACAGATTGTACCTCACCCTTCACTGATGAGCACTTAGGCCGTTTCCAAACACTTGTCACTGTTCTGGAGGAAACAATCTTTGCCCAGCTCCTACTCAATCAATTTCATAGAATATGTTTCTAGCACTGGAGTACAATCATCTGCTTTATTCACTCCATGCTCCATTCATCCACCCATCCAGCCAGCCATGTGTTTATCCATCCATCCACTCACTAATCAATCCATCCATCCACTGTTAATTCATCCATCCATCCACTCGTTAACTTATCCGATCATCACAGACCCATTGAGAAGACAGACACCTCCTCCTCTCCTGCTCCCAGGAGGACCCCCAGTGTGAGTGACAGGAACCTCGTGGGGATAACGGGGGGAGACACAGAAGGGACATGCCTGCAGGCCCTCCTCCCTCTGAACGGTGAAACACCCACCTGGTCCTAACGCCTCCTTGCCAGGGTGTTCAGGCCAGCCCTTTTCCTTCTTGCGAAACAAGTGGCTGATGGAGGACTTGATGCCCTTTTTCTTCAGGGCTTTGTGCAGCGAGTCCTGCCTGCTGGTGCTGCTGCTGGGGTTGTTGCCAGGGCTGTCCTGAGAGCCTGTCGAGCTTCGGGGAGAGAAAACAATTTTAACTGGCACCCTCGTGCAAACACACACCCCTCCACAAGAGCTACTGATAGAAACGGGCACCAAGCAACACTCACGCCTCAACCTCGCAGCTGACAGTGGCATCTCCTTTACCAACCACACTCCACAAGAGCACTGCAGGCTCCCGGCCACAGACAATTGCACCAGGAAGCTGAGATTCTCTGCCTCCAGCTCTCTCCCAAGGAGGGCTTGACTCCAGGCCAGCTGGTGCAGAGGGGGCTCTGACCCTCCCTTAGAGTCGCTGCTCGGCAGGTGACGACGCTACAGGAGAAGGCTAGCTCCCCTGCTTTGGGCAGTTCACCCCGCCTCCCGCAGGGTGACCGTCCCAGGCTGTGGCAGGATAACAATGGTCACCGTGCAGGGCTGCTGGTCAGGTGACCACATGTGCCCTCCATCGAGCGCTGCCTGGCTCAGGACGGGAGCTCAGGTGGTGGTCTGAATGAGGACAGTGTCCATCACAGGAGGGGACAGAGTCTCCTGAGAGGAGACCCCTGTGGAAAAGGGAGGGACCCTCAAGAGCGAACCCGAGAGGCACGGGGCCGTCACCATCAGGAACGTGCCCCGCGATTGGCAGACCTCTACCAAGAGCAGAAAGAAAGCTACCACAGGAGTCAATCTGTAGAGGAGGACGTTTTCTAAAATCACTGAGTTCACTGAGCTCTTCTTCCCCAGCACCTGAAGTTCACCACTAAACACAGGCACTGAACCCAGTGGTATTCCTTTAAAATCATCCTTGCAACTCTTTCAAGACAAGAGGCGCAGGGCTCCTGAAACTGACGACACGCACACAGGCCGCTTACTTGCGGGCATCCCTGATGTCCTCGTGGGTGGCTGTGTGCAGCGCCCTCGTGTGCAGGCGGTCCAGCTGAAGGGACCGCAGCGAGGCGGTGGGCGAGGTTTCACATTTGATGGCAGTCTTATCATCTCCTACCTCTTCCCGTAAAGCTGGCAGCTGAGGGAGTGAGGTAAGTGTACAACTGGCTAACAATAGACTGTTTTGAAAAAGGCAATCACACAGGCTTTACATTATAACCAGAAACTTATTTGAAAATCTATTAGCTATGCTTTCCCCCAAGTACAAAAAAAAAAACCTTGTTATAGCTTAATGCCATCTTAAAGGACTGTGTTGTTCAAGAGAAGCGGGGCTATGGGGCAGCGAGAGCATCTGACTGAGTGCAGAGACTCCGGAGGGGAGCCTCCCTGCAGCCGGGCTCTGCCTTCCTGGAATCCAGCGACCAGATGGCCCCACTGGGAAGGACAGCAGAGCGACACCGGCCTCATGAACCCTGCATGGCATGAACTGCCCTGATGAAAGGACTGTGCTCATCGCCAGATGCTGCTCAGAAGCACCACAGCTAGAGTAAGAAACCTCTCAGCAAAGCCATCCAGACCTTTCTGTTTGAAGGAGAAAAGGACACAGCTTGTGCCACCACCCAAGATCATTTGTAGTGATGATGCAGGTTACTGGAACTCATGACAACAAGAGAAACACAGAATAGGTACCTAACCCCTCCATGCAAACACCGTGTGCCTGGCTGGTATTTCTCGGTAACATACAGACTGGGGGCTACCCACTGAAGTGCTTACATGCAGTTCGAGTGTCATTCGCTCACAGTGGATTCCATAAAGCACCCCCACGTCTTCACTAAGAGATGATCTTGTATCACCCTAGAGGGGTGGGAGGTTCAAAACGGAGGAGATATATGGGTACCTATGGTTGATTCATGTTGAGGTTTGACAGAAAATTCTGTAAAGCAATTATCTTTCAATTAAAAAATAAACTAATTTAAAAAAAGTAAAAAGAAGATGATCTCTCCTGGACTCCCATCTGCTGGTTCTGGGTATGAGGGCAGGAAAGACAGTGGTGGGAACAGTGTGGGGAACAGATTGACCCCTCAGGGTCCAGACAGGTCTCACTGATACATCTGGGTGTGTGGTTAAGCCAGGGGAGGTTTTAGGAGACATGCATGGCATGTATTTTTATAAACAATGAGTGTGTTGTTTTAACCAACTAACCTGTGCCTTTTTAGTGGGATTCTGTAAAGAATACTGATCCCGTGCAGCCCCACAGGAGCTTGGGGACAACAAAGTGACTTAGTGAAAAATACAGCTGAACTCATTTAACAGCAGCTGGATAAACTGGGCACCCTCCCCTGAGCTCTAACAAGAACCCTCAGACGACAGAAGGTTACAAAGGCTAGAAATTATCCACATGGAAGTGAACAGGGATCAATCTCAAATTCAAGTTAAAATAAGCATTTATAAAAATCAGAAAACAACAATGAACAGAGCAGAGAAGTGACACACCTGGGTTGACTATGGACTCAGTAGAGACAAACACCTGCCTCAGAGTCAGGGCCCAAGCCAGCCCCTTCCCCTGGGCCTCCTCCTGAGGAAGGCCTCTGGGTCTGCAGCCTGGATTCCCTCCCCCAGGATGGGAGCCATCCCAGTGGTGCCCACGTGGCTAGGATGGGCAGTGCCGTGTTCTCACTGAACAGGAGGGCAAAGCAGGCCACAGAGTGGGCGAGTGGCACACCCAGGTCACCAACCCCAGGGGGACGGAGCTGCTCTGCTGTGCCCAGCAGAAGGGCTCCTGGGCACTGAGCTGCCTGAACTGCAGTGTGGCCGCCCAAGTCCTGCGGGAAGGCCCAGGATTGCTCGGTCAGCGGGCTGGCAGTAGGAGAGGGACAAGGAAGGCCAGCCCTTGGGGCACTGGACTCCAACAACAGGGGCTCATCCAAATGACCCGAGGGGAGAGGCAGCGGGCTCCCTCCTGATGCTCCCTCCATCAGGGATGCCGTGATGGACACGAGAGCCTCTGGAGGAAAGCGGGCTGGACGGCACCACAGTTAAATGTCCAGGCTCTGATCAGACCAGTCCACACTGCGCTGCTGGGTGTGAGAGCCTGGGCAGGCTGCCCAGCCTCGCTAAGCCTCAGTGTCTATGTCTGCTGAATGGGGACAGCAGTAGCCTGGACCTCACCTGGGGATAAGATGACAGACTCAGAAAGCACGTGCCCGGCACACAGAGCCTCCTGCACACTGCTACCCACCATCATTAAATTGGCTTCCCGCAAATCTAACATCTATGGCTCTGATTCAGTTATTTCTTATAAGAAAACACTAAGTGGAAATTCCATGGTGGTCCAGAGGTTAAGACTTGGCATTTTCACTGCCGGGACACTGGTCTGATCCCTGCTTGGGAAACTAAGATCCCATAATCTGTGCAGCATGGCCAAAAAAATAAGTAAAGATGATTTTAAAAATAATAAATAATACTATGTCTATTATAAACAAGCATGAGATGATCAGAAGGCAAACAAGTGGGAGAAAGGCAAACTGTTAAAATTGTCCCAACGAATGACCTATTTCCAACAGAACCATCAGCACACTTTAAGTAGTGGGTGAGTTTCATCACTTCCATTAAAATGTCAATTATTCACTAGGACATAACCACACAGTGTTCATTCACGTTAAACGATAAGGACTCTTTAATACTTCACAGAGAAACAAAGGCCTGCTAAATTACTAAATAGTTTACCTTTCGACGCTGCTTCCTTAAATCACTAGGCTGACAGATGCATGCAAAGAAATGAAGAGAAACATGATTTATTGCAACTTTGAAGCTAAAATTTCAAGAATCCGTATAGGCAAATACAGTAAAGCAAAAATGAGGGCAAACATGTAAGTGACATGAAGATTTAGAGAACATGTGACTGGAAACAGAACATTTTTTTTGACCACAGAAGTTAAATAAGCTATTCAAGATTTACTAGAGAAACACTATAAATTATTACTTAGGAAGATACCATTCTATTACAACATCATGATTTATTAAAGCACAGCATTCCGTACAACAAAAGGCCTTAACAGTTGTCTATTCTCAGCCAAATTTCTCTATAAGTTAGTTTCTCTTAATGAAAAACATGTTATACTTTAAATTAGTAATTTAACTGATCAGGAAGTTACCATAATACCTATTTTAACATTGAACAAATCTAACCACCTATTGGACATTAATGTAAAATCCTGACGTAGAATTTGATTTAAAACTTCTCAAAATAAATTCATTAAAGCAAGTTCCCTGTGGAAATATGTAAGAATGAAAGCTAGCATAATAGCAGGTGCAGTCTTTACATTTTATTAACCATACAAGATACTTTTTTAATGAGTCTAATAGACACATTAACTGTGCAAAAGCTGATGAGATTTACAGTCTTAAATACAAGCACCAACACAGAAAGGATATTGTGTCAGTTCAGTTCAGTTCAGTTGCTCAGTCGTGTCTGCCTCTTTGTGACCCCATGAATCGCAGCACACCAGGCCTCCCTGTCCATCATCAACTCCTGGAGTTCACCCAGACTCACATCCATCGAGTCAGTGATGCCATCCAGCCATCTCATCCTCTGTCGTCCCCTTCTCCTCCTGCCCCTAATCCCTCCCAGCATCAGAGTCTTTTCCAATGAGTCAACTCTTCGCATGAGGTGGCCAAAGTACTGGAGTTTCAGCTTTAGCATCAGTCCTTCAAATGAACACCCAGGACTGATCTCCTTTAGAATGGACTGGTTGGATCTCCTTGCAGTCCAAGTGACTCTTTCAAGAGTCTTCTCCAAAACCACAGCTCAAAAGCATCAATTCTTCAGCGCTCAGCTTTCTTCACGGTCCAACTTTCATATCCATACCTGACAACTGGAAAAACCATAGCCTTGACTAGATGGACCTTTGTTGGCAAAGTAATGTCTCTGCTTTTTAATAGGCTATCTAGTATGGTCATAACTTTCCTTCCAAGGAGTAAGCGTCTTTTAATTTCATGGCTGCAATCATCATTTGCAGTGATTTTGGAGTCCCAAAAAATAAAGTCTGACACTGTTTCCCCATCTATTTCCCATGAAGTGATGGGACCAGATGCCATGATCTTAGTTTTCTGAATGGTGAGCTTTAGGCCAACTTTTTCACTCTCCTCTTTCACTTTCATCAAAAGGCTTTCTAGTTCCTCTTCACTTTCTGCCATAAGGGTGGTGTCATCTGCATATCTAAAAGTCCATTAATTCTATACTTAAAAGGATCATTTCTTTTTGTAAGCACAATCTCATTTATGAATTACACATGATATGTAGTTTAGGATCCATCTACATTATGCTTATAACTGCGTGCTGCTGCTGCTAAGTCGCTTCAGTCGTGTCCGATTCTGTGCGACCCCATGGACTGCAGCCTACCAGGTTCCTGGTCCATGGGATTTTCCAGGCAAGAGTCCTGGAGTAGGTTGCCATTGCCTTCTCCTGTAACTGCATAGTGATACACCAATTCAACTTACTGCTATGGGGGAAAAACACCATTTAATGAGACATGAAGACAAAGCACAAACCCGACTAAGGGGACACATGCTGTGGACCACAGCAGTGCTATGACCAGAACAAGTGGGGGGACGGCGGAGGGGAGATGGAGGGGTAAACTACAGCCTTGGGGGCTGGCGGGGTGGTGGGTCTGGATTGATGACGACTAAGCAGACAACAGGATGAGACAGGAAATCAAAACCAATGATGAAAGCAGAAACACTGTCAGAGAACTTCAACAGCAAGGAAAACATACAGAACTGTTCTTTTACAAATATTCGGAAAGAAATCAAGCATGGAAACCACAGAGAAATCGTCAAAGAATTTTAAATATCAACTAATTAGCCAATGATACAAATTATAAAAACAGTGTATCAAAAGACCATAAAATGGACTAGTTACCACTTCACAGGCCGCTAAAATGATTCATAGTTAATTTAATTATAAGCTGACTAACAATGCAGCTAACATGAAATGGGTGGTAACAGAAAAAAGAGATAATACAAGTCCAGTTACAAAGCAGAGTGTTGTACACGTGATTTCATGGGGTAAATAGCAATGCACTCACAAAACCTAAGCTAAACACGCCAGAAAGCTGGAACATGTGCTTTAGAGCCACACACTCTGTCACCAAAAGCCCTAGGTCATCATCCCAGTTTTAGATCCAGAAAAGTGAGGCAGCCCGATGTCCTCCCTGGGGCCCTGGGCTTTTAACCTGGTTTCACACATAGAGCTGGCCTGAGCACGTGGCCAGGTCCATCAGCAAGCAGACCAGTGTAGATTCTTGGTTTTGTTCCCACCACATGCCCTGCAACCTGCAGCCAGGCATCCCCAGTGGAAAATGTGCTGCACTGCTCTCACACACCATGAGAGCTGCCTATGGTTACTTTCACGAAGCTGTCTGCTCCCTGAGAACAGAAACTTCCCTGCAGCTGCTGTGCCCAGCACAGGCCAGGCCCAATGTTACAGAGACAGGCTCTGGCTGAGTTCACGATGACGTGCTAAGCCGGTGGTCCAAATATCAAGAGTAATTTGTCACTGTGCCATTGTGGAATGCTTAAAAACTAGGCAGTTTAAAAAATTTTAGACCTCTGAGCATAGCAAATGTACCTGATTATCTTCTGGGTAAAAAGAAAAAAAACAAAAAACAAACATAGAAAAGAAAACCAGTGTCCTGGGGGAAGGATGTGGCAGGGAGGAGGCAGACACATACCAGAGTCATGATGCCCAGTCGGTCTCCCTCCTGGGCTGGGCTGTGCTGCCTCCTTTGGGGCTTGGACTGCCCACTGCAGGGCGAGCAGGAGCTGGCACATGAGGAGGCGGGATGCAGGTTGAGGGAGCTCACTAATGTAAAACGACGGAGGCTGCCTAAGCTACCCCTGCCCTCCCTGCTCTCAGTCTCCTCGGCCCGCTGCTCGTGTTCTCCGTCTCTTCTTTGATCAACCTAAAATAGAATAAAACCCGCCACCTGCCTTTGTCAGCAGAGGAACGTGTCTGGACAACAAATTTGGGCTAGCGTTATGTGTCATGATTAGCAAATTCCAGAAACAGCTGCTCAATTAACATCTCAGCCAAAAGGTTCTACTTTTCCTCTTTTGAATATTCTCAAACTTAGAATAACTTAGCGTTGAGTCTTACAAACTGGCCCTGATCATTCCCACTTGATTTCACTTATTTACTCTAACATTCTGAAGGGGCCCTGGTGGCGACTCTCTCCCTGTGAGGAGATACCTGAAGTTGACAACATTTACCTTTCCTGCTCTCAGGGCAGAGATGCACATCAGTGCCTCAAGTCTTTCCCACTGGGAATCAGGAACTCTGTAGGCATGTAATAAGCTTCTGGATATAGAATGCTGAGAGAAGAAGACACACAGTTCCTGCTTTCACTGAGACTAATCTAATGATAAATAACAGGCAGACACTGTGAGAACTTATATAGGGGACTCTTCCCTCACCAAAAACTGGGTGTCAGAGAAGGCTTTTCAGAGTCACAATTGAGTTGAGATCCATAGGTTGAACCAACGTACACCAGGGTTGAGGCGCAGGAGAATTTCAGGCAGGTAAAATAGCATCTTGGAAGGCTATGTGACAAGGGAAACTTTGTACATTCAAGAAATGAACAATGCCCTAGGGGATGGAACCAAAAGAGTGCAGAGGGCATTCCAGTGGAAAGAAATCAGAGAAGAAAGTGGGGACCAAGCAATGAAGGGATTTGGTCGTATATGAAATATGATGGGAAAATACAAGAGCAGTTTTAGCAGGGAGGGGGTAGAATTGGATCTGCGTTTTGAAAAGGTCATCTTGCTCAACATCACTAATGACTGGACAGACTCAACTCCAAACTATAACAAGGTACCACTTCACATTAGTCAGAATGATCCTCATAGCAAAGTCTGTCAATAACAAATGCTGGAGAGGATGTGCAGAAAAAGGAAGGCTCCTCCACTGTGAGTAGGACTGTGAGTTGGTAGAGCCACTATGGAAAAAGAGTATGGAGGTTCCTCAAGAAACTAGAAGTACCATATTATTCAGCAGTCCCACTCCCAGGCATATAGTCACCAAAATATATCTCAACAAGATACATGCACCGTCTGTGCAGATGTATCTGTGTGTGCCCGCGCGGGGGCGCGCGCGACCACACGCGATCGCCTGAGAGGCAGGGGGTGGGGGTGGGGCTGGAGCTGGTGCAGCCCGCCCCCGGGATTGCCTGAGGCAGCCAAGGGAGCCCCAGACGGAGACCCTAGGGATGGGTCGTCTGGTTTCCTGGACGCCCAATGCAGAGGGGCTCGAGGGCCGCGCAGAGGCAACCCAGGTCTGCAGCGGGAGGCGCAGCCCAGGCCACCCCCCGCCCCGCCCCGGAAGGGGCTGGGGCTGCGGGGGCCCAAGAGTTGCCACGGTGGGTGGGGGCTAAAGGAGAGGGGAGGCAAAAAGCCTACAGCACCCGGTATTCCCAAGCGATCTCCCACCCAAGTACTAACCAGGCCCGATCCTGCTTAGCTTCCGAGATCAGACAAGATCGGGCGCTTTCAGGGTGGCATGGCCATAAACGGAGGCGGCTGCCGCCGGGTATCCTAAGAGCCCTGTGCTGTGCCTCCCTTTCGCTCTCACCTGCCAGTCAGGCCAGCCGGCAGCACCTCTCCACAGGGGCACGCACTGTACTTGAGCCACACAACCCGCGACCAGGACTCCGGCCTGCCGACGCCGCCATGCCCCTGAACACCACCAAACCCCGGCCAGCAACCGCCTGGCCAGGCCCGGGAGCCCTGAGGGCTTCCGGGACCCCCAGCGGCCGGCGGGGCGTGCGTGCAGGGCCTGCCGCGCCCTCCCAACCTGGGCCTCTTCAGGCTCACTGAGCGCGGCCTTCCCCCATCCCATTCGCTGCTCAGGGCCATGCAGCCCGCGGAGGTGTCTGGCTTCCGGCCCCTGCCGCCCGCCCCCACCCCTCCCCGGCCTACGGACCTCGGAGCCTCCTGCGGGCCTAGGTGCAGCCCAGCCGGGGCCCTGAGCGCCCATGCTGCCCAGCACCTGCCCGGTGCCCAAACCCACCAGGAGCCACGGAGGCGCGGTCGACCGAGCGCCTCAGCCCCGCCCCTTCGCCCTACCGAGGGCCCCCTTGCCCCCACGCCGCCCGCCAAGCACACGACCTTCCTGAGAGAGCAGACGAGCCACAGGCAGGCACACGGACAGACGCCCAGACACTCGCACGCACCCACGCGAAGGGAGACAGCCGGCCGGCGCAAGCTCCTCAGCCAGAGCCATAGCACCTGTGAGAGGCCGGGGCCAGAGGAACGGACGGGCGGCCGGCTGTCGGGAGAGACAGAGGCAGAAAGAGATGAAGGTTCCGAGACAGACTGGAAGACAGCGAGAGGGAGATACAGACAGACACGACATACACACACACATACACACACACACCCAGGGAAATACTTGGAAATACTTCCTTGTGGAAGTATTTGTGAAATACTTCCACATCCTTGGAAATACTTCCGTTCTTAGTTGCTCAGTTGTGTCCAACTTTTATGCGACCAATGGACTGTAGCCTACCAGGCTCCTCCGTCCATGGGACTTTCCAGGCAAGAGTACTGGAGTGGGCTGCCATTGCCTTTTCCTGTAACTGCATCAGTTTAGTTCAGTTCAGTCGCTCAGTCGTGTCCGACTCTTTGCGACCCCATGAATCGCAGCACGCCAGGCCTCCCTGTCCATCACCAACTCCTGGAGTTCACCCAGACTCACGTCCATCGAGTCAGTGATGCTATCCAGCCATCTCATCCTCTGTCGTCCCCTTCTCCTCTTGCCCCCAATCCCTCCCAGCATGAGAGTCTTTTCCAATGAGTCAACTCTTCGAATGAGGTGGCCAAAGTACTGGAGTTTCAGCTTTAGCACCATTCCTTCCAAAGAAATACCAGGGCTGATCTCCTTCAGAATGGACTGGCTGGATCTCCTTGCAGTCCAAGGGACTCTCAAGAGTCTTCTCCAACACCACAATTCAAAGGCATCAATTCTTCAGCGCTCAGCCTTCTTCACAGTCCAACTCTCACATCCATACATGACCACAGGAAAAACCATAGCCTTGACTAGACGAACTTTTGTTGGCAAAGTAACTGCATAGTGATGCACTAATTTAAACTTACTGCTATGGGGGAAAACACCATTTAATGAGACATGAAGACAAAACACAAACCTGACTAAGGAGACACACGCTGTGGACCACAGCAGTGCTATGACCAGATCAAGTTGGGGGATGGGGGAGGGGACATGGATGGGTAAACTACAGCCTTGGGGGCGCGGGGGTTGGGGGGGTCTGGACTGATGACAACTAAGCAGAGAACAGGATGCAACAGGAAATCAAAATCAATGATGAAAGCAAACACACCGCCAAAGAACTACAATAGCAAAGAAAACATATAGAACTGTTCTTTTACAAATACTCGGAAAGAAATCAAGCATCAAACCACAGAGAAATCGTCAAAGAATTTTAAATATCAACTAATTAGCCAATGATACAAATTATAAAAACAGTGTGTCAAAAGACCACAAAATGGACTAGTTACCACTTCACAGGCCACTAAAATGATTCATAGTTAATTTAATTATAAGCTGACTAACAATGCAGCTAACATGAAATGGGTGGTAACAGAAAAAAGAGATAATACAAGTCCAGTTACAAAGCAGAGTGTTGTACACGTGATTTCATGGGGTAAATAGCAATGCACTCACAAAACCTAAGCTAAACACGCCAGAAAGCTGGAACATGTGCTTTAGAGCCACACACTCTGTCACCAAAAGCCCTAGGTCATCATCCCAGTTTTAGACCCAGAAAAGTGAGGCAGCCCGATGTCCTCCCTGGGGCCCTGGGCTTTTAACCTGGTTTCACACATAGAGCTGGCCTGAACACGTGGCCAGGTCCACCAGCAAGCGGACCAGTGTAGATTCTTGGTTTTGTTCCCACCACATGCCCTGCACCCTGCAGCCAGGCATCCCCAATGGAAAATGTGCTGCACTGGTCTCACACGCCATGAGAGCTGCCTATGCTTACTTTCACGAAGCTGTCTGCTCCCTGAGAACAGAAACTTCCCTGCAGCTGCTGTGCCCAGCACAGGCCAGGCCCAACGTTACAGAGGCAGGCTCTGGCTGAGTTCATGATGACGTGCTAAGCCAGTGGTTCAAATAACAAGACTAATTTGTCACTGCGACATTGTAGAATGATTAAAGACTAGGCAGTTTAAAAAACTTTAGACCTCTGAGCATAGCAAATGTACCTGATTTTCTTCTGGGTAAAAAGAGAAAAAACAAACAAAAAAGAAAACCAGTGTGCTCAGGGAGAGATGCGGCAGGGAGGAGGCAGACATATACCAGAGTCATGATGCCCAGTGGGTCTCCCTCCCGCGCCGGGCTGTGCTGCCTCCTTCGGGGCTTGGAGTGCCCACTGCTGGGTGGGCAGGAGCCGGCACATGAGGAGGCGGGATGCAGGTTGAGGGAGCTCACTGATGTAAAATGACGGAGGTATGTGAGACAGCAAAAGAAACACAGATGTATAGAACAGTCTTTTGGACTCGGGTGGGATGATTTGGGAGAATGGCATTGAAACATGTATAATATCATAAAAGAAACGAATCGCCAGTCCAGGTTCGATGTGGGATATAGGATGCCTGGGGCTGGTGCATGGGATGACCCAGATTGGGGAGGGAGGTGGGAGGGGGGTTCAGGATGGGGAGCACATGTACACCCGTGGCAGATTCTGTTGATGTATGGCAAAACCAATACAATATTGTAAAGGAATTAGCCTCCAATTAAAATAAATAAATTTTAATTAAAACAATTAATAAAATACAATGAAAAACTAAAAAATTGCCGGGGTCCAGCCCCGGCTGATCGAGGGTATTCGAAGGAAAGACGGCGTAGGTGAAGATCAGGAAACAACTGCTTAATTAAACGTTAATTAAGGATATAAAGAGTAATAGAATGAGGATAGCTCAGTGAGGAAATTCAGTGGAGAAAAGCGGCTGAAATAAGGATAGCTCAGTAGGAAAATTCAGTGAAGAAAAGAGGCTGAGTAGCTTGGTTTACGCAGGAGACCAATAAAACTTCAAGACGAGAAGTTTGCACCACTTACGTAGGCCGCAGGTGTCCTTCCGTTCTCCCAAAGGAGAGGAGACACTGAGGCCTCCCCGGTCGGATCTTAGAAGCCCAGGAATAGTTAGCAAGCATGGAGGGTTCCGCGCTCCAGATGGAGACTCAGCCAGAATTTGGGAGAGAGAGCGACATGGGGAGACCAAGTTTGGGTGAACAAGGCCCACACTTTATTTTCCAAAGTAGTTTTTATACCTTAAGTTATGCATAGAGGATAATGGGGGAAGGGGTAGAGTCATGCAGCAAGCCAGGCTTTCTTCTTGCAAGCTTATCATATGCAAAAGCTTAGGTGATTTGCATCATCTTCTGGCCCGGAGGCCTGTTAACATTTTAAGACCTTTTCTTCAGAAAACTTATTTTTCTCTAAAGGTGATTGGTCAGGAGCCACCCTCCAAAAGCATTAGATAAAGTTGCATTCCTACAGAGCAAAGGTGTGGTGGGCTATAACAAGAAAAAGAATTAACTCAAGGGTCCCAGTTACAAACATTAAAGTTACTACTTACACCAATTATATTAATCAATACACTGCCAGGGACACAGCAGGTAAGGGATATGGAAACTTAGCAGCAAACATTGGCCCAACAAGTGAAAATCCCTTCACCAATACAATTTCTAATCAATCTTTTAACTACTCAAAAGAATCTGTGTTTAGACAGTTTAGAACATCTCCTACCTCTCACAGTTGGGAGGCTCTGAACAATCACGTGTGGCCGGAAAAACCTATTCAGGCAAGCTAGAGGATTTCCAAAGGAGTTTGTAGGTTAAACACTGTCACACCCAGGAATTATTAACTGGAACTGTAAGCTAACTCTTTTTTCAGAGAGAGGTAGTGGGGGACAGCCCCCCGTAAAGTCAGAGGTGTAGGTGAGAGCACAAAGCAGAAAGTAGGCAGACTTTGGTTTTGGGGCTAGATGCTCGAGAATTTCCAGGGGGACTCCTGAGGCTTGATCCCGCCTTTGCGTATGCTGAGCCTCCTTCCTCATGACCTTTGTCATGGGCGGAGTTCCTCACGCTGGCTCCCGGCAGTGATAGAATTCCAGTTGAGCTATTCCAGATCCTGAAAGATGATGCTGTGGAAAGTGCTGCACTCAATATGCAATATGCAATATGCACTCAATATGCAATATGCCGGCTCCCGGCAAAAAATAAAAATAAAAAAATAAAACGACGGAGGTTGCCTAAGCTCCCCCTGCCCTCCCTGCTCTCAGTCTCCTCGGCCAGCTGCTCCGTGTTCTCCTTCTCTTCTTTGATCAACCTAAAATAGAATAAAACCCACCACCTGCCTTTGTCAGCAGAGGAACATGTCTGGACAACAAATTTGGCCTGGCATTCTGTGTCACGATTAGCAAATTCCAGAAACAGTTGCTCAATTAACATCTCAGCCAAAAGATTCTACTTTTCTTCTTTTGAATATTCTCAAACTTAGAATAACTTAGCATTGAGTCTTACAAACTGGCCCCTGATCATTCACGCTTGATTTCACTTATTTACTCTTAGCATTCTGAAGGGGCCCTGGTGGCGACTCTCTCCCTGTGAGGAGATACCTGAAGTTGACAACCTTTACCTCCCCTGCTCTCAGGGCAGAGATGCACGTCAGTGCCTCAAGTCTTTTCCACTGGGAATCAGAAACACTGTACAATCAAAACAGCAATTCACAAACAAGCTGGAGTTTCTAAACACAAGTCTCCAGACCAGATGAAGTGCTGAGTTGATCTTTTTTTTTTTTTTAAGGTTGTATATGTACAAACGCATCACTTGATGAAGTTCTCCACCAGCTTTGTGGGAGTTTCTGGATTCATGTCAATGTGCTGCATTAACCTAGAATTCACAGTTTCTGCTCTTCTCCCCTAATGTATTGTGGATGATTTTATATAGCAGTTTAAATACATGATTATGCAAATAAAATGATTTTCAAATTAAAATACAAGATTCTTATAGGAAGTAAACTCTCCAGCTTAGCTTCTACTTATACATCTTGAAAGTTTTTCACTGTTGATAACAAGTTGATGGACAGAATTTACCATTTACATCAAGTCAACTTGTCGCATAAGGAAAAATCACTTTTACCTGACAACTTGCTGTAAAAATAAAAATATTAATATATAACTGTTCCATACTTCCTGCAGGGACACGGAAAGACCATCTTTCTGAGCTTGTCTGTGCTCAAACACGGCCCACAAAGCTGTCTGTCTCGGCGTCAAATGGGCAGGTGACACCACCTGTGTTTGCTGCTTGTCCCATTCACCCCCTCCCTTTCCCCCGGCCCCCCGCGCTCGACCAAGAGGAACAGGCACCTCGGCCTGGGCTGACCTGATGAGAACAGTCTGAACAGCAGCTCTGCCTGGTCCTGTGCAGGGTCACCGGCCTGCGGCCACTCTGAACGTGGACCCAGGACACGGGCATAGCTGTGCGGGTGTGGCATCAGGCAGGCCTTGGGGCCCCCAGCCGCCCAGCTGCACCCAGACCCAAGGTCCCCTGCTCACCACGAGGCAGGTCTTTGGATTCTATCCTGTTTTATAAATTGTTATAACTGCCAAGACGGTATCTAAAGAAAACATCTTAAATATACTGATGAGATGAGAAAAACTCAAACATATGTCCTTGGACCACTGTCTTACAACAAGCCAATCTTCACACTGTATTAAGTTAAAAAGGAAAATGTGGGTCTGAGGGGGAATTTGCCAATCCCAAAACCCCAGCTTTCACCAGGTGGCTTTTCACCAGAATGTGGGGGGCTCCGAGGGACACAGGAGGGTGCACGGGCCGCAGGGGACACCGCCTCGGCACCTCACCCACCTTGGGGCTCAGAGCTGTGGGGGGACACCCCACAACACCCCCCCCACAGAGTGCTGACACCACACCGTGGACAGAACCCCCCAGCTGACCGAGCTCTATAATCAAGGGCAATCTCAAAACTGAAAATTCTTGAAGCAGACCTGAGGTCAGGTTTCTTACTATAGAACACTCAGACGTCCCTAGGAGAAGACAGCTCCTCAGAGAAACCGAGTTTCTGGGGAGCCGAGTTCGGGATCACCCACGGGATCTCTTCATTGATGGCGTCCAGCTGCTCCTGCAGCATCACAGTCAGAGTCTTGGCATTGGCCTGCCCGTTGCGCGACAGCTGAGTGGCCGAGCTGAAGAGGGTGACCCTGTTGCCCTCGCTGTCAGACACGCCCTTGTCACTCTCAAATGCCTGGGCCGCGCTGGCCAGCACACGGCTTGCTACACGCGCTCCCAGTCCTGCTCCTTCAGGGTCTGCACCTGGGCACGAGAGGACCGCGTCTCGTCAGCGACATTCAGGGCAGCTCAAGTCTATCAGGAACTGAACCCAATTTTACATGGAAACCCTGACTGTGGATAAATGGGCCATGCTCATGAGACACTGCCATCTCTTAAGCGAGCAGGACTGAAGAAACAGGCAGGGGGAGAATCCAGTTCCTAGATGGCATGGTGACACTCAGGTCTCAGCGTGGACGGCAGGCAATCCTATGAGGTTATTCACAAGGCTGGGCTGATGGAGTCAGAGACAGAAACTGAAAATTACAAAAATACATCCATACCTCCATCAGCCAGGCTGGAGGAAAATAAGAAAAAAGAACCCTTCAGCTCCGCAGCCGCTGTGTCCCTATCAGTGGTCATCACTGGTACCAGTTCACTGGAGAGTGCTGTCCTCACAGGCTCCCAGCCCTCCATTTCCCAGGCTGGTCTGAACACCCACAGACAGGAGCAAGCAGGGGCAGCCAGGGGACGGGAGGGCTAGCCCCGCTGCGGCTCTCCTCTTGGGGCACAGGCCCTCGGGCTGTTCTGGGAGACGGCCCCTCGCACCGCAAGGGCAGCTCTGTCATCAGAGACACATGGGAGAGTGCCCGCGGGGCTCCGCGCCGCCCTCCCGCTCTCACACCTAACACCCTTCTCTCTGCAAATCTCCCCCCTGCCATACTGTCACCCAGGTCCTGCCTTCTTTCCCAGACATGACCTCAAAGGAAATGAGGGGCAGCCTCGAGGTGCTGGCTTGCTGGCTCCCTGTCCCGCGTGGCCAGGGCCCTCGTCTCCTGTCTTCGTCAAGACCCCACCCCAGGGCTGGGCTACCCCCTTCGCTGGCTCCAGGACCACCTGCCATCATTCCTGCTCCGCTCCAGCGAACCAGCTGCCTATGGGTTCACCCCTATCAGCCCGGTCAGCACGTCCTCTCCCTTCTCTCGCCTTCCAATCGCACAAGGGGAACCAGCATATTCCTTCTTCAGGGCTCCCTGCAGCACCCACTGCGGGTCTCTGAAAGCTCCCTGGGAGCGGCCTCTACGGTCCCCCTCCCCGCCTGGTCTCCAGCTCTCTGCCAGCAGGCGGTGTGCCCCGCCTTGCAGGGCAGCTCCCTGGGGGCTCCAGGAACCCATGTTACCAAGCCCCCTCCCCTCCTTGCCCTCCCCTACATCCCCTCCCAGCATGTCTCTCCCTGGGCTCCAGGCCCTGCCTTCCCTGCGGTTATTCCTCAGTCCCTTGCGCCCCTTCTCAACCTTGGAATGCAGGATGCCCCACAGCTCTACCCTTGCACCCCATCTCTCTCCACCGGCACCCGCCTGGTTACTTTACTGTGCTCGTGCCTTTAAATGCCATCTGTATGCCCACGACCAAAGTCCACCCTGAGCTCAGTGAGTCCTCTCCCGGATGCAGGCCGAAACACTCAGCTGCTCTTCTGACACGTCCCCGGGACACCCCATGGGCTCGTCCACCTCAACAGGGCTGAGGCCCAGCTCTTAGCTCCCCGCCCTGGCAGCCCTCCTCGCCTCAGGAAACAGGCTCTGGCCTCGAGCTGCTCAGGCCTAAGCCCAGGCTCCTCCCTGACGTGGTCCGCTCTCTCCTTTGTCCCTGCTGGTTGACACGACCCTTTTGCTATCTCCGAGTGGCTACTTCTCTTCCTGCCTCCGGGACTCCGGCTCAAGGTCACCCTACTGGTGTCACCTTGCTGGCCACCCTGTTCACACACGATCGTCCCCTCCTCCTCGGACAACTCGGGCACTCTGGTCTCCTTTCCCTGCTCATTACTGTTCAACAGGCTGTGCGGGTTTAAAAAGGGGTCCACAAATTCTTCCATCCTCCTCCCTTCAAGAGGCAGAAGGGGCAACTCCTGCTCAGCCCGAGTGAGGCAGGACTTCGCAGCTCACTCTCGCAAACAAAAGTGAAGGTGTGCAGCCTCGAGACCGGGGCACAAAAGGCCCTGGGCTAAACCCCGCGCTCTCGCTCTCAGAGGGTGTTCCGAGGAAAGCCAGGCCATGGGAAAGGCACATGGCAGGGACCTCGGCCTGTCCCCAGCAGCCAGGTGAGTCTGAAAGCCTGCAATCCAGCCCTGGGGGGCCTTCCCGTGTCTGTGCCCTCAGGAGGCCCTGAACCAGGCCCGCCTGCTATAATGCACAGGCACTGGGGACTGTGAGCTGCTCCCTGGGAAGTCACTAAGCTTTGCAATGATTCATTACGTAGCAGTGGATAAAGGACACACACGGTTTTTAATTCACTGCTGGAGTCCTACTTCTGACCGTGTCTGGCCCAAACTAACTGCTCACTGAATGTGGAAGCTCAAAACACAGACATGTATGAACAAACACATGCCATGAACGAGGTGAAAATACAAAGGCACTTAAACTTCCAATGAGAATTCTTCTCACTATAAGCTGATGGATATGTATATCCATATACTCGTAGAACGATTTCAAAACTGTGCTAGTTAGTACCATGCTGGGCCTCACAGTAGGCCACAAGTTATCCAAATTGGTTATTTTAAGAAAAAAAAAAGCATGCCTTTAAAGTAAACTCTTAGCCAGAAAAAGGAAAATGGGAAGACGTAAAGCGATCTATCAGCACTTTGCTCCAAATCCACCTCAGGACCACAGTGTGAGGGGGCACGTGCCTCACAAGGTGCCCACCAGGGACGGGAAGGGGGTGGCGGGGGTCCTTGCCTTGGACAGCTCGTTGCGCAGCACTGCCAGCCGGCCTTTCTGGGGGCGCTGCAGCACCGCCCCGTTGCCAGAGGAGTCTGCTGGCCAGTCCGCCACAGGGAACCTGAGTTCTGGGGCGCTGCTCAAGTGGGGTCGGCTGAAACACATGGCAAAGAAGAGCGCTGTTAGAAGAAAAGAGAGCTCACTCTGTCAGTCGAGCCAGAGCATGTCCATTTGGAAGATTGGCAATTTCACAGCAAAAGGGCTCCCGGGAGGATACTGCCCTCCTGGCTCCAACAGCAACAGGCCGCCCGCTGCTCCGCAGACACTCAGGGCTCATCCCCAGCAGCTGGAAAACTCCCGTATGTGGGGAAGACAGTGCTGACGCGAGGGTGTGGAGCTGACTAGGACAGGATCGGCTGTCTGGGGTTGGGGCGTCCAGGGTCCCCCTGGAGCCCACTCTCAGGTCCCACGGCGGAGCCTGCACCTGCTCTGCTTTCCCCTTGGCACCCCACCTCCCGTTCGGCCCGTGCCTGCTCTGACCTCCCTCTCCCACGTGAAGTCCATGGATCACAATCACTGGTCTGCCTGGAACACTGTCTGCAACGCTCTCAGTGTTTTTAAAGGCACCTCAGACAACCCGCAGCAGAAAAGCCTCGGACCCACAGCTCGGAGCTGAGCACCATTGGTGTCTCCCATTAAAGCAGAGGTGAGCGTGTCACCAGATTCTGGGCTGAACATGGCCCAGCACAGATGCTCAGGCCCTGAGCACTAAGGCCTGGGCCTGCAGGTGCCAGGAGCTCACTCAGCAGAGGCCTGCTGAGAGGCAGGGTGTCCCCGCCTTGAATGTGAGCCGCCTGCACTGCAGGACCGCCCGGGCTCTGCTCAGTCTTGTCTCTGGGAAGGGGGTGGCGCCTTCACGTGCAGGAGTCCCTAAACCCGGGAGACAGAGCCCTCCTCCGAGGACAGGACACCCCATACGTCTGCAGAGTGGCCAGGGCCAACCACCAGCTCAGCCTGCTCGGGGTCACACGCTGCTCTGCTCGACGGTTTTGCGAGGAACACTGTGCTGCACAGGAGATGGAAGTCTGGAATCTCCCGGAGCCACACCTGTCTTCCCTCCCATCTCCCCTCCCTCCTGACAGAACTGCTCCCTTCTCTGCTCCACTTCCACCCAAGGGCCTGGGACCAGAGCACACTTGGGAACTGAGTGAGGCGTACAACACAGTCCCGCTGTGGACTGTGGACCCTCAAGGGTCCTCTGAGGGCCACAGAGGCCTCTGGGTTGGGTCGCCCCCCAACCATCACCTCCCAGTCCCCTCGCGGGGTGCAGCCTCCATCTCTCTCCCCCTCCTCACCCGAAGCTCTTTCCTCCGGCAGAAGGTCTCAGAGACAAGGTGACCAATTCCTCTGGGAGGTCTCACCAAATACACCGTGCCTGCCCTGCCTGTGAGCCAGTTTTCAGTCCCCACTCCCTCCCTCCTGAGCTAGCATAGTGCCCCCCACCCAGCCCACACTGCCCGCAAGCCCCGCTCTAAGGCCCCATCTGTGCTGCTAAGTCACTGCCATGACCCCTCGAGAGCTGCCGCCTGGAGACACCCCTCCCTTGCACCAGCCACTGTGGGCCACTGTCTTCAGAGCACAGCAGCCCCTCCTGCCCCACGGCTGCTTCCTCTTCTCGTCTCTCACTCTCACGACACACAGGGGACTGGTGACCAGGCCCCAGGCTTCTCCAACTGAACCCCCCAATTGTGCCAGGCCTTGGGACCTGGCACCAGGGCCCTCCTCGTTACCCATAAACTCCCAAGAGCAGGAGGCCGTGTCCACCTCTTCTTCCTCCATTGTCTATGCAGTACTCCTCACACTCACCTCATCCACCCTGGGAGCAGGGGTTCCCCACCTCTGACAGCACCAGCCCCTCACCCTGGAGGAGCTCTGCCACCAAGTCCGGCCACATCCCCTCCCGTTCTGCAGGGCACGTGCTCTCTTTGAACTCCACCTGCCGTGGTTTCGGACACAGGACCCGTTTCTGGCTCTGCCTTTGTCTCAAATGACATCTCCTTTTCTCTAGAAGAAGGCTGGGTGGGGGCCCTGGACTGCGAGGATCCCCTAAGCACACAAACACAGAAATATGCGTATGGGCTCCAAACTGTCTCCTAAGTCAGCATTCAAGCAGTAGTCGATTTCCTACAGATGAATGAATGTCACCAGTTAAGCACTTAATGACCTTTGCTAAAGTTTATCTCTCACTTGTGACCATTTTCTGTGAAGAAGCCAAAGAAACATTTAAATACTTAATAAGAATTACTGCCCCTATAACAACGAGTAAGAAAAAATCAGGATGCTCAGTAATCTGCTCGCCTCATTCACAAGTCAGGTGATTCCTCCCACCGCAGTCAACGGCAAGTCACGTCTCAGTCTCCATTCACATAAAAAAAGACTACAGGTCATTAACCTTCTGCGACTCTTCAGAAACATCAGTGTCACAGTCTGTCAGTCCCCTCAAATGAATACACCCAAATATCAACTTGTCGGCCCCCCACTTCCAAACCTCTGCCTGTGGTTTTGAGTGTTGTCAATCCTGTGACTACCACTCCGTGGTACCAAGTTTAACCCTAAGGAACGATGCTTGTCTCTTCCCTCTCGCTGGCCATGAAGCTACAGGCTCCTTGAGGTGTGACCATGAGCAACACCCAGTCATACTGTCCACACACCAGACAGGCCCTTGTCACACTCGACAGCGCTGAGGGGAGCTGCCCGGGGGAGCAGCCTACCCGTGGTGGAGGGGAGCCCCTCGCAGCCTCATCTGGTCCAGTTCGGCTCTCAGGGTTTCCAGGTTTAGAATCAGCTGGTCCTACGAAACAGCAAATGACACAGCCTGCACTGCTTGCTTTCCAGATGTAAAATGACTTCCACAAAAATGTGCATAACAGGTTACGTTTAATTCTGAGAAAATGTTCTCTAAGAGTCCCTAGCATATATAAACACTCAGAACAATATTAACCCTTTTAAACCATAATGAAGAGGAAGTTCCATCTCAGGTGCAGAAAAGGTTTCTCTGGAGGAAACATGGCAAGCCATTAACAACGATGAAGTCGGTAGAGAGAAGCTCGACTTCAGGCGGGGGATTGGGTCAGGGGGACACGACTCACTCTACTGCCCTCGCTCCTCTCACTGCTTTAAACTGTCTCCATGGAGCTCACCTACATTCCTCACATTCATTCCTCTACGGCCCACTTCACTTCCTCATGGGGTAAAACAAGTCAAACGGGCCAAGTTTGTGAGTCACTCAACTCAACCTGGAAGCTCTGTGCTGTCGGCCACGGCAGTCACTCGCCTCGTGCAGCCCCTGAGCACGTGAGACAGGCTGGTGCAAGGCTTGATGTGGAAATCACACAGAGGATTTCAAGACTCGCGGTGAAAGAAGGACGTCAAGTAGCCCGTTGGTTTTTAGGAAATTTTAGATTGTGTATGTGGCTCGTATTATCTTTCTGATGCACAGCACAGTCCACGTGAAAAGCTCACGCTTTGTCTCAGCTTTCGGGTGAACCCAGAAAGGACTACTCAGAATTCTGAACCACACATAATGGCCACACACTCTAAATCCATCTATAATGCAAACACATTCACTGTTCAAAACCAGAAATGCTACACGTGTTACAGCAGTGGATTAGCCATAAGGAAAATGTAACTCGACTTCTGCTAAGAATCTGCTCAAACTCATGTCCACTGAGTTGGTGATGCCGTCCAACCATCTCATCCTCTGTTATCCACTCTCTTCCTGACTTCAATCTTCCCCAGCATCAGGGTCTTTTCCAATATGAAAATTCATATTAAAAAACTGGAAATAATTATCTCAAGCAATTTTTAAATGTAGTAACAACGTTGGCAAGTCTGTGTTTTATAAAATGAGCATCAATTTCAAGGTTTAAAAAGCTGTTTAGGACCTACTGTATTAAAAAAAATGGAGAGACGACAAAAGAATTATCTATTTGAGATTGGCTCTGTGTTAGAAATTGCTGAGACTAATTGACGGGACGGGTCATGGTATTTATTATACTACTCCATCCACTTTTGTGCATGTTTGAAAATTTCCATCGTAATACATTTAAAAAGTTTATTTTCTGTTAAAGCAGAGTCTTCTCCAGCAACACAATTCAAAAGCATCAATTCTTTAGTGCTCAGCCTTCTTTATGGTCCAACTCTCACACCCATACGTGCCTACCGGAAAAACCACAGCTTTGACTATATGGACCTTTGTCGGCAAAGTGATGTCTCTACTTTTCAATATGCTGTCTATGTTTGTCATTGCTTTCCAAGGAGAAAGCATTTTTCAATCTCATGGCTGCAGTCACCGTCTGCAGTGATTTTTGAGCCCAAGGAAACAAAACCTGTCACAGCTTCCACAATAAGGCATTGGCATTCAAAGATTTTTAAAGCAAAACCAAAGTTGACTTTGAACTGACTTAGTCATCAACAGCATCCCGATTTCAACAGCCTCTGAGCAGCTGTTCTGATAGTAAGGAAGTACACCCCTGATCGGGAGATATTGAGCTCTCTGCCTAAGCGAGGAGGGCGCCTCACCGCGAGTCTCACGATGGGAGTCAGAACCATTGCCCCTGGGAGCCCGCCTGTGAGGCTCTGCAGTCCAGGCCCAAGAACACAGGCATGGTGGGGACAGTACTGACACGTGAGGCTGGACCCGGGATCCCCACTCCATTTCCTGGATGGTCTGTATCGCCGTGTGGCCAACCTTTCCGGGAAACCTCTCTCAGGACTCGGTGACGCGAGCCTCCACCATCACCCTTTCCTGACGCTCCTTCTGTCGCAGCGCAACTACGGTTCTCCTCTTGCCTAGGAGCAGCCATTCTACACACACACCGAGTCTGGGCCAGCAGTTTGGCATGTGGGACTCCAGCGCCACGTCCGAGGCAAGCAGGCTCCACACCTGGGCACCATGCCTTCAGTTTCATGGGCCCCGGGCTGGCACAGTCAGGTTTGTTTGAGGGGCAGTCATGAGGTCCACCTGTATCCCAAGCAGCTCCCCGGACTGGCTGGTCAGAGCAACAAGCAGCTTCTTTGAACGTGGGGACGCCCTGGCCCCTGCCCACCGCCTATGGGCGACCACCTCTGGCCCTGCTCCCGAGGAGGTGGTGCCCCGATCAGCAGATGGGGCCACACACGCAGAGACGGGAGCGGCGGAGAAAGGCAGCGCTGGCCCCGCCCAAACGCCGCCTCCCCGTCAGCACAGGCACCCGCTGCAGCTCCTTGTTCTTCTCCTCCAGTTGGGCCTCCATCTGGCGCAGCCTATCCTCGATGCTGCCCTGTCTCTCTCCCGCCCGTCGGCCAAGAACAGCGTCAGCTCCGCTTGCACCGACCCTGTCCTGACGACACGCGGGCTGTGACCGCAGGGGCGGCAAGCGGGCCATGCTCTGTGCGGACCACGGGCCCCAGGTTCGAGGGGGACACGTGGTTCACGTTGGGTTCTGGTGACCGGCTCATGAGAGGAGATGTGCTCCGCTCCCCCCCCCCCCCCACCCCCCGCCCCGGGCCCCACACCCCGGCCGCTGCGCTCCCTCCTCGGACTGCCTGTGGCGAGCCAGCGCGGGCAGCGGGCAGCAGGCAGCAGCAAGCGCAAGGCACAAGTTCTACCTTCCTAGGCTGGGAAGAAAGTTCGAACTGTTTAGCCTCCTGAGTGGTAGAGCTTCCGGAAGACAAAAGGTCGGACTACAAGGCCGGCCGACCGCGGACCGACAGCAGAGATGCCAAGGGAGAGAAATCAAGCCTGGAGAGGAAGATCACAGGCAGAAGGGCGCCCCCTGGCGGCTGTTAATGACCCTGCTCTGGGAGGGTCTGTGAGCACCCGACACCGGCGGCCGCCCGCGACCTTATGGCCCCTCAGCCGCTCACTGAGCTCCGCGCAACGCTCCCGACAGCTGCGCCAGCACAGACCCGGCCCGACTCTCCATGCCCAGCCAGTGCCCGCCGGCAGCGCGGGGCAACACCTTTCCCGCCAGAAGGACCGGGTGGCTGGCTGGTTGGCAGTGGGGACGATGCCCCCAGCAGCGCCACATCCCAGGGACGCGGCCTCTCACCCGCGGGCTCCTGGGGATGGCGAGCGGGGAGTGGGGCCCCGGGTCTGCACGTGCCCCACTGTGACTTCTTCAACAAGTGTATGGATAGACTTAAAACTGTTCATTACAGAGCTATTCTGGCCATCTCTTAAACGAGAATGGGATTTTTCTAGGTCTCTATCCTGAATTGCTGACTGAACTCTGAGCAGCAGTGACTCGGAGCTGAAGCGTCCTGGGGACACACAGAACAAAACTGGAGGGAAATTAACAGACACATGACACAGAAGCGGAGGCTGCCTGACACTCAGGGAGCGCTCCCATCTCAGACAGGCAGCACGACCCCCGTGTCTTCGCTCCTGTGTGTACTGAGCAGCACGGGCAGGGGCGCAGTGGGACAGCAGGGGAACAGGCCCTCCCCGCGCCTGCCCCCCAGGGACCCAGAAGAGCACCTTGGAGAGCGCGGCCACCCTCTGTGCCTGGTCCACCTCCACCTCGGGCAGCGTCTGCTGCAGCTTTTCTACCAGCTCCAGCTCCTGCAACTGGCAGTTCTTATCCTCTGTCTACAAAGGGACAGCAGAGGATCAAAACAGTCCGAGAGGTGTAGCCACTGTCGCTTTAAGTAAGCTGAGACAAAACCTAAATGCATGTGTCTACTGGATTCATTCTGTTTCCAAAGCTGCGTTAGGGTAAATTTTCTCTGTGTTCCTGGGCTTGGTCTCAGTGAGCAGAACACCTCCTGCCAGACTATTTGCTTTTCCTAAACGTTCCCCAAGGACGTCTTAAAAAAAAAAAGTTCTTATATATCAAAGAAGATCAGTTTTCTGTAGAATCTTACTCATTCTTATTGACAAGTTAAGGGAAGAAGGGTTCAGTACGGACCCTTTTTAAAACATCACGAGAATCATCATTTAAAGGGAACCCTACCGACCGCAGATGGCCACGGGCGTGTAAGCCAAAATATGGCTTTCATCTCCTCTGAAATACAGACCTGATAAGAGCATGCCTGGTGAAATGCCAGTCCACTAATATTTGTAAATGCACGATTATTCTTTTAACAGATCTTCTTACTCTGAAAAACTTTCAATGTAGAACATTTAGACAGATTCTTTTTTAAAAAAGAAAAAAATTAAAGTATCTATAAGCTCAGGTTCCTGAGAGGTTAGCATTTGTTTCTAAGCAGCTTTCTTACATTTTCTGTGTGCGTATTACTCTATGTACGTACACAAACAATATGCTATGCTTTAAAACCCTCAGAAAACAATAGCATATGGTACATAGTATTTTCTGTTCTGCCTTTTACAGCCATTATTTTGTATATCGTAATGCTCTTAATTAGCATTGCCCATCATACATTTCTAGTATTTTATCTTTGTGGTGGGGACAATGATACACTTTGGCACACACCAGACTGACTCACTTTGTTTTGGAGAAGCCAGATTTGGTTTTCCTGGTTAAATCCTGATTATTTGAGACCACTCGGGAACAGGAGTAAGGCTCACCAAACCACACCAAGTGCAAACCCTAATCAGACCGGACCTCTAACCCTGCCTTTTGTCACAGTGACCCCAGTTCCCAACAGGCAGCCAGCTGCCGTGAAGTTCCCCGCTGCTCTCTGCTCTTTCAGTAAAAACTCTAACAAGCGAACAGATTCATGTTCAAGTTAAAACAAAAGAGTCAGGAGTGGAATTCCACAAAATGGTTAAACCAAGTCCCAAATAATTCAAACCTGTAAGCTGCAGTCACCCTCAATTTTAAAAAATGTATTTCCTTCCAGTACAGCTGGTTTACCATGATGTACATCCACACTTTTGAATGCAATATTTTAGGGTCATAAGAACTTTACATTGGGACTTGATTTCCAATGTGGGAGTCACATGAAAAGATCTTTACCTTCCTTCCTCAGTAATTCACTACTATAAAAGTCAGACACAGTTCATAAAGGCCATTACCTGTCGATGCCTAGAATCCTTATTTGCAATTTCAAGTTTTTCATTGACGTCGTCCTAAGTTTCAAATCAAACATAAAGTTAACACCCTCAAAATAAAAGTCCTTGACATGGCAGTTTTCTCGGATGTGAGCAAAAACGCGCCTACCTCAAAGGTCACATTTGCCACGATTGGCACCCATTTGCCTTAACGTTCTGTCCAGCCACTCGGTTTACCAAGCTTCTTTTCTACATAATAAACCCAAACAGCAAACAACAAGTATCCTAAACTACCCTGTTATTGCAAGAATTCCAGGAGGGAAGGTATCTGGCATGAAGTCAGGACCTCTGTCTGCTACACCATACAGGCGGGCTTGACCCAGAACAGGGAGGGACCCTCAACAGATCCAACGGGGAGCTCTGAGGCTCGTTTCCTCGAGTAAAAATTGGAAAAGTCTCATGCAATTTCCTCAGAATTAAAGTAAGGATATTAATGAGTGGAAACAGAAGTCAAATTGTACACAACTGGGAGCAGCCTTCTCAAGCCTAGTTCTTCGAAAGCAGTTACACCACATGTATGAAACGCTCAAACCAGGACCAGAACTTGCTGCTGGTGCAACTCCTGTCCGCCACTTCAAAATCCATTTCAGGTCCCTCCCTGGTCACTAAGTAACCAATGTGGGCAAAGTCCTAACATTAAAAGTGAAAGGTCTTAAAAACGCTTTCTCTAGAATTCTATACGTATGAAACTCTGACACCTAATCTCCTCCTGTTGCCAAAGAGTAGTGTGAATAGGTTATACAAACCTGTGCAAATATTTCTGTTTTGAGTTCTCACACAGAATTACTCACACCAAGCTACTAAACAAGTACACCTGCTGTACCACATGTTGGAGGGGTTCTCTCTAAGATGGTCTCAAGGGGGAGGGGGGGCAGGGTGGGCACTGTCTGTCTGCGCATAGAAGAGAGGCGAGGCTCACAGGTGGAGGCTGGAGCCCCCAGCACTCTTCTGTTTTCACAGTGACCGATAGGGAGTTTCTCATAAATCACGACACCCGCAGACACGACCGCCAGAAACATCACGATTCCACATGGTTACACAGTTTGGGCCTGAGGATCTGAGGGTGAGCAAACGCCACTCGACTTGTCTGACCACCGGTATCACTCTGTCACACATCTCTTCAAGGAGCGGAACCTCAGAAAACTCGAGAAGATGGCCAGGCAGGCTGCCTCAGCAGAGCCCACACAGCATGCTCCCATCTCTCCGAGAGAACGGGCTCCACAGGTGTCACCAGACTCGCCTGAGTGAATCAGAAGGAAATTTCAGCATCATCAGGAACACATTTGACAGGCAGTTGCAGGGGGGCGGGTGGGGGGATGAACCGGGAGACTCAGGTTAACATATATACAGCACTGATACTACACATAAAGTCAATGAGTAATGACCTAGTGTACAGCACAGGGAAGTCTACTCAGTGTTCTGTGGTGAAGTAAATGGGCAGGAAATCTAAAAGAGAGACAGACACATAAATAGATAGATAGATAGATGACTGATTCACTTTGCTGTACAGCAGAAATTGACACAGCAGTGTAAAGCAACTATACGCCAATAAATGAATGAATGGATGAATGAATTTTTACAAAAGGAACACAGTGGGCCCCCTAGAACTTGTGGAAATGAGGAGTCCACACCCAGGGTGCGGCACAGCGTCAGGGCTGCCCTCATGTTGGTCCACTGCCAATGGACCACCTGGACCAGGCCTCTTCTACCCCAGAGACCTCGATGCAGAGGCAGGGAGGCAGCCAGTCGCGGTCTCTCCAGTGCTCTGCTCTTACTCACGCAGCCGTCCCAAGGCTGAGATCCCCGGGAGAACAAGGGACCCACATTCCACCTCAGGACAACAGACACAGCCGCCATCACTCACTTTGTGGACATCCCGCTTAAGTTTCCTGTTCATGTCCTTGAACTTGAGGACGTCCTTCCTGGCTGTGTCCAGGTCCTCCTCCAGCTCTGTCACGTGGGCAGAGAGGTCTGCCAGGCGCTCCTTCATCTGGCTCTACTCCCATGACTGCCTCTCTATGATTTCCTGGAGCTTGATCACCTTAGCCAGGTCTTCCTCGTGGCTTAGAGAGCCGTTGGAGGGTCGCTAAGGGGGAAAGGAAACCTTACACAGCCTGGTTTTGGGAGGGAGGGAACACAGTACCTCCCGGCAATGGGTGAGGTCAAAACTGCCTTCTGTGCTCTGGGAGCTCACAGGACCCTTACAGCCACTCAGACCTACATGGTGCATCGGTGAGAGGTCCCAACAGCCCTGCATAGAATGGATGGTAAGACGAGAATCCGACAGAGAGCGAGACCAAGGACTTGCCTTTCCATTGGCGCTTGGCATGTTTTCTTGCTCGTGATGTACATCAAGCACCCTGTCCATTAGTATTTTTTCCTGGTTATTCTCCTCTGTAAGAATCATCTGCTAAAACCAAAAAATTGAATCACAGTAAAGAAGTAAAGACAGCAAAACTCCACCTGGAAAAACTCAACTCTAAACTGAAAAAACAACATAAAAAGAAACCACATGGTGATGCTATCCATCCCGAATACCACCAGGTGATCAGAGTCAGAATTTGTCTTCTTCTGGACAAAGGGGTACTTAAGAGATCCTGCAACTCTGAGCCACAAGTCTAGTTTCAGTTCAGTTCAGTTGCTCAGTCATGTCCGACTCTTTGCAACCCCATGAATCACAGCACACCAGGCCTCCCTGTCCATCATCAACTCCCGGAGTTCACTCAGACTCACGTCCATTGAGTCAGTGATGCCATCCAGCCATCTCATCCTCTGTCGTCCCCTTCTCCTCCTGCCTCCAATCCCTCCCAGCATCAGAGTCTTTTCCAATGAGTCAACTCTTCGCATGAGGTGGCCAAAGTACTGGAGTTTCAGCTTTAGCATCATTCCTTCCAAAGAAATCCCAGGGTTGATCTCCTTCAGAATGGACTGGTTGGATCTCCTTGCAGTCCAAGGGACTCTCAAGAGCATCAATTCTTCGGCACTCAGCCTTCTTCACAGTCCAACTCTCACACCATACATGATCACAGGAAAAACCATAGCCTTGACTAGACGAACCTTTGTTGGCAAAGTAATGTCTCTGCTTTTGAATATGCTATCTAGGTTGGTCATAACTTTCCTTCCAAGGAGTAAGCGTCTTTTAATTGCATGGCTGCAATCACCATCTGTAGTGATTCTGGAGCCCAGAAAAATAAAGACTGACACTATTTCCACTGTTTCCCCATCTATTTCCCATGAAGTGGTGGGACTGGATGCCATGATCTTAGTTTTCTGAATGTTGAGCTTTAAGCCAACTTTTTCACTCTCCACTTTCACTTTCATCAAGAGGCTTTTGAGTTCCTCTTCACTTTCTGCCATAAGGGTGGTGTCATCTGCATATCTGAGGTTATTGATTATTTCTCCCGGCAATCTTGATTCCAGCTTGTGTTTCTTCCAGTCCGGCGTTTCTCATGATGTACTCTGCATATAAGTTAAATAAACAGGGTGACAATATACAGCCTTGACGAACTCCTTTTCCTATTTGGAACCAGTCTGTTGTTCCATGTCCAATTCTAACTGTTGCTTCCTGACCTGCATACAAATTTCTCAAGAGGCAGATCAGGTGGTCTGGTATTCCCATCTCTTTCAGAATTTCCCACAGTTTATCGTGATCCACACAGTCAAAGGCTTTAGCTGCAATCCAAGATTTCAAACAAAAGGGAAGCCCAGTGAGAGAGCTGGAGACTGAGAGGGCCGCTCCCTCCCTCGGGGCATCTGAGCAAAGCCAACTCTGCAAAGAAAAGGCAGGAAAAAGTCAAGCAGAGGGGGCTGGCTAACACAGCTCTACAGGGTTCCTTGGGCTGTGGAGACAAAAAATCGAGCGCAGGCCTGATGAGTCAGTCCGGATGTCAGAAAACGTACCCAACACTCTGCCCAAACCAGCTGAGCGCTGAGCATCAGTCACCTCGTGGTGCTCAGGAGACAGACGGTGGGCTTCAGGACCTGCCAAGAATGGGGGGCCCTGGAAGGCACCCCCAGCTTCCAGAGCGAGACGCCAGAAAGCTCCCTGGTGTCGGGGAAGAAGGTCAGACTGAGCTTACAAGGACCCCCCAGCCTCAAGTCCCTCAGGCCCTGAGTGAACAGATAGCTCTGTCCCCACTGGAGATCTGCGTCAGAGGAAATGCTGGAGAAGGCAGCATCATCACTCAGAACCTCTAGGGTTTTCCGAACATAGTGTCCAACGTGCAACCAAAAAAGCAAAAGAGGGTGTAACAACAAACAGGACCAAGAGAAAAAGAACTGAACCAGATGCAGAGGTATCAGATGTATATCAGCGTATCAGAGGTATGCTACAGGTATCAGATGCAAACGTCACCTGTTCAAAAATATACTTGACAAATGGGAAAAATTTCTGAGAATCAAAACCGACTCTAGAACTTTACAATAACAGTGACTGAATTTAAGAACTCAGTCTGTGGGCTTAACATGAGATTGGATGTAGCTGAAGAGAGGATCAGTGAACTGAAGGATGGATTGGTTAAAACATATATATAAGAGGGAAAAAGTATAGAATATATTGAAGGAGCCTGTTGTTAAACTACATTGTTAAAAACTATAAATGGGGACCCTCATGGTGGAGAAAAGACAGAAAGGGGAATAAGAAATGCCTCCAGGGGTTGAAACTAAAGAGCCTCTTAATGAAAGTGAAAGGGGAGAGTGAAAAAGGTGGCATAAAACTCAACATTTAAAAAATGAAGATCATGGCATCCGGCCCCATCACTTCATGGCAAATAAATGGGATAACAGTGGAAACAGTGACAGACTTTATTTTCTTGGGCTCCAAAATTACTGCAGACGGTGAAATTAAAACATGCTTGCTTCTTGGAAGGAAACCTACGACAAACCTAGACAGCATATTAAAAAGCAGAGACATTACTTTGCCAACAAAGGTTCATTTAGTCAAAGCTATGGTTTTTCCAGTAGTCATGTATGGATGTGAGAGTTGGCCCATGAAGAAGGGAGAACACCAAAGAATCAATGCTTCTAAACTGGGGACTTGGAGAAGACTCTTGAGAGCTCCATGGACTACTAGGAGATCCAATCAGTCAATCCTAATGCAAATCATCCCTGAATATTCATTGGAAAGACTGATGCTGAAGCTCCAATACTTTGGCCACCTGATGCGAAGAACTGACTCATTGGAAAAGAACCTGATGATGGGGAAGACTGAAGGCAGGAAGAGAAGGGGACGACAGAGGACGAGCTGGTTGGATGGCATCACCGACTCAGTGGACATGAGCTTGAGCAAGCTCCGGGAGTTGGTGATGGACAGGGAAGCCTGGCGTGCTGCAGTCCATGGGGTTGCAACAGGTCAGACACGGAGCGACTGAACTGACTGACAGGGACAGTGGTAAGAGTTGGTTCAAGAATCAGACCATTGAGTCAAAAATGAAAACCACACATTGGTTTCAGCAGCTCTGCGGGTGCCTAAGGCAAGAAGAAAATGTTCAAGTGCTCAGAGGGAAAAAGGTGTGGCTTTTAATGGCACAACACTGAGAGCTGACTTTCCAAGAACAAGGAAGTCAGAAGATAATGGACTGGCATCTGTAAAATGCTGAAAAACAAATAACCACCAACCTGGAATTCTATACCCAACAAAAACACCCTTCAAAAGGGAAAGCAAAATAGAGACTTTTAGGGCAAATGGAAATGAGACAACTTATCACCCACAGACATGAACTAAAAAAATATTAAGGCAGTGCTTTGGGAAAAAGAAAAGTAGTCTCTGACGGAAATATAAAAAACAAGTAAAGACCAACAATGAGGTAACTTTGAGGATAAATATTAACTCTACAAAACAATGATGTTAACGCCAAAAATATATCAAACAATTTAAAGTATAACAGTGACAAGGTGGAAATAGTAGTGTCGGGGAGGCAGTAAAAGTACTAAGTTAGACCTGAATGTAAAACACACGCTGTGTCTGCGAATGTGCACCCAACAACCTGACAGAGGAGCACAGAACTAGAGAAACACTTCATACTTCTAAAAGAAGGCAAGAGCAAAGAACACAGACTAGGTGGGACAAACAGAAATCACACAGCAACATGGTGTCTACACACTGAAATATCAACATTATAAACAGAGCCAATACTCTCATTAAAAGACAAAGT
The DNA here is from genome assembly GCF_003369695.1 of Bos indicus x Bos taurus. Taxonomy (NCBI): domain Eukaryota; kingdom Metazoa; phylum Chordata; class Mammalia; order Artiodactyla; family Bovidae; genus Bos; species Bos indicus x Bos taurus. The sequence goes on along the minus strand of NC_040102.1, from coordinate 128,532 downwards.
GTCCAACTGATTACAATGAAAACTATACACTATTCACAGCGGTACATGTTAAGATGGAAGGTATTTTAGACAGGTGAAAGTAAAAGATATCCAGGCCAACAAGGACAGAAAACTGACGTGGCAAATATCACTGTCAAATAGTGTCTAAAGAAAGAAGTATTACTAGCGATAAAAAGGAGCATCTCATACTGATACAAGTTCAGTCTAGTAAGAAGATGAGGATTCTAAATTTGAATGTACCTAATAACATAACCTCAAAATATCAATACATAAAAACTGACAGAAATAGAAAAGGAGTAACAGCCGAGTTCATAATCCCAGTGGGAGACGTTAAAGACACATCTCTCCTGGAACTGGGCTCCCTGGTACGTAGTCACCTGCAACCATGAAGTACCTGAAATGTGGCTGGCTCTACAATGAGATGCGCTGCAAGCCTGAAACACATGCTGGATTTTAAAGACTTAGCATGAAAAAAAGAACGTGAACTATTGCATTAGGTTTTATCATGTTGATTACACACTGAAATGATAATATTTGGGGTGTGTTAAAATAAAATATATTACAGGTAATTTCACCTACTTCTGCTTTTACTCAGCGTGGCTACTGGAATCTGAATTACATGAGTGACAAACCTGATGTAACTGATACACATGGAACACTGCATTCCCACTGATACATATTATTTTCAAGAGCCCAACGAACATATAACAAAAAGTATATTGGGCCATTAGGAAAGCTCAGATTATTTCAAAGGACTGAAATAATGCAGAGTATACTTAGGGACTGCAATGGGCTGACAGTTTATGGGCCCTCAAACTTCACCTCGCACATGGTGATGATCCTAGGAGGCAGGCACTCTGGGAGGGGTCAGGCCAGGAAGGAATGGGCTCCCGTGCTTCGAGGACAGGGAGAAGCAGCAGGCAGTCTAGGAACCAGGAAACAGGCCTCACCAGACATGGCACCTGCTGGTGATCTTGGGACTCCCCAGCCTCCAGGCCTACAAGAAACAACTTTCTGTTCTTTACCAGCTAGTCTACGGGATTTATAACAGTAGCCCAAAAAGACAAAGACAGGGCTCTTTGATAGTGAAGGACAGGGAAGCCTGGCGTGCTGCAGTTCATGTGTCACAAACAGTCCAACATGACTTATCGAATGACCACCTCCACCACCACCACCTGATCTGAGTTAAGACTGAAACGGAACTCATCACTTAGGCTATTTAGTCTGTTTAGCACAGGCCAAAATGACTTGTATATTTTATTTCTCCAAAAGTGCCCCTTGATAGCATTTTACAGCCTGTACATAATAATATGAATACTTAGAAGCCCCTAAATAAATAGAAGTAAATACTTTAAAAGAAAAAACAAAACACAAAAAACTAAGTACCTGGAAAATTACTGTTATTTAAATAATACATAAGATGAAACATATTCTAGGAATAAACTTTACTGATTTTAAACTGTAAAATAAACATTATTCTGAAAACTCAAGCTATACTTCACAACCAACTCTTTTCAGAGTTTACTTTCTCAAGAATTATTTAACACACATTTTTTAAAAAGTGTTCTTGCAAAAAATAGTTGGTGTGCCGGAGAAGGCAATGGCACCCCACTCCAGTACTCTTGCCTGGAAAATCCCATGGATGGAGGAGCCTGGTAGGCTGTAGTCCATGGGGTCTCTGGGAGTCGGACACGACTAAGCGACTTCCCTTTCACTTTTCACTTTCATGCATTGGAGAAGGAAATGGCAACCCACTCCAGTGTTCTTGCCTGGAGAATCCTAGGGACGGGGAATCCTGGTGGGCTGCCATCTACGGAGTTGCATAAAGTCGGACAAGACTGAAGCAACTTAGCAGCAGCAACAGCATAGTCAAGTACAGATTGAGAAGTTGATAACTTTCAAACTAAGAAAAATAGGATACCAATAACATCTGGATTTTATTTATCATAAAATTTCTTATACCTGATACTGTGGTTAATGTGGAGTAATTTTTTTTTTCTCTACTTGCTGAAAAAGCTTTTTATTCAGAATATAAGAAAAAAATTTAAAATTTTGTGGAAGTCCCCTTAAATCCGGTGTGATAGTAGTTTTGCTGGATTTTATTCTCAGAAGCTCTGTTTTGTTTAAAAAATCATCCTTTATACTGTTAAAAAAAAAAAATAGTTGGTGTAAAGCATTTTAAAATCCAAGCAGTGAATTCCTGTTTTCAGCAAGGACATTCATTTTAAATATTTTAAAATACTTTACATAAGCCCACTTTTCTTCAAAACAGGGACTTAAATACATGCAATTTACTTTAAACCCAACTGGGTATCTGGAAACAATGTGATCAACTACCTGAAACATTTTTCAAATGTTTGAAAGTTTCATTAATATGAGGAATGACTACAAAGAAACCGCACTGATATTCACGTGAACATATATTCAAATATTACGTTCTCCAAGACACCTGAGGAGGCTACCTCAAGGATAACATCATTGCTTAATACATTTTAAAAACCTCTCATTAGAAATTATCATCAAAAGTTGACAAGCATTCTTTTAGGCATGCTCAGTAACAGTAAATCTTACTCAGTTATGTATGGATACCACTTCAATAGGAATTCAATAGTTCTAGTGCTCAGTTTACAAGTCTGTATAAAATTCCTCTGAAGTAGAATCCTGAATGAAAACTAATATTAAAATTCTAGTGTTTGAGTTTCATTAATATGAGGTACCCAGAGCAGTCAAATTCATAGAGAAATAAAGTAGAACAATGGTTGCCAAAGGCCAGGAGACAGGGAGGAATGGAGAACTGCAGAATTTCAGTTTGGAAAGATGAAACTTCTCTCTTTACTTCAAAGATACCATGACAGAGGATTTTTACAAGATGAAATACTGACTCTTTCAAAGAGCAGACAGTCCCTGTTGCTGCTGCTGCTAAGTTGCTTCAGTTGTGTCCGACTCTGTGCGACCCCAGAGACGGCAGCACACCAGGCTCCCCCGTCCCTGGGATTCTCCAGGCAAGAACACTGCAGTGGGTTGCCATTTCCTTTTCCAATGCATGAAAGTGAAAAGTCAAAGTGAAGTTGCTCAGTCGTGACTGACTCTTAGTGACCCCATGGACTGCAGCCTACCAGGCTCCTCCATCCATGGGACCTTCCAGGCAAGAGCACTGGAGTTGGGTGCCACTGCCTTCTCCGAGACAGTCCCTATTCATTGTAAAAACTGTTTCAAAGAACACGAGGAAAAGACCTCACTTTATGAAGCTATTACATCCTTGACACCAAAAAGGAAAAATACGTGGCAAGAAAAGAAAAACTATTAATATCACAGTCTATATCTCTCATGAGTATAGACACAAAAATCTTAAATAAAACATAAGAACTGGAATGTGAGATATGAACTTGGCCTTGCCTGCAGCAACAGGATTTCTACAAAGAATACATAAGAGAATTTACACACAATTAGAGCTAGCAGAAGAGTTCAGCAGGGATGCTCAATATAAGGTCAATATATAAAAATCAGTGGCATTCTTGTAGACCAGCAATAACCAACTGAAAAATGTAACAGAGAAAAGATCTCATTCACAATTGAAACAAACACTGTAAAGTACCTAGGAACAAATTAATGAATACATACATAAAGAAACAAAAAGATACTAAAACTCAGTATCACAAAGATAGAAATTTTCCCTGGATTCATTTAAAACCTAAAACAATTTCAACAAAATACAAACTGTTTCTCATGAAGAAATTATTCTAAAATTCAAACAGAAGAGTGCCAGAAACAGTTAAAATAATTTTGAAGAAGCATAAGGTAGAGGAAATGTGGGATTGAAACAAGGTTGTTCAAACAGAGCAGTAAATAAGAGAGCCTAAAAATGGAACTTGTATATTACAGCAATGCATTACTATTCAGATGGTCTATTTGATAAATGGTGCAAAAAGCACCATTCATATGAAAAACTAAAATTGTTACTCACAACATAGATAAAAATGAATTTCGAGAGATTAGAGCCATGAATTTAAAAATCAAATTTAAAAAACTGCTGGAAAAAAACGGCAGACCATTTTTATGATTTTTAGAGGTAGGGAGGCTTTTCTTAAAACACAAAAGGCAACGAAAACACAAAGTGAAAAGACAAGCTAGAGAGCAGGATGTCTGCAATGCAAGTAACTGACGAAGAATTAAAACAAGAATAACAACAAAAGGCAAATAACCTGACAGAGCGGAAGACAAAGGCAACAAACAGGCAAATCACACAAGAGAAACTCCAAACAGCCAGTAAACATATGAAAACACCGAGGCACAAGGGAAATAAAAATAAACATCAAGACAGGCTTGAGATATTGTTTCAAAGGTTGACAAAAACTTAAAAGCCTGAGAACACCAAGATGGGGAAAAATGGGGAATTCCAACTCTATACTGACAGTGTAAATTAAAATAGTCACTTGAGTTGAAGATGCCTATATGTTAAAATGCCATGACTACACTTTTGGGTATACACCCCATGAACATTCTTGGTCATGTACAAGGAAGGTAGGTATTACAACAGTAAAACACTTGGAACTCTATGTCCATCAGCAAAATAATGAGTAAATGAATTAAAGTATATTTCTCCATTAAATCTCTCTACTTCAGTTAAAATGAACAAGTTAGTGGTACACATACTGTCGTGTATATTCTTAATAACTTAAACATGGCATTTGCTAAAGTTTGGTACTGAATGGTTTAAAAAAAAGTTTATGTATGTATGTCTGTGTGTAAATAACAGTTAACAGCAGCAACAAAAAATGAAAAAATGAGTAACAGAACATTCGAGCACTTATTATACAGAAGGCACTCTTCTAACTGCACGTAGATGCCTAAAAACAGTCCTAGGAGACAGATTCTACTACTATTTCTATCTAACATGATTACTCTTTTATTACTATGAGATTCCATTACTCATTCTACAGATGAGGAATTGAAGTGGAAAGAGGTGAAGTTGATCTAAAGCTATAAAACTAGTAAATAATAAGAGTGAGATATGAAGCCAGGATTCCTGACCCAGACTTTATACCTTAATAAGTACGTTAGTTATTATACCATTTTCTATTCTTTTTAAGATGTTGGAAATCCAACATTATTTCTGTAAGTTGGAAATAAAAAACAGTTATAGAACCTATAACTGTAAAGAAATGAATACATGCACAGGTTTTTATATAGCTCAAACTGGTTCTAAAGATGCTAAAAGATTCTTAGGAATGTTTTGAAAATAGTGGCATCCCAACTACTCTAATTTACTAATTTACATGTTTGAGGTCTGGTATTTTTCAGATCATTATTTCAGAGCCAAACATTATTTTTTTTTTATAGTCCTAAGATAATATATATTTGGAATCCTAGAAACCTTACATGGTGAAGCACATGATGTAATTCAATCATCTCTTTCTCATTAGAGGCAAAATTTGATTACATAGCTTCAGGACTGAAAACTCAGCTTCAGGACTGAAAACTCATATTAAGAGTTTTTAATAAGCAATTCTATCAAGAAATGTAATAAAATTTCAATTATTCATTTTTTCTGGTCTCTCAATTATAGGTTGGTTTTTTAAAAGCCAGTAGCTAATATTTATAATATTATATATAACTTATAATAATTAAAATGTAATTTTGTGTAGAATTATTTATACCACAAAATAAAAAAGGAAGTGGCATTTTCAGTCATCAAGTATTTACGAGAATTGACTATGTGCTAATTACACACTCCTTGTTTCCAGTAAAATTGGAACGTTTCTTAAAAATGTCTTTTCTTCTCAATCTACACATTCCCATTCTCAATGCCATCATCTACTAACCTATAGAACATGCTTTGAAAAAATATGAAAAAGATGTTCTTGCATTTAAAGAGTTCAGTATTAGGGGAAAGAGACAAGTAAACAGAAGTTATCTATAATGCATAAGTACTTTAATGAAGTGAGCAAGTCACTTAACATTTCTAAGCCTCAAATGAGATAGATGTTTAAGAACTCTAAATTACAGAGGGAACTTGAATAAACCATCTCTAAAGTCCTCTCTAGATCTAAAATTCTATGATTATCTGATCTCTTTAAATTAAAAGGTAAATCACAAAATATTCAGTATGCAAAAAAGAAAAACTAACACCAACTAAAAGATGAAACTGTTTGTACAAATGCATTCTAATTTTTTTCAAAACTGTTAAAACTCCCGTTCTAAGTATCAGTAAAATTTCCACAGACACTGTCTTTTAATCAACATCTTCCCCTCAAACCTGCAGACTTCTAAGTAATCCACAAGCAACTATTTTGTGATAACAGAAGTAAAGTGCTTTTAAGCTCATGGCTTGGACTCACGAAAGTCATCTTTTAAAAGGAAGATGTTAACAGAAACGTGTGTGTGACATTCTTACTACAATAAATTTGTTCATTAACTTCACTTCAAAATTTTAATGTTCAGGTTTTTCATGAAGAGTTAAAAAAATAAAAACAGCTAAGATTAGCTCTTTTCACTGTTAAATATTTTGAAATTTAGAACAAGGTTTCCCTTACCTGATATGGACATGGAATGTGATATTCTCTGCAGCGTTCTTGTATCCACGTTGCTTCCCAGATGCCGTGGTAAGCTTACTCATAAAAGTAGCATCCAATTACAACCATGAGTGGTACGAGATACAGAGTGCTGAAAACACCAATCTGGATCATAAACTTCACCAGTTTATCCTGGTTCTCGGAATCTCAACTCGCATTCTAAATATAATGCCGGCTAAAAGGAGTGAAACCCCAACTACCACATACAGGCAGAGGGTGCAAGAAAAAAATAACTCAAGGCATCAACATCGTAGAGGCCAACAAATCACATGCCACTGATAGTGTCACCTTCAATTTTATTCATCGCTAAAAGGATGATGGTCAGCGTTCCAGGGATGCCCCATGCACTGGCATGAAACAGCAAGAATTTCTTCTCAATAGCTTCACTACCCCACTTTGGCACAGCTGCCAAGAACCACGTGATGGTAAGAATCACCCATCAAATGCTGTAAAAAAAAAATAGAGTATCATAAGGAGCATGATACAGGCTTTATGAGATCCTTGGGTCACTGTGGAAGCCTGATACTGTGCAGAGCTGGACGCACTGCAGGCGACTCGGTCCTCAAGCAAAAACCCAATAAAGAAAATTAATGACTGCATCATGTAGCAGTGGCATAAATTATAATGGGTCTTTCAGGATAACAGAATCTTATCACATCAATCAAAAAAGTTAAAAAAGTAAACAACGTGGCAGAGAGGCAAATGACTGAAATCAATCCTATGAAATACAGAGCAAATGAAAGCTCTTCTCTCCTAAAGTACATATTTGGACAAGGAGGTGAACAATCACGCACTTGCAAAAAGTAACAGCCAAGATCAGGATCAATTTTCAACTCTCGGGGACACCAAAAGCCATAGTCCCTCTGCACTGCCACTGAGGCTCCTTCAGAAGGATCGCCAGCTAAATTCAGGTCCACCAGCCGAGGATACGGCTCACCACAATCTGGAAACCTAAAAACACAAGACAAGAATCATTTACTTATTGGGAACCTAATGATTTGGATTTTTACATTTAGCAGTTGTGGCTTATTTATGCTTATGTCCTTGGAGAACATTATGATATGTCGAAGAAATAATGCAAATATTCTGCTTGTGGGTCATACAATGAGATATTGCACAGTTGGCAAAAAAACAAAAAATGTATACTTAATTTTGTTTTGGCTTCAAAGATATTACTCTTTATTAAAACAGGCACAGCCATTAATAGAGTAATTAATACTATTTATTTAGGACACAGAGTTTACAGTAAGATTTCAAACTATAAATAAGTATATATAAAACATACATAAATAAAAAGCTCCAGTAGAATAGTAGCTAAAAGTTTTTTTTTAACGTTTAATTACAAGATAGTCCTCAATTTACCCTAGACTCAAATAGAACTTTCTTTAAAATAAGAGGTAAAAATCTTCCCTAGAACAAGATGGCAGAGGAGTCGGTGGACATGGGGTACATCTCTCTCCAAGGATACATCAGGAATACACCTTTAGAGACAGAAGTGCATGCAGAACAGCAGCTAACGGCAGACAAGAGTACCTGACCAGTGGAAAAGAATATATAGAACCACGCAAAACTCGGTAGGACGAAGGAACTACGGGAAAAACAGGAGTGTTAGAAGGACTGGACCTGCCCTCGGCGGGTGGGGGAACTGAGGCAGGGGTCCAATCCCCGCATGGGGCAATTGTTTGAGTCAGAGGAGAATCATTTAAGGCTGAGAGTGAAACAGCTGATCTGTGGCAGCCTAAATGGAATGAGAATTAGACAGTCCTTGCCGCAGCCATACATACCCCAGACAGGGGCACAGGTCCCCTGGAAGGCGCAGCAGCTGGGAGCTGGAGTTTAGGGATTGTGGGGCAATCCGAGAGTGAGGGTTGCTATTGACTGCAGAGAGATGGATTGCGGGGATGTGAGGGAGGAAAGCCAGGCAGCCACAGAAGCAAGGCGATACTGCTGAGTCACGGGAGCCACCACCATAGCCTCTCTCTCCCCACATGCCACAATAGAGAGGCTGGCCCATCGAACGCTACAGAGTAGGACCCCACCCAGGGTGCCATTTTAAGTGCCAGAGGCGCCAACCTATACAGTAGGATCTCAGCCAGGAGGGCCCCTCTATGTGCCTGACACACCGAACAAGAGAGAAGGACCCCAAGCAAGGTAGCCCTCTAAGTGCCTGAACAGGCGGAGCTACAGATTGGCCTTTTGATCGCCAGCTACAAGAGGCTGGAAAAAAGACTCTGACAGGGACATAACTTCTGCAGCGGAGGCAGTCCGTGTCCTTGCATACTTGGCACTGCCAGGGTCCCTGCAAGCCAAGCAGCTGCGCCACCTTCATGCTCAACTCGCACTGGGGCAGAGCTGCCATAGGCAAAAAAAAGTCTTACGTCTACACCCACAGGGTTGCTTCAGTCATGTGCAGCTCTTTGCTGCCCTGTAAACTGTGGGCTGCCAGGCATCTCTGTCAGGGAGGAGGGGGTTCTCCAGGCAAGAATACTGGAGCGTACTGGTCAATACTGGTTGCCATACCCTTCTAGAGCACTGTACTTCCTGCTGCCCTAGCAGCCAACTCCCATGAGTACCTGGTGCTGCCAGAACCCCTGCGCCCCAAGCAGCTGCACCACCTCCACACCTGGCCCTCACAGGGGCAAACCCAAGCCCTCCAGGGCAGCCCCAGGAGCAAACCCCAGTGGATGCCCCACATGTATATGTGGAAATGAAACCGCAATTAAACCCCAGGGGCAGTGTGGCTAAGGAAGAAGACCCAAAGCCTTACCACCAGCTGCATAAGCTGCAGATTAAATCCACACGATCAACTAGGAAGACTCTGTCTCTATGGAATAAATAAAAGGTCACTGAGAGCTCCCACAAAAGAACACTCACTAGTTCTGACAGCTGTGGACACTGGAGGCAAGAACACACAGGAGTAGGACCAGATTAGAATCTGAGCTGCCCCACAGCAGGTCCAGAGACCAGCAGTGTTGGAGGGCATCCGAGGGCGGTAAAGTGGACTATGACTCCCAGCGAGGGCAAGGATGCTGACAGCAATGACTCAAGAAAAACATTTATTATTCTTATTTTTTGACTTGTTCTGTAGATTCTTTTTTCTTTTTTCCCCCCGCTCTGTTGTAGCTGTCAATTTTACTGGCACTATGAAATCCAATTAAGCTTTTGAGCTTTATTTTTTCTAGTCACATTTTTTTACTGTTATAAACCTCTGCCTCTACATTGGGCTTCTGCAATTCTGTGGAGTTTTCCTCTTTTTTTTCTTTTCTCTCTTTTAAATTTTTTAAACCTATTTTTATTTTTTCTATATTTATTCCTTTGTTTGCTTTTCCTATGGTTCTTTTCCCCTTGCAGTTAATCTTTAACACATAAAAATCTTCTTTATCTAACTTTGCATGTCTATTCTTTGTTTCTTTCTCTCCTTTCCTCTCAACATGGTTGTTAGTTTTAGTTTCAATGCTTTATTCCCCAGGTGGCACTTTGCTTTAGTTTTGTTTTCCAGTTTGTGCTTTGGCTAGTTTTGTTCTGGTAGATATAATTTTGGGTTTCTTTTGTTCACTGGGTCAATCTATTGTACTTTATTTTTGTTGGACTTTTTTGATTTTGCCTATGGGTGTATATGGAGAAGGCAATGGCACCCCACTCCAGTACTCTTGCCTGGAAAATCCCATGGGCGGAGGAGCCTGGTGGGCTCCTGTCTATGGGGTCGCACAGAGTCGGACACGACTGAAGTGACTTAGCAGCATGGGTGTATATGTGTATGTGTATATTCAGTCACACTTTTTAATGTTGTTATAAACCTCTGCCTCTACATTGGGCTTTTGCAGTTCTGTAGAGTTTTCCTTTTTTCTTTCTTCTTCCATTTTTTTTCTTTTCTCCTCTTTATAATTTTAATTTTTTTAAAACCTATTGTATTTTTTGTATATTTATCCCTTTCTTTGCTTTTCCTACTGTTTTTTTTCCTCTTGCAATTAATCTTTAATGTGCATAAATCTTCATCTATCTCTATTTAAATTTGCATGTCCATTCTTTCTTTTCTTTCCTTCCTTTCCTCTCAACATATTTGTTAGTTTTGTTTTCATTGCTCTATTCCCCACTTGGCACATTGCTTTAGTTTTGTTTTCCAGTTTGTGCTTTAGTTAGTTTTGTTCTTAACTGGTAAATATAATTTTTTATTTCCTTTGTCTGCCGGATTAATCTACTGTGCTTTATTTTTGTTGGACTGTTTTGACTTTGCTCATGGGTGTATATGTATATGTGTATATTCCATTATTTTAACTATTATTTGCCTGATTTTGTAATTGCCATTTGTCTGGGGTTCATCTTTGGTTTCTCATTTTTGGATATTTGTTTTAATCTCACTTAATGCCATAACAAACCACTTGTGGAATCTTTGTTTCTGACCAGAGATCAAGTCCCAGACCTTTGGAGTAGGGACACTGACTCCAAGACCCTAGACTACCAGAGAACTAACTGTAGGGAGTATCCAACAGTGAGAACTCACAAAAGGAAACCACTTGAACACAAGACCCAGCACCACCCAACCACCAGTAGCACCCTGTGCAGGACGCCTCATCTAAACAACAAACAAAACAAAAATACAAACTCAATCATCAGCAGACAGGATTACCACCTCACTCAGCCTTACCCATGAGAGGAAATGCAAACAAACAAACAAACACTCAGCACAAATCTCACTCCACACAAAGCTTACACAACCACTGGACCAGCCTTAGGAGGGCAGAAACCAAAAGAAAGAATTCAACCTTCTTTAAGGAAAGAATTCAACTTTGCTTGAAGCCTGGGAAACGGAGACTTCAAACACAACAAGTTAAGAAAAAATTATGAAAAGGCAGAGAAATACTACACAAATGAAGAAGCAAACTGGAAACACAGAATTCCAAATAAATGAAGAGGAAACAGACAAACTACCTGAAAAACAATTCAGAATAAGGACAGTAAAGACGATCAAAAACCTTGAAAACAAAATGGAGAAAATGCAAGAATCAATTAACAAAGACCTAGAAGAATTAAAAGAATGAAAAGAACTGAGCATAGTCTCAGAGACCTCTGGGACAACAGCAAATGCACCAACATTCAAATTATAGGGGCCCCAGAAGAATGAGAGAAAAAGAAAGGGTATGAGAAAAATTTTGAGAGATTATAGTTGAAAACTTCCCCAACGTGGAAAAGGAAATAGTCAATCAAGTCCAAGAGGCTCACAGAGTCCCATACAGGATAAACTCAAGGAGAAACACGCCAAGACACACACTAATCAAAGTAACAAAGACTAAACACAAAGAAAGAATATTCAAAGCAGCAAGGGAGAAGCAACAAGTAACATAAAAGGGAAACCCCATACACTCAACAGCTATCTTTCAGCAGAAACTCTGCAGGCCAGAAGGGAATGGCAGGATATATTTCAAGTACTAAAAGGAAAAATCTACAACCAAGATTACTGTACCTGGCAAGGATCTCATTCAAAATTGATGGAAAAATAAAAAGCTTTTCAGACAGGCAAAAGTTAAGAGAATTCAGTACCACCAAACCAGCTTTACAACAAATGTTAAAAGGACTTATACAGTCAAGAAATATAACAGAAGAAAAAAGATCCAAAAAATCAACCCCAAACAATTAAGAAAATGGCAATAGGAACATATATAGCAATAATTACTTTAAATGTAAATGGATTAAATGCTCCACCCAAAAGACACAGACTGGCTGAATGGATACAAAAGCAAGACCCATATATATGCTGTCTACAAGAAACCCACTTTAGACCTAAAGACACATATAGACTGAAAGTGAGAGGATGGAAAAATATATTGCATGCAAGTGGGAAGTAAAAGAAAGCTGGAGTAGCAATCCTCATATCAGACAAAGCAGACCTTAAAATAAAGAAAAGTACAAGAGATAAGAAAGGACACTACATAATGATCAAGGGATCAGTCCAAAAGGAAGACATAACAATTATAAATATCTATGCACCCAACATAGGAACACCTCGATACATAAGACAAACACTAACAGACATAAAAGGAGAAATTGACAGGAACACAATAATAGTAAGAGACTTTAACACCCCACTCACACCAATGGACAGATCATCAAAACAGAAAATAAATAAGGAAACACAAGTCTTAAATGACACATTAGATGAGATGGATCTCACTGATATCTTCAGGACATTCCATCCAAATGCAGAAGACTACACCTTCCTCCCAAGGGCACATGGAACATTCTCCAGGCTAGACCACATCTTAGGTCACAAATCAAACCTCAGTAAATTTAAGAAAATTGAAATCGTATCAAGCATCTTCTCCGACCACAATGCTGTGAGACTAGATATCAATTACAAGAAAAAAAACTGTAAGAAACACAAACATATGGAGATTAAACAACATGTTTCTAAACCACCAACAGGTTACTGAAGAAGATAAAAGGGAAACAAAAAAAATTCCTAGAAACGAATGACAATGAAAACATGACAACTCAAAACCTATGGGATGCAGCAAAAACAGCTCTAAGAGGGAAGTTTATGACAATACAATCCTACCTCAAGAAACAAGAAAAACATGGAATAGACAACCTAACTTTACACCTAAAACAACTGAAGAAAAAAGAAAAGCCCCGAAATTAGTAGAAAGAAAGAAATCACAAAGATACAAGCAGAAATAAATGAAAAAGAAATGAAAAGAAACAATAATAAAGATTAATAAAACTAAAAGCTGGCTCTTTGAGAAGATAAAATTGACAAACCTTTAGCCAGATTCATCAAGAAAAAGAGAGAGAAGAATCAAATCAACAAAATTAGAAATGAAAAGGAGAGGTTACCTCAGACAATGCAGAAATACAAAGGATTATGAGACTATTATGAACAACTATGGTAATAAAATGGATAACCTGGAAGAAATTGACAGATTTTTAGAAAACTTCTATCTTCCAAGACTGAACTAGGAAGAAATAGAAATTATGAACAACCCAACTGCAAGCACTGAAATTGAAGCTGTAATCAAAAATCTCCCAAAAAACAAAAGCCCAGGACCAGATGGCTTCAAAGGAGAATTCTATCAAATATTTAGAGAACATCTAATACCTATCCTTCTAAAACTGTTTTAAAAATTGCAGAGGAAGGAACACTTCCAAACTCATACTACAAGGCCACCATCAACCTGATACTAAAACCAGACAAAGACAACATAAAAAAAAACTCCAGGCCAATATCACTGATGAACAGAGATGCAAAGATCCTCAACAAAACTTTAGCTAACAGAATTCAGCAACACATCAAAAAGCTCATACACCATGATCAAGTTGGGTTTATAACAGGAATGCAAGGATTCTTCAATATATGCAAATCAATCAATGTGATACACCATATTAACACATTGAAAAAAAGATCATATCATCTCAATGGATGCAGAGAAAGACTTTGACAAAATTTAGCACCCATTTATGATTAAAACTCTTCAAAAATGGGCACAGAACGAACCTTCCTCAACATAGTAAAGAGCATATATGATAAGTCTACAGCAAACATTATTCTCAACGGTGAAAAACGGAAAGCATTCCCCCTAAGATCAGGAACAAGAAAAGGGTGTCCACTTCCACCACTATTATTCAACATAGTTCTGGAAGTCCTAGCTATAGTAATCAGAGAAGAAAAAGAAATAAAAGGAATTCAGATCAGAAAAGAAGAAGTAAACTCTCACTGTTTGCAGATGACATGATATTGTACATACCTAAAGACAGTATCAGAAAATGACTAGAGCTAATCAGTGAATTTAGCAAAGTTGCAGGATACAAAATCAAAAACAGAAATCACTTGCATTTCCATATACTAACAATGAAAAATCATAAAGAGAAATTAAGGAATCAATCCCATTCACCATTGTAACAAAAAAATTAAATATCTAGGAATAAACTCACCTAAGGAGACAAAAGAACTGTACACAGAAAAGTATAAGACACTGATGAAAGAAATCAAAGACGACACAAACAGATGGAGAGACATTCCATGTTTCTGGGTAGAAAAAATCAATATTGTGAAAATGACTATACTACCAAACGCAATCTACAGATTCACCGCGATCCCTATCAAATTACCAATGGCATTTTTTCACAGAACTAGAATAAAAAATTTCACAATCCATATGGAAACAGAAAAGATCCCAAATAGCCAGTCTTGAGAAAGAATGGAGTTGGAGGAATCAACCTTCCTGACTTCAGATTATATTACAAAGCTACAGTCATCAAGATAGTATGGTACTGGCACAAAAATAGAAATATAGACCAATGGAACAAGATAGAAAGCCCAGAAATAAACCCATGCACCTATGGCTACCTTATTTTTGACAAAGGAGGCAAGAATTTACAATGGGGCAAAGACAGGCTCTTCAATAAATGGTGCTGGGAAAACTGGACAGCTACATGTAAAACAACGAAATTAGAACACTTCCTAACACCTACACAAAGATAAACTCAAAATGGATTAAAGACCTAAATGTAAGACCAGAAACTACAGAACTCTTAAGAGGAAAACACAGGCAGAACACTCGATGACATAAATCAAAGCAAGATCCTCTATGACCCACCTCCTAGAGTAATGGAAATAAAAACAAAAGTAAACAAGTGGGACCTGATTAAACTTGAAAGCTTTTGCACAGCAAAGGAAACGATAAGCAAGGTGAAAAGACAGCCCTCAGAATGGGAGAAAATAATAGCAAATGAAACAACTGACAAAGGATTAATTTCCAAAATATACAAGCAGCTCATATAACTCAATGCCAGAAAAACAAACAACCCAACCAAAAAGTAGGAAAAAGACCTAAAGAGACATTTCTCCAAAGAAGACATACAGATGGCTAACAAACACATGAAAAGATGCTCAACACTGCTCATTATTCAGTTCAGTTCAGTTCAGTCGCTCAGTCATGTCCGACTCTTTGCAACCCCATGAATCGCAGCACGCCAGGCCTCCCTGTCCATCACCAACTCCTGGAGTTCACTCAGACTCAAGTCCATCGAGTCAGTGATGCCATTCAGCCATCTCATCCTCTGCCGTCCCCTTCTCCTCCTAGAGAAATGCAAATCAAAACTACAATGAGATATCACCTCACAGCGGTCAGAATGGCCATCATCAAAAAATCTACAATCAATAAATGCTAGAGAGGGTGTGGAGGAAAGGGAATGCTCTTGCACTGTTGATGGGAATGTAAATTGATACAGCCACTATGGAAGATGGTATGGAGATTCCTTAAAAAACTAGGAATAAAACCACTATATGACCCAGCAATCACACTCCTAGGCATATACCCTGAGGAAACCAAAGTTGAAAAAGACCCATGTATCCCACTGTTCACTGCAGCACTATTTACAATATGTAGAATATGGACGCAACCTAGATGTCCATTGACAGATAAATGGATAAAGAAATTGTGGTACATTTACACAATGAAATATTACTCAGCCATCAAAAGGAAGGCATTTGAGTCAGTTCTGATGAGGTGGATGAACCTAGAACCTATTATTATACATAGTGAAGTGAGTCAGAAAGAGAAAGCTAAATATTATATTCTAATGCATATTATGTGTAATCTAGAAAAATAGTACTGAAGATTTATTTATAGGGCAACAATGGAGAAACAGACATAGAGAAGAAACTTATGGACACAGGGAGAGGGTAGGAGAGGATGAGACATTCTTCACCACCTCAAATGCTATTTTATTATGCCTGTGTTAGAGCCCAAGAAATCTGAATTTTGACAATTTTCCAGACTTGAGAAAGCATCACACGAACAGTACAGAAAAAACAGGGACGTGCTGCAGACATTCTCACATGATCAGAAGTACTGTTCTCATGAACTTCCTGCATTTTCAGTTTTCTTGGCAGCATCAGTTTCTAAGCCTTCAGACTCCCATCAACTAAATATTCAGTAGTTACATGGGTCAAATAGTTTCCAAGACACTGTCACTGATATTAAATTTGCCAAATACATGTATAAGCTTATACTGAAGCTGATTAATACAAACCATTTTCTTCACAAGGCTTGGATTATAAAGCCAAATGACAGAAAAACTGCACAGAGGCATTTATTAGAACTCTGCAGTAAGGCAGGGCTTTAAGAGAAAAACACCTAAAAAACACTCTATCCTTGAGTCCAAAAGAAGGCACAAACTTATAAACACAATACAAGATACAGCAGCATGATGTATGAAGCAATCAAAATTATGAAAGACTTCATGTCAGTCCCTCAACACAGGATTTTTTAATCAGTATTTGCCAGTACTGGCAGTACAACAATCAGTATTCTAACAAAAAATGTAAGCAAATGCACAGAGGTTCGAACAGGGTGTGTTTAGTACTGCTGGGGCATGAAAAGTACATGAACTGTAAGCACAAGAGGTAAGCACTTTCAGAAATATGTGTGTGCATGTGTTTGCACAAACACTGATATAAACATATCAATGGATATATCTGTACATCCAACTGCCAATTCACCATATACACACTCCTTACTTTTTAATCCTTCTAAAACCAAACTCTTGATTTCCACTCCTTAGTTTCTCCATTTTCACAAATGGTAATCCCATTCTTCTAGTTGCTCAGGCCGAAACCCTTGGGATCCTCCTTGAAACTGCTTCTGTCATATCCACCTCACAACCTATCAGCACTTCTTGTCATTCGACTTCACAACGTATCTAGAATCTGACCTCCACAGCGTCCACCCAGTTTGAGCTATTAGTACCTCATCCTTGGATTTCTGGAGTGGCTTCCAGTTCATCTCCATTTGTACACAAGAACAAGAGTGATCCTTTAAAGACATGCTACCCCTGTGCTCATGACCATGTCTCTTCTGCTCAAAATCTCACTCACTCAGAATCAAATCCAAATTCCATAAAGGAGCTCTAAACACACCCCCAACCCCAGTGCTTTCTGATTGTATTTCCTTCCTTTCTCCCTTACTCACATGGCTCTAGCCTCTGTGGTGTCCCTGTTGTTTTGTGAATATAACCAGCACGCTTCCACTTCAGAGCCTCTGCACTTGCTGCTCTGCTTCTTCTGCCTGGACTGATCTTCCCTAGATATCTGTATCATTTGTTCTCACATTTCATTCATTTCCCTGTCACAGTGTCTCCTTATTAAAAAGGACTTCCCTAATGTCTCCATACTATATCACTATCACCTAACTATTCTTTCTTATTGACATTCATTGCCACATGATGTCTATTTACCTGGTAAGTCGATTCAGTCATGTCCGACTCTGTGCGACCCCAGAGGTGACAGCCCACCAGGCTCCCCCGTCCCTGGGATTCTCCAGGCAAGAACACTGGAGTGGGTTGCCATTTCCTTCTCCAATGCATGAAAGTGAAAAGTGAAAGTGAAGTCACTCAGTCGTGTCCGACTCTTAGTGACCCCATGGACTGCAGCCTACCAGGCTCCTCCGTCCATGGGATTTTCCAGGCAAGAGTACTGGAGTGGGTTGCCATTGCCTTCTCTGGTCGAGCACATGGAAGACATCCAATTAATATTTTTTTTTAATTTTAAACTTTACATAATTGTATTAGTTTTGCCAAATATCAAAATGAATCCGCCACAGGTATACATGTGTTCCCCATCCTGAACCCTCCTCCCTCCTCCCTCCCCATACCATCCCTCTGGGTTGTCCCAGTGCACCAGCCCCAAGCATCCAGTATCGTGCATCAAACCTGGACTGGCATCTCATTTCATACATGATATTTTACATGTTTCAATGCCATTCTCCCAAATCTTCCCACCCTCTCCCTCTCCCATAGAGTCCGTAAGACTGTTCTATACATCAGTGTCTCTTTTGCTGTCTCGTACACAGGGTTATTGTTACCATCTTTCTAAATTCCATATATATGCATTAGTACACTGTATAGGTGTTTTTCCTTCTGGCTTACTTCACTCTGTATAATAGGTTCCAGCTTCATCCACCTCATTAGAACTGATTCAAATGTTTTCTTTTTAATGGCTGAGTAATACTCCATTGTGTATATGTACCACAGCTTTCTTATCCATTCATCTGCTGATGGACATCTAGGTTGCTTCCATGTCCTGGCTATTATAAACAGTGCTGCGATGAACATTGGGGTACACGTGTCTCTTTCCCTTCTGGTTTCCTCAGTGTGTATGCCCAGCAGTGGGATTGCTGGATCATAAGGCAGTTCTATTTCCAGCTTTTTAAGGAATCTCCACACTGTTCTCCATAGTGGCTGTACTAGTTTGCATTCCCACCAACAGTGTAAGAGGGTTCCCTTTTCTCCACACCCTCTCCAGCATTTATTATTTGTAGACTTTTGGATCACAGCCATTCTGACTGGTGTGAAATGGTACCTCATAGTGGTTTTGATTTGCATTTCTCTGATAATGAGTGATGTGGAGCATCTTTTCATGTGTTTGTTAGCCCTCTGTATGTCTTCTTTGGAGAAATGTCTGTACTAATATTTGCTGAATGGATGACTGTTGACTAAATATATTCATAGAGCCCTTACCCAATTTAACGGCTTCCCTGGTGGCTTAACTGGTAAAGAACCTGCCTGCTAATGCAGGAGATGCAAGAGACGTGGGTTTGATCTTGGGGTCGGAAAGATCCTCTGGAGAAGGAAATGGCAACCCACTCCAATATTCTTGCCTGGAAAATTCCATGCATGGACAGAGGAGCCTGGTGGGCTATAGATATAGTCCATGGGGTCTCAAAGAGTTGTGCATGACTAAGCACTCACCCCACATACAAGTTAATTAGAAAGATGACTAGAAGGAATATGGAAGACATTTGAGCTGTACAAAATTGAGAGCAGAGATATGTGATGAGCCATAACTAAAACCAGATAAGGCAGTGAGAATGAGACAGCTATGAAATGAGTTAAATAAAAGCAATAGTATCTACAGCTGACTGGATGTGGGAGCTTAGGTCAATGAAGGAGGAATATGCCTTATAGGAATTTAAAAAAAAATGAGCAAGGAGTAAAATCAATTTTAGACATGTTGAAGCTGAGGTACTTGAGACAAATTCAGGCTAGGATATCCAATGGCTGCTTGTTAGGCAGATTTGGAACTTACCAGGATGCCAAGGCTATAGATTTGGATTTAGGAGTCATCAGCATGTGAGTAACAGTTAAAATCAGTGAGATGAAATTATCCAGGGGAAACATATAGAATCAAAAAGAACAGAAACAGATTGCTAGGAAGCACCAGGAAGAAGAAGAAGGTGCAAGAAAGGAAATTGAGAAGGACTGGGCTGAGATGTAGCAAACCACAATAGTTTGCACAAAATGCCAAAGTGATTTTCATTAAAGGAGGACAGACTGAGGTTGAGGGGAGTAAGGGTCTAATATGGAATAAAGGTGAAATGAAATATAGGTATGAAGTGAGTGACATAGATTTGGCATAAGTGCTGAGGAGAATGAATAGAAACTCTCCTGTTGACCACACTGGAAATTGACTAAAGACAAAGAGCAAATAGAGTGGCTATGGTTTAAAATGTCTATCAATAGGAGAACGGATAAGCAAAATACAGTAATCTATACAATGGAAGACAAAAAAAAGGAAAGAACTATTAATAAACACAAAAACATTAATGAGTCTTGAAAATAGAGCAAAGAAGAGCAATCTTAACTCAGGCAAAATAAGAGTTATACAACGTATGACTTCATTTGTATGAAGTTCTAGAATACACCAAGTAATTATCTAGGAAGGATGCTAAACAGTAGTTGCTTCCAGAGGATGGTATAGACATGGGCTGACTAGCAAGGTGCATGAGAGCATGAGGTAATGGTAATGATCCAGTTCTACACCCTTCTAAGGATGTGACTCTCTAAGCTGCAGGTTTTTTATCAAAATTCAGGTGCTATCTTTAGATTTGTGCATTTCCCTGTAAAGTTTTAAACAGGAAAAAAAAAAAAAAAACTATAGACAAATGTTTAGGGAAGGACCTGATAAAATATTTGTGAGGACAATAACTGTTGTCTCTAATTTATTTTGAAATACACTCAAAGAATAATGTAGATTAGTGGATCAATAGAGGGATGGACAGATGTGATAAAGTAAATATAATAAAACAATGATAGAATCTGGACTGTAGTAAAAAAAAAAAAAGGAGTTGCTATGGTTTAAATAATTAAATATGCAGCATAATTAATTTGTAAGAAATTAGTTGAATTGGTCCAGCTAGAGAGCTGAACAAGCATAGTAGACGGAATAAGTTGAAATTGTTAGCAAAAGTACTATTTTATGTGACAGACAACAAAGCTTAACCTAAGTAAGAAAAGAAATGAGATCAGGAAGGGAGCTATCAGGAAAGGTGAGAGCAAACCCCACAACTGTAGGGTATCCATAAAACTGGAGAACAGGTGCAGTACGAACAAGGATATGAGAGATGTGGAAGAAAGAAAGGTTATTGTGAAAGATCAGTTTGTCAGAACTTAAGTAAGAATTCAGAGGTAGGCAATTCCAGGCAAAATAGTGAGGACATAAAACAGATTTAATACTATCAAAACAGAGATCATAATATTTCTATAACTGTACATAATCTATTAAAATAAAAAGACCATTAAACAATAGAAGTTAGACACAAAACATAAAATAGGATTCCTGCTGAGGTAATTCATAACTGTTGTTATAAATACTAATAAACTTAGATTTCTAAAAGAGGAACTATAAATATTATAAGGTTTTGGGGAGACAGTGGATGAATGGTTTGATGGGTCTAGACAAGAGAGTATGTCAAATAGGTGGAAAATAGAGTAGACAAATAAAGCAAATTATCAGTGAACTGACTATAAGTAACTAATGCATGTTTTAAGATTCTCCATCTATCAAATGACAGTAACAATGTAGGCTTTTTACCTATCTCCAAGGGCTATTGACGGTTGACTCATTGGAAAAGACTCAGATGCTGGGAGGGATTGGGGGCAGGAGGAGAAGGGGACAACAGAGGATGAGATGGCTGGATGGCATCACCGACTCGATGGAGGTGAGTTTGAGTGAACTCCAGGAGCTGGTGATGGACAAGGAGGCCTGGCATGCTGCGATTCATGGGGTAGCAAAGAGTCAGACATGACTGAGCGACTGAACTGAACTGAAGGGCTATTGACAGATGATAAATAAAATTAATTTTAAACATGAAGGAAAAAAAAGTGTTCTGTGCAGCACTGCCCATAATAGCAAACCCTTGGAAATAACTTAAATGACCATCAGTAGAAGATGGCTAAATAACTACAGATAGTAATATTAACACAATTGGCCATTACACAGCAATTAAGAGGAAAGAACCAGACTAACAAATATAAACAACAAATACAGATATAAACACAGATACATAAACATTATATATTTATATATATATGAAACATAAAAAAGTATATAATGTTGCTTATGGATTTGTTTGTAATGTATAGTAAGAGTATAAAAACAAACATAAGAAGAATTAACAACAAATTCAACATAATGATTATCTCATCTCTGGGGAGAAAAGAAGGAAATGAAATCAAGATGGATACTAATGAAGGAATCTTCAACTCTTCCTGTACTGTTTTATTTCTTTAAAAAAGAAATCTGGGGCATTCCCTGGTGGTCCGATGGTTAGGACTTGGTATTCTCACTGTCTGGGTCCCAGGTTCCATCCTTAATTGGGGGAACTAAGATCCTGCAAGCCATGGGGGATCTTGGGTGTGGCCAAGAAAAAAAAAATCTGAAGCAAACACTGCAAAATATTATTGGACAAAGCTAGATAGTAAGAGTTTTATAGGTATTCATCTATGCTTTATCCTTGAAACATTTAAGAAAACAAAAAAGGCACAACGTTATAGTATAAAAAATGCAGTATTACTACCATACACATTATTACTAACAATTATGTTCTCTTATACAAATCTACTGGAGAAGGCAATGGCACCCCACTCCAGTACTCTTGCCTAGAAAATCCCATGGACGGAGGAGCCTGGTAGGCTACAGTCCATGGGATCGCTAAGAGTCTGATACGACTGAGCAACTTCACTTTCACTTTTCACTTTCACTTTTCACTTTCATGCATTGGAGAAGGAAATGGCAACCCACTCCAGTGTTCTTGCCTGGAGAATCCCAGGGACAGGGGAGCCTGGTAGGCTACCGTCTATGGGGTCACACAGAGTCGGACACAACTGAAGTGACTTAGCATAGAATACAAATCTATAAGACTGTCAGGTAAATATCCTCAAACCTTTAGGAAATGCTTACAATCTATATATTGGAAGTGATCTGAAAAGTATCTGACATTTTCTGGGTCTGGGTATGTTAATACATGACAGTAAAACAGAACCAAGGGACTTTCCTGGCAGTCCAGTGGTTGATTCCGTGCTTCCAGTGCAGAGGCCATGGGTTCTATCTCTGATCAGGGAACTAAGATCCCACATGTTGCATGGTCAAAAAAACAAAATTGAAAAAAAAAAAAAAAAGAAAGAAAAATAGAAATGACAGAACTACTATAGTCATTAACACTGAAATCATAAGATATTCAAGTCCCATTAAATCATTAAAGATATTTAATAATGAGGCAACAAATGATTATGTTCTCTATATCTTCTTTTATAAATGGCATTACTTTTATAACCGGGGGGGGGGGGGGGTGGGGACTATAAGGGAAAGATATCAACAATCAATATCTTGACTATGTTTTTCTTAATTATTTTAAAAATTTCTTCATAGAAATGTTTTTTTCCACCTTTTTCATTTCATTCCAAATTCCTAAGGAAATGAACAGCTCTGAGGCATGAAACTTCTGTTCAAAATTAAAAGTAATATATACACTTTGAAAAGTTCTTAAAAACTGATGAACTAGAAGACAAATAATTTTAAATATGCTGCAAGAGAAGCAATGGTCCATGAAAAATCTATGATTTTCACACCTACTGCATTCCATATCTTCAGGCCAAGGAACACCAAACAGCTCCATGAGCTTCGAACACTCACTGTGAGCCCCTGACAAAGTCTACGGCAGGGAAGTGTGACACGACCGTATTCCTCACAGATAGGAGCACAGAGTGCACAGGGAGATGGCCGGAAACCCTGAGAGCAGTCCAAATTCACCACAGGGCGGAATGGCCAGGAAAAAGTTCAAATCAGATCATTAGATGGACAGTTGTATACATGTCAAAGTTTTCTTCATATATAATATGGCAATATTCTTGTTTTTTCTGTTTCAGAAGATTTCTGAAGGCAATTAAAATTTTCTGAAGGTAAATTTTTGTTTTTTTTCCAACAAAACCCTCTTCACCCTACCCCTAGAGATTCTGATTTGGTTAAATATGAGGTGTATTGCAGAATCTATATGGATATTTTCATTATTACAGGTGATATTAATGAAAAGGCCTGGCTGAGAACAAAACATAACAATACAGTCCATTTTACACAGAAAAATCCACAAAAGATAAATGCATCAAATGCTCAGAAACCTGATTACTGCTTGGTAATGGGAGTACAAGAGATTTCAATTTTGTTTTTCTTATGTACTTCAATTTCTGTATTTTGTTAACTAACATGTATCAATAGGAGAGGAGGATGAAAAATGAAAGGAAAGGGTAGGAGAGGAAGAGGAGTCGTTATACACAGTAGTACATATTTTGAGGTGGGAGGTAAAGGAAGAGGTATCACTTTGGTCTCATATTTTCCTGTTCTTTTTACATTAAAAGAAAAATTTAAAAACATACACTAGAGTTCTTTGAACTCTGAAATCACATGATGTAAACAGAGCTAACACTGTAAGCTGATATTAAGGAAACAGAAAAAATAGTGGCCCCAAACAAAGCCATACTAAAGTTATCATCATAACCATAGGAATAGATCAATTATCCCAAGAAATGTACATCTGGGCTTATGACTACCAAATATTTTTTTCACACGTTTATGTAACCAGTTTCAGAGTCATTGCTGATTTTTAACTAATAACATATTCTCGCCACAAGGCCTTTCCACAAAGACTCAATCAATTTATTTCTACATTGATATAAAACATTTTCCAGAAGACTTCTATACACAACGCAGTCACAAAACCAAGAGTCACTTAGAGAAACTGGTGTTAAAAGAAGTCAACTGTATAAGATATGTGATAACTGATACATAACTATATGTGACAATCACTTTATCAATTATCACTATCACTATATATAATATATATAAAATAACACTACATATTATATATATACCCTATACATAATAAATATAACATATACTATATATAATAACATATAAGAAACTATATGCAACCAGCACTTCCAAGCATGAAGAAATAATTTTAAATTAATAACTTTAAATTAAATCAATGTTCCCATCAAGAACAACTTCAAAATACAGGAAAAGTTTTAAAGTATCTATTGAAGGCTACTAGAGAACTACTGAAGGAAAAGAACTAGACAGACCAGGAATCGGAGAGCAGGGAAGCATGCAGAGGTGGCCTGATAAGTGCGGCCACTTCTCCAAGGAGGTATCTGTTGAACCTGGGTGTAAGGCAAGAGACTGAGAAGCAAGTTTTGCCCAGGCTGATGCTAGAGAACCAAGAAACCAGCAGGGCTCTGGTAGTCGTGCAAGACCATATATAACTGAATCACCTTGCTGTACCCCCTGAAACTAATACAACACAGTTAATACATGATGCTCCAATATAAAATAAAAATTAGAAGAAAAAAAAAGACTACAGACAAAATTCAAAACAAAAGTGACAGATGGCTGAACAGGGAAGTTCCTCGGTTTGAGCCCTTCAAGATATTTGAAAATTCTGGAGATGCACAGGGCAGGAGGTTAAAAAGCTAAGCACAAAGCCTCTGAAAAGCAGAGTGGAGATTTTGGCAGTGTTATCAGTATGAGGAAACATAAATTAGAGGCTCAAGTCCAGCTAGGGGAAATGAGCATAATTCACTCGCAGCTGGATGCCCCTCCCCTGAGTGACCACACTTGAGCAGTGGGGGCAAATGACAGGGAGGCAGAGACCGATCAAAACTGAAACCCAGCCTCAACTCAGCTCAGTCCCAAGACTGTACATGAGAAATATGTTGGAGAAAATAAAAGATGAAGGATTCCAGAAAATTGCAATCTATCATAAGAAGGGCCAAATGGAAATTCTGTAAGTAAAAGACATAAATGATGACATTAAGAGCTCATTAGATATACCAGAAGAAAGAACTGACAAAATGGAAAACAAGGCAATAGAAAATATCCAAACCAGAAGCACACAGACCAAAACCTACTGAAAAATACAGAAAAAAGCATAATAAATGTGTAAAACACGTGAAAATGTTTAGGATATACATAACTGGAACCCCAAAGGAGGGAAGAAAGAATGAACAGAGGCAATATATAAGAAGATGATGGTCAAGAATTTGTCAAAACTGATTAAAGACAACCCATATTCAAAAAGTTATGCAAATCCTCAGAAGAATATATACAAAAAATACACCTAAGCATATCACATTTAAACTGTGCGGAAAAAAAAAAGAAAAATATCGTAAAAGCAACCAGTGTGGGGAGGGAAGATAACTTACCTTCAACAGAACAACTACTGCTGGACTTTGGAATGCTAGAAACAACAGAATGACTTAAAGAGCTAAGAGAAAACTGCTCACCATAATACTATGGTCAGCAGAAATACCCTTTAATAAGTGAAGGCAAAGTAAACATATTTTCAGATAGGCAAAAACAGAAAAATTACTGGCCCAAAACTACACTAAAAGATAAAAGTAAGATGAAAATTCAAAAGGAATTAAAAGCCACAAAAGAGGTGAACACGTGGGAAAACAGAAATGAATGTTCTCTTTAAAAACAAAAAATAATGCCTTAAAAGATATATAAAATACAAAATAATTAAGTGATAATACTTTTGCCACCTGATGGGAAGAACTAACTCACTGGGAAAGACGTTGATGCTGGGAAAGACTGAGGCGGGAGGAGAAGGGGACGACAGAGAATGAGATGGTTGGATGGCATCACCGACTAAATGGACAGGAGTTTGAGCAAGCTCTGGGAGTTGGTGATGGACAGGGAGGCCTGGCATGCTACAGTGCATAGGGTTGCAAAGAGTCGGACACGGCTGAGTGACTGACCTGAACTGAAGCAAAAAATGTGCATATGAATGTTCATAACAGAGTAGTATTGTTATTCATAATAACCATAAAGAGCAAAATAAAGCAAAAGCAAGCACAGGAAAGGAAATAACAAAGAAGAGAAGTCAATGACACTGAAATCAGAAAATCAAATTTTTTTTAAAAATCACTCAACCCAAGAGCTGGTTCTTTGAAAACTTCAGTACAATTGATAAGGTTCTAGTACGAATGATTTAAAAAGACAGAGAAACACAACTTAACCAATATCAAGAATGAAAAAGAGGGTATCACTAGAGACTGTACCAACATTAAAAATATAATAAGGAAGGACTTCCCTAGTGGCCCAGTGGTTAAGAATCTGCCTGCCAATGCAGGGGACACAGGTTCAATCCCTGGTCCAGGAAATTCCCTCATGCTTCAGAGTGACATGCCCATGTGTCACAACTACTGAAGCCCACACACTCTGCAGCCCAGGCTCTGCAACAAGAGAAGCCACCACAATGAAAAGCCTAAAACAAAGAGTAGCCCCCACACTCCGCAACTAGGGAAAGACTGCACGCAGCAATGAAAACCCAGCACAGCCAACACTAACTTTCACTTTCCAATAAAAATGTTAAAAATATATAAGTAATATTACAAACAACTCTATGCATATAAACCAGACAATTTAGATGAAGTAGACCAATTCCTCAGAAGTCAGACTACCACAACTCACCCAAGATGAAACTGATAATCTGAACAGTCCTATAACTATTCAACAAATTGAATTTGTAGTTTAAATTCTCCTGAAAAAAGATATTCAGGCCTGATGCTTTCATTGGTAAAATCTAACAATTTTAAAAGAATACCAATTCTACACAATCTCTTCCAGAAAACAGCAGAGAACTAATCCGAACAAATTCTATGAAGTCCGGATTACTTAATATTCAGTTCAGTTTAGTTGTTTAGTCGTGTCCAATTCTTTGAGACCCTGTGGATTGCAGCAAGCCAGGTATCCCTGTCCATCAGCAACACCCAGAGTTTACTCAAACTCATGTCCATTGAGTTGCTGATGCCATCCAACTATCTCATCCTCTGCCGTACCCTTCTCCTCCTGCCTTTAATCTTTCTCAGTATCAGAGTCTTTTCAAATGCGTCAGTTCTTCCCATCAGGTGGCCAAAGTATTGTGGTTTCAGCTTCAACATCAGTCCTTCCAGTGAATATTCAGGACTGATTTCCTTTAGGATGGACTGTTTGGATCTCCTTGCAGTCCAAGGGACTCTCAAGAGTCTTCTCCAACACCACAGTTCAAAAGCATCAATTCTTCGGCACTCAGCTTTCTTTATAGTTCAACTCTGGCATCCATACATGACTACTGGAAAAACCACAGCTTTGATTAGATGGACCTTTGTTGGCAAAGTAATGTCTCTGCTTTTTAATATGCCATCTAGGATGGTCATAACTTTTCTTTCAAGGAGTAACTGTCTTTTAATTTCATGGCTGCAGTCACCATCTGCAGTGATTTTGGAGCCCCCCAAAATAAAGCATGTCACTGTTTCCACTGTTTCCCATCTATTTGCCATGAAGTGATAAGACCAGATGCCATGATCTTATTTTATTTTCTGAATGTTGAAATGATCTGAATAAGAAAATGATCTTATTTTCTGAATGTTGAGCCTCAAGCCAACTTTTTCAGTCTCCTGTTTCACTTTCATCAGGAGGCTCTTTAGTTCTTCTTCACTTTCTGCCATACAGATGGTATCATCTGCATATCTGAGGCTATTAATATTTCTCCCAGCAACCTTGATTCCAGCTTGTGCTTCCTCCAGCCCAGCGTTTCTCATGATGTACTCTGCATAGAAGTTAAATAAGCAGGGTGACAATATACAGCCTTGACGTACTCCTTTTCCTATTTGGAACCAGTCTGTTGTTCCATGTCCAGTTCTAACTGTTGTTTCCTGACCTGCATACAAATTTCTCAAGAGGCAGGTCAGGTAATCTGGTATTCCCATCTCTTTAAAGATTTTTCAGAGTTTGTTGTGATTCACACAGTCAAAGGCTTTGGCATAGTCAATAAAGCAGAAATAGATGTTTTTCTAGAACTCTCTTGCTTTTTCAATGATCCAACGGATGCTGGTAATTTGATCTCTGGTTCTTCTGCCTTTTCTAAAACCAGCTTGAACATCAGGAAGTTCATGGTTCACATACTGCTGAAGCCTGGCTTGGAGAATTTTGAGCATTAGTTTACTAGCCTTTGAGATGAGTGCTGATGAAAACTGACCTTTTCCAGTTCTGTGGCCACTGCTGAGTTTTCCAAATTTGCTGATATATTGAGTGCAGCACTTTCACAGCATCATCTTTCAGGATTTGAAATAGCTCAAATGGGATTCCATCACCTCCACTAGCTTTGTTCATAGTGATGCTTCCTAAGGCCCACTTGACTTTGCATTCCAGGATGTCTGGCGCTATGTGAGTGACCATACCATCGTGATTATCTGGGTTGTGATTATCTGATCTTTTTTGTATAGTTCTTCTGTATATTCTCGCCACCACTTCTTAATGTCTTCTGCTGCTGTTAGGTCCATACCATTTCTGTCCTTTATGAAGCCAAACAATCTTGCTATTTCAAAGAATAGCAAGGAGAGATAAGAAAGCCTTCCTCAGTGATCAGTGCAAAGAAATAGAGGAAAACAATAGAATGGGACACACTAGAGATCTCTTCAAGAAAATTAGAGATACCAAGGGAACATTTCATGCCAAGATGGGATCAATAAAGGGCAGAAATGGTATGGACCTAACAGAAGATATTAAGAAAAGGTGGCAAGAATACACAGAAGAACTCTTTAATATTAAAGCAAAACAAAAGTGTGTTAGTCGCTCAGTCATATCTGACTCTTTGCGATCTCGTGGACTATAGCCCGACAGTCTCCTCTGTCCATGGAAAGCTCCAGGCAAGAATACTGGAGTGGGGTGCCATTCCCTTCTCCAGGGGATCTTCCTGACCCAGGGATTGAACCTGTGTCTCCTGCATTGCAGGCAGATTCTTTACTGTCTGAGTCACCAAGAAAGCCCAACAAAGATAATACAAAAGATGAAAACTATAGATTAATACCACCCCCTTAAAAAATGCAAATATCCTTCATAAAATAGTAGGAAATCAAGTCCAAAAATATATTAAAAGTATTACACAACACCACAACTTAGTAGGATAGTCCAACATCAATGTAATCCACCAAATCAACAGGCTAACATAACAAAGAGAAAAGTCACACAATCATACCAAATGATGCAGAAATAGCATTCATGATTTTAAAAGTTTTCAGCAAACTATAGAAAGTAACTTCTTCAACTTGATAAAGTATATTTACAAAAACCCTATAGTAAACATCATACTTTGTGGTGAAACACTGGATTTCTATCTTCAATGTTGGAAACAAGGGAAGAATGCCTAGTCCCACCACTCATATTCAGCAGAGTACTAGAAGTCCCATCAGCACAAAACAAGAAAAGGAAATAAAAAGTGTAGTGATTGGAAAAAGAAAACTGTCCCTATTTGCATGTGACATTACTGTCTACATAGAACATCCTAAGGAATCTCAAAAAAACATTTTTAAATTAGTAACAACAACAAAAAACTAATAAAATAGTCCTAGAATGAGTAAGTTCAACAAGTTTGCAGAATATAAGAAAAACATACCTAAAAATTTAATTTCTGTATACAATTGTGTTTTTATATATAATGAACATGTAGAAACAAAGTTAAAACAATACATTTATAATCACATTTATTTTTTAACAAAGAAACACCTGGGTATATACTTAACATATGTATCTTGTGTGCCGAAAACTATAAAATGCTGATGTAATCAAGGAAGATATAAATAAATGAACAGATACATGTTTTATTAGTTTGCTAGGGCTGTTATAACAAAGTCCCTCAAACTGAGTGGCTTAACCAACAGAAATTGATTGTGTCACATTTCTGGAAGCTAAAAGTCTGAGATCAAGGTGCTAGCAGAACCATACTCCCTCTAAAGGTGATAGGGAAAGATATGTTCCAGGTATCTTTCTTAGTTTCTAGTAGCTCCTTGCCTTGTGGCAGCACAAACCTAACCTTCACACAGCATTCTCTCCATGCTTCTACACGTATCTTCCCTCTATGTGTACCTGTGTCCAAAATTACCTTTTACAAGGACACCTGTCATATTGGAACAGGAGTCCCTCACTGCTTCAGTATAAATCTGTCTTAACTAATAACATTTAGAATGACCCCATTTTCAAATAAGGTCACATTCTGAGGTACTGGAGGTTAGGGCTTATTAGGGGGACTCAAGGGACTCCCCTGATGGCTCAGACAGTAAAGGATCTGCCTGCAATGTGGGAGACCCAGGTGCAATCCCTGGATCGGGAAGATTCCCCTGGACAAGGGAATGGTTACCCACTCCATTATTCTTCCCTGGAGAGAATTCCATGGACAGAGGAGCCTGACGGGCTACAGTCCATGGAGTCACAGAGAGTCAGGTATGACCAAGCGGCTAACACTTTCACTTTTCAGGGGGACTCAGGTCAATCCATAACAACACTGTTTATGGATTAGAGATTCAACATCTGACCTCTAAATTTAATAACATTTCTGTCAAAATGCAGTAATACTTTTACTAGTTAAAGACAAGCTTATTCTAGATTTTATATAAAAAAAATAGAATAAATGAAACAATTTTGAAAAAAAAGTGGGAAAAATCTTACTATCCAATTTTAAGATTTACTGTTTCAGTTCAGATCAGTTCACTTCAGTCGCTCAGTGGTGTCCAACTCTTTGTGACCCCATGAATTGCAGCACGCCAGGCCTCCCTGTCCATCACCAACTCCCGGAGTTCACTCAAACTCACGTCCATCGAGTCAGTGATGCCATCCAGCCATCTCATCCTCTGTCGTCCCCTTCTCCTCCTGCCCCCAATCCCTCCCAGCATCAGAGTCTTTTCCAATGAGTCAACTCTTCACATGAGGTGGCCAAAGTATTGGAGTTACAGCTTTAGCATCAGTCCTTCCAAAGAACACCCAGGACTGATCTCCTTTAGAATGGACTGGTTGGATCTCCTTGCAGTCCAAAGGACTCTCGAGAGTCTTCTCCAATACCACAGTTCAAAAGCATCAATTCTTCGGCGCTCCAAAAATCAAGACACTGTGGTATTGGGGGTGAAATAGGCACAAAGATCAACAAGACAGAATAGAGAACCCAAATATAAATCTATACAAGGACAGATAACTGATTTTTGAGGAAGAAGCAAAAGCAGTTCAATGGTGGAAGGATAGATAGCCTTCAACAAATAGCGCTGAAGCTAGTGGATATTCACAGGCAAAAAAATGAAACTTACTTTATATAAATTAACTCAAAATTGATCATAGATTTAAATGTGAGACATAAAGCTATAAAACTTCAGAGAATTTGCAGACCCACTGAAGAATTCTTAGAAACGACACCAAAAATGCAGTCCCTAAAAGGAAAAAAACTTGGTAAACTGGACATTGTTAAAATTTAAGACTTCTAGTCTCCTAGACTTTGTTAAAAGGATGAAAAAGGAAGCTATAGACTAAACTATTTACAAACTACATTTCCATCAAAGGATTTGTATCTAGAATATATAAAGAACTCTCAAAGCTCAAAAGTAAAAAACAATTCAACTGAAAATGAAAAATAGACATGAAGAGACATTTTATCAAAGAAGATATATGAATGGCACATGAAAAGATGTTCAATATTATTAGTCATAAGGGAAATGCAAATTGAAATCATGTAAGATATTACATCATCTGAGAAAAGCTGAATAAAAAAGTTAAAATACCAAATGGTGGTAAGAATGCTGAGAACATACGTCTCTCATACACTGCTGGTAGAATGTAAAATGGTAGAACTTCTATGGAAAATAGTTGAGCAGTTTCTTAAAAATTCAAATTCATGCTTATCCTGTAACCCAGCAATCACACTCCTGGGCATTTATTTACATGAAAGGAAAATTTATGTCTGCACAGAAACCTGTACATGAATGTTCAGAGCAGCTTTATTTGCAATAGCAAAAAGCTGGAAACAACTCAGTATCCTCTAGTGGATGATTCAACAAACTGCAGAACATCTCTGTAACGGAATACTTCTCAGCAATTAAAAACAGTCACTACTGCTACATGAAGCAACTTGGATGGGTCTCAAGGTATTATGCTAAACGAAAAAAGTCAATCTCAAAAGATTATACACTGTATGAATCTATTTATATAAGATTCTTGACAAAATTATAGGGACAGAGAACAAATTAGTGGTTGCCTGGGAATAGGAAAGGGTGGTAGGGAGAAAGGAAGCACAGGAAAGACTGGTGATAAAAACAAAACGATTGGTGTATCGTTTTGGTGTTTTGTTTTCTTTTTGCGACGCTGCGGGTCTTGTGGGATCTCAGTTCCCCAACAGGGATCTGAACCTGTGCTCCCTGCAGTGGAAGCACAGAATCCTAACCACTGGACTGCCAGGGAATTTCCACAGTATCTTAACCAAAGTGATGGCTACATGAACTTATACATGTGATACAAATGCAAAGACAATAAAAATACATGGACATGTGCATATACAGACACAAAAATGAGTACATATAAAAACGGGTGAAATATGATAATGGGCTAAAGAGTATACCTATGATAACTTTCCTTTTTTTTTTTTTAGATCACCTGTGCCTTTAAAAAGTTTTATTTATGAATTTGGCTGTGCTGGGTCTTCACTGCTGAGTGTAGGCTTTCTCTAGCTGCAGTGAATGGGGGCTACTCTCCAGTTGCAGTGTGTGGGCTTCTCATTGCAGCGGCTTCTCTTGTTGCAGAACACAGACTCTAGGGCATACAGGCTTCAGTAGTTGTGGTACATGGGTTTAGCTGTCCCGAGGCATGTGGGATCTTCCTGGATCAGGGATCAAACTGGTGTCCCCTGTACTGGCAGGAGGATTCTTAACCACGTGACTACAGGAAGTCCAAGGTCCCAGTTTTGATACTAATGGCTACATAAGATAGCAATACACCATTCCCCAGCCCCCCGCCCCCGGTGAAACTAGCTATAGTATATAGAATTTCTACACTCCTTTAATTTCCTGAGCTACTGCTGCTGCTAAGTTGCTTCAGGTGTGTCTGACTCTGTGCGACCCCACAGATGGCAGCCTACCAGACTCCCCCGTCCCTGGGATTCTCCAGGCAAGAACACTGGAGTGGGTTGCCATTTCCTTCTCCAATGCATGAAAGTGAAAAGTGAAAGTGAAGTCACTCGGTCGTGTCTGACTCTTAGCCACCCCATGGCCTGAAGCCCACCAGGTTCCTCCATCCATGGAATTTTCCAGGCAAGAGTACTGGAGTGGGGTGCCATTGCCTTCTCCCTGTGAGTCTACAACTATTTTAAAGTTTAGGGATTCCCTGGTGGTCCAGTGGTTAAGAATCCACCTTGTAATGCAAGGGACACCAGTTCAATCCCTGGTCTGGGAAGATCCCACATGCCACAGGGCAACTGAGCCAGTGGGCCACAACTAGTGAGCCCAAGCTCTGGAGCCTGCAAGTTGCAACTATTAAGCCCAAGCTCCATGACTACTGAAGCCTACGAACTTTCGAGCCTGTGCCCTGAAATGAGAGAAGCCCCTGCAACGGAGAAGCTCTTAAACCACAACTAGAGAAAGACTGTGCACAGCAACAAAGACCCAGTGCCACCAAAAAAAAAAAAAAAATTCAAAGCCTAAACATGCATTATATTCACATGCTGATATATGTACAGACATCATACATACAAGCATATGTATGCCTTAAGTAAGTCTCAAATTTGCTTAGTCCTCAACTATACAATACCAACTAATCTGATATTGATATGTTACCACATTAGTAAAACCTCCATTTGTGAGCTCCATCATGAATTATAAAACTGATTTGAATCACCATTTTGTGCTGCTTGCCCTGAGCATAAGGCTTTAAGTGTATGCTTCTGTCACTCACTAGCTGTAAGTATCTTGTGCTGTGGCTCAGCTAGCATTGATGGACACTCACTACAGGCTGGGCAGTGCTGTAAGT
Organism: Bos indicus x Bos taurus; assembly: GCF_003369695.1. NCBI lineage: Eukaryota > Metazoa > Chordata > Mammalia > Artiodactyla > Bovidae > Bos > Bos indicus x Bos taurus. The sequence continues at coordinate 93,813 of NC_040102.1, read as the reverse complement.
GCTTCACACACCTAACTTAATCTTCTCAACAATCCCATAAGGCAGGTACTATCATTAGTCATACCATTTGATAATAAATGTGAAGAAAAGAAGACACAGAAAGTTAAGTAGCTCGCCAAAGATCACATAGCTACAAAGACAGTCCCAAGAGTTAAACCTTGGCATTCTTATCCAGAGCCCTTGAGTTTATTAACCAGTTTGTTCTCTGTAACCTCTCTAAATTTCAGCTTTTCCTCTATAAAATGGTGTTAATATATACAGATGTATTAAGAAGATCAAACCAGTCCAGTCAATCTTAAAGGGAATCAACCCTGAATATTCACTGCAAGGACTGATGCTGAAGCTGAAGCTCCAATACTTTGGCCACCTGATGTGAAGAGCTGACTCACTAGAAAAGATCCTAATACTGGGAAAGACTGAGGGCAGGAGGAGAAGGAGATGACAGAGGATGAGATGACTGGATGGCATCACAGACACAATGGAGATGAGTTTGAGAAGGACAGGGAAGCCTGGCATGCTGCAGTCCATGGGGTTGCAAAGAATCGGACACAACTTAGCAACTGAACAACAACAACATATACAAATAAGAATATATAAAATAGGATACAGCTCCTAGTAAATGATAGCTTAAAAATTGAGATTAGGAAAAAGCTACAAATTAATAAAGCTGCAGAAGGCCTATTTGATGGGCACCAGGAACCCTGCTCAATTCCCTGTGCTCAACTACCAAGTGAAAAAGTCAATTGTCAACTGGACTGGTGTTTTTAAAAAGCAAAATAAAACATGCATTAAAATCTAAATCACAATTCTGGGTGAAAGAAACCAGACATAAAAAAGTAGATACTATATGTACATTCATATAAAACTCTAGAAAATGAACACACTAATCCACAGTGACAGAAAGCAGATCAGTGGTTGCTTCCGCAGGGAGTCAACTCAGAGGGGTGGACTACAATGGGCACAGGGAAGCTTTTGTAGTGTAGTTGTGTTAGTCGCCTGGAGAATCCCAGGGACAGGGAAGCCTGGTGGGCTGCCGTCTATGGGGTCGCACAGAGTCGGACACGACTGAAGCGACCTATCAGCAGCAGCAGTGTTAGTTGCTCAGTTGTGTCAGACTCTTTGCGACCCCACCGACTGTGGCCCACCAGGCTCCTCTGTCCATGGGATTCTCTACGCAACAATACTGGAATGGATTGCCATTCCCTTCTCCAGAGGATCTTCCCAATCCAGGGATCGAACTTGGGTCTCCTGCATTGCAGGCAGATTCTTTAGTGTCTGAGCCACAGGGAAGATCCCTAGGAAGCTTTTGAGGTGATGGAAATGTATGATATCTTGATAGTGATGATGGTTTCACAGATACATACTTCTGTCAAAACTCAAGCTGAACACTGTTCAATGGGTACAGTTAACTGTATACAAATCATACCTCAATAGAATTATGTAAAAACAAAAAGCATTAATATTTTTCAAATAAGCAAACTGCCCTCATTATAACTCTTAACAATTTTTAACTTCATCAAAGTAAAAATTAAATGTTAGCCAGCATACTGCCAAGTTGAGAATATATATAAGGAACACAGACTATCAAAGCTCTATAAAGGAGGAAAAAAGAATCTTCAGCTGATAAAATTTTTAAAAGATTCTTACTGAGTACTTCTCTAAGCAGCAATACTTTTATTCACTAAACTAAGACCAGGGTATATGAAGTTTACAAACTGAAAAATAACTTTCTAAAATTAAATTTCTGGTTTCTTCAACAAAGGTGCAAGACAGGGAACCTTCTATTTTTTGTTCAAATTCAAATCAACCAAGCCTTTGTGCTCCTATTCTCTTTCTTCTTTGAAATTTCCATTCCTGTTACCATAGGAACCTGCTAGCTGACAAGCCTTCAAGCATAGCAACAGCCCAAGCTTAGCAAGGAGTGTGAAAGGGCAACAGAATCAAAGGCCAAAATTTGACTCATGAGAATCAGAATTCCAGTCTTTGTCACTCTACAAAGGGTCTGAGAACCATAGAAACTATCCTACTGGGTTTGGGAATATTATGACTAAATTTCCTAAATGTGAAACCAAATGTGGAACGGCCTTGAAAATTCAAAAATGGTATTCATTCTATTTTAGATCCAAATTAGAGTAAGAAATTATTTTAAACAACTTTTTAGAATAATTTTAAGTGATGTAAAATAAGACCTTTGAAAACTTTTTTGTAAGAATAAAATTCTAAAGAGAAAAGGTCTAAAACTTTAAGATTTACTTTATATATATATATAAAAAATTCTACATTTGTAAAATACTTTTAGTCCCATAGATTTGCTTTTCTTTTACAAATTTACTTTGTTAATGTCTTATGACAGCATATTAAATACTTTCCAATATTAGTTCAGTGAGCTAGTTTGTAGAAATATGACTTTATCACAGAAGTATATTTATCTTAAGTCAAAGGGGAGTTCGTGGAGCAGCCCATAAAATCTGACTTTTCTTCAGGAAGTACTTTTAACATTTCAAGTATCATAAATGGTTGTGAATTATAGTCTGACTCAAAAGATAAAAGATAAAACTTTATAAACCAAATTCATCACAATTAATACTTTAAAATAAGCATTTTAAGGCATTCTTTTAAAGTGATCTAAAGTGCAAGAAAATCAATTAAAATTTTAAAAGCTTATTTTTTCTTAAAGTCAGAAATAACTGAATGCAATTAATTCTCCTCTACTTGTGTATTTTCCACATTTTTCGATTTAGAAGTTTCCTAATTCCTGGCTGGTTTCTCAGCACACGATAGGCTCTTCAATCCACTCCACCAGGCTGTTGTTTGCTTAGGGAAAACCACCATAATAATACTAACCTAAATAGAAGATAATAAGTCAGTCTGCTGGATAATGCATGTATCCTAAAAATATAAGCCATGAGTTTAAAGAATAAATACAATCAAAGAATTTTCATTTCCTCAAATGCCTATCCACAAAATGTTAATCACGGGTACAAAGGGGTATTGAATTATAGTATCCTCTTAAAAACAAAACAACACAAAACCCTGTCTTTCAAAGTCAATTCAAACATCATCTGCAACTGATCCTTTCCACACATGATCCTTTTCTCTTTGAATCCTCTCAGCATTATATGCCTATTTATGGCATTTACCAAGTTCTTCCTTAAGTTTCAGTCATTCAGATAAAAACATATTTAATAAAAGTTACTAAGTCTTAGACACTGCAACTGGGAGCTAGACAAAAAAAGACAGCTGGGATTTTTAAAAATAAAGTTTCTGTACTAATTTTACTATTTTAAAAATACAATGTGTTTCTTACAAAAAAATCAGAAAACACAAACATTAAATGAAAAACACAGAAAACACAACAAATTGTGTAATTCAAGAACAATCACTGTTGGTCTTGACAAAAATCTTTCCAGATCACTTACACTACATGAACATGAATACACTTCTTTTCTTCAACAAAAACAGGATGATACCATATATAGTATTTTATTATGTCTTCCTATTTTTTTCCTATTAATTAATGTATCAGATTTGGCTTCCCTGGTGGCTCAGTAGTAAAGAATCCACCTGCCAAGCAGGAGACACTGGTTCAATCCCTGGGTCAGGGAGATTCCCTGGAGGAGGAAATGGCAAAGCCACTCCAGTATTCTTGCCTGGGAAATCCCACTGACAGAGAAGCCTGGAGGGATCCATCAAGTATAACCATTAGAATTTGACAGGCAAAGATGGAGATGAGATGATTCTTTAGGCAGAAAGAGAATGAGAGGTCTAGAGATAAGAAAGCGGGTTTGTTTTAGTCCTTTACTTTACTATACTACTTACAAGTGTAAACACATACTGTTGAAAGCTTCAAGTCACTTTGACCTTTCCCCGCTCCAAAAAAAAAGGGGCCAAGTAAAACACTGGTGTTCACAGAAAAGTGGTATCTCTGGTACTCCTGTCAGGACTACCATTACTAACCCCAACAAACTCACAGCTACTTACAATTCCAGGAGATCACGTGCTTGGGTACAGCTCTACAATCACAACCACGACTACCACCACCTCTTCCGGAATTCACAGTTTATGAAGTCATTAACTCACTCAAACATTTATTTAGCAGTTATTATGTGTTAGGTACTATGTTACCGGCTGGCCCTACAGAGATGAATAAGGACCTCAATAGCAAGTTCTGCTTTCAAAAGCAAATGTCCTGCAGTAGGACCTGAACTAAAAAATGAGGACAAGTTCGTACCCGATACAATGGCTATTATTCCAAAACAAAACCCAGAAAACAACTAGTGTTGGTGAGGATATAGAGATACTGGAACCCTTGTGCATCGCTAGCAAAAATGTAAAATGGAGCAGCTGCTATACAAAACAGTTCGGAGGGTCCTCAAAAAATTAAACAGAATTATCATGCTATCCTAAAATTTCACTTCTGAAAATAACCGAAAAAAAATTTAAAGCAAAAACTGGAACAAATATGTATACGTCTGTATTCACAGCAGCTATATTCATAACAGACAAAAAGTGGAAGGAACTCAAGTGTCTGATGAATGAATGATTAAATGCTGGGCATAAATATACAATGAAATATTATTCAGTCTTAAAAAGGAAGGAAATTCTGACACTTGTTACGACATGGATGAATCTTGAAGACTTTGTGCAAAGTTAAATAAGCCAATCACAAAAGGACAAATATTTTGTGATTTCACTTAAATGAGGTACTGGAGTAGTCAAATTCAGAGAGAAAGAAAAAAAGTAGAATGGTGGTTGCCAAAGGTTGAGGGGAGGGGAGAACAGGGAATTAGTGTTTAATAGGTAGTGTTTCAGTTTCAGAAGCTGAAAAAGTAAAGGAGAGTGGTAATGACTTACCAAGGTGACTGTACTTAATGCCACTGAACTGCACACTTACAAATGACTGGAATGGGGGAATTCCTTGGTGGTCTCATGGTTAGGACTCTGAACTTTCACTGCCGGGGACTGGGTTGAATCCCTGGTTGAGGAATTAAGATCCCACAAACTGCATGGCATGCCAAAAAGCAAACAAGAAAAGATTCAAATGGTAAATTTTATGTTATATATATTTTGCGTACATGCACGCTAAGTCACTTCAGTCATGTCCAACTCTTTGCAACACTATGGATTGTAGCCTGTCACACTCCACTGTCCATTGGATTCTCCAGGTAAGAATACTGGATTGGGAAGCCATGCCTTCCCTCCAGGGGATCTCCCCGACCCTAGGCTCGAACCCACATCTCCTGCATTGGCAGGCGGTTTCTTTACCACTAGTCCAACATGTATATTTTGCCACAATTAAAAAAAAAAATTCTGAGGAATATTATCTGTAAGTACTACTATGAAATAGCCAGGATATTGAGAGGGTAACAGGCAGGAAGGCCAGGGGTCTCCAAATAGAGGAAATAGCCTGCAACTGTCAGACATTTTTATCTCTCTTAAGCGGCAGGAGGAAACAAACTAGCAATATTTTTTCCTTCTCTATACAAATTTAAAGGGAGGTTTCTCTTAAAATATTGTGTTGCCATAATGACACCCGGTTTCGCCTGAAGTTAGCTATTCTCGAGTCTAGAGATAACCAATGCCTTTTTCTTATGGAAATGTTTGTCTTAAGCTATGCTAATGTACTATGCCTTTACCCCAAAACTCTGTCTCCAAGTCGGTTCCGCCTCTTGGCCCAGAACCTACTTGACAAACCAGTATGGATATTGTTCCCCTAATCTATGTAAATGAAACTATTTGTATGGTGGTCTGCCCTTCTTCAAGATTCAAGTTAATCATTTTATGGCCCAGGATGAACCATTTATCCCAAAATGCATCTTATGGGTGAGGGGCCTGGTGCCATTCTGAATTTTAAGATATTCCTTTCTTTCATTAACAGACTGCTAGTGACTATATAACATCCAGCTAAAGACTAGCAGGGGGGTACTCTTTCTGCCCCCTTCTGATGCCTATGTCAGAAGCTTTCTCTATCTCCTTTATACTTCAATAAAACTTTATTACACAAAAGCTCTGAGCGTTCAAGCCTCGTCTCTGGCCCCGGATTGAATTCTTCTCCTCCGGGGGCCAAGAATCCTGGTGTATTCGCGTGATTCAGCAACAACCTTTCAATATGTTAAGTAAAAAAACAAGGTAGAGAAAACAAACAGTATGACACTATATCAAAAGAGCATGGAAGAATATATAGCTATACACAGATATTATATAGACATTTTCTACAATTACTATAACTTTTAATGGAAGGATAAACAAAAAGCTCTAAAAAAACAACTACCCCCAAGGGAAGGAAAGAATAAGGTTAGGATTCAGCTGGTACAGAATCCACCTGCAGACTCCGGTTCAATTCCTGGGTCGGGAAGATCCCTTGGAGAAAGGATAGGCTATCCACTCCAGTATTCACGGCCTTCCCTGGTGGCTCAGACAGTAAATAATTTGCCTGGAATTCGGGAGACCTGAGTTCGATCCCTGGGTTGGGAAGATCCCCTGAAGGAGGGCATGACTACCCACTCCAGTATTCTTGCCTGGAGAATCCCCATGGACACAGGAGCCTAACAGGCTACAGTCCATTGGGTCTCAAAGAGTCAGACACGAATGAGTGACTAAGCACAAGCACAGTCCAGAAACTAGACTCCTCTGAATGTATCTTGTCGTATGTATCAGTTTTTTAAACATGATTATAAAATAAATTTAAACAAAAAAAATGTTTAAGTCATTCCTCAAAATCAAAATGAAAAACAAACCTAAACTGTGTATTGAGTTACACCAAACAGAGGAGTGCTTAACTCTAAAACACAGCAATCTTACTGCACATCCTTGCTGAAATACATCCTAAGGACGTAAGAAATACAAAGAAACCTTACAGTGCTTTCAGTAATGATACTGATATTATCCTGAAATCATGTAATGTCTGCATATCATAAGGTTTCAGTATGAGAAGAAACAAAAATTCTAAAATATTAAATAAAAACTCTCCAATATTATTTAATTACAAGTTATCAGTACAAACTCATGCCGAACTTTCTTTTTTAAAAAAAGTATTTCCTAGCTCCATTCTTGAAGAGACCTATAATTGCCAAGAAAATGCACTGGTCATAACACCCTCTTCCAACAACACAAGAGAAGACTCTATACATGGACATCACCAGATGGTCAAGACCTGCCGGGAGCCGGCATAGTGCATATTGAGTGCATATTGAGTGCATATTGCATATTGCATATTGCATATTGAGTGCAGCACTTTCCACAGCATCATCTTTCAGGATCTGGAATAGCTCAACTGGAATTCTATCACTGCTGGGAGCCAGTGAGGAACTCCGCCCATGACAAAGGTCATGAGGAAGGAGGCTCGGCATACGCAAAGGCGGGATTGAGCTTCAGGAGTCCCCCTGGAAATTCTCGAGCATCTACCCCCAAAACCAGAGTCTGCCTACTTTCTGCTTTGTGCTTTCACCTACACCTCTGACTTTACGGGGGGCTGTCCCCCACTACCTCTCTCTGAAAAAAGTTAGCTTACAGCTCCAGTTAATAATTCCTGGGTGTGACAGTGTTTAACCTACAAACTCCTTTGGAAATCCTCTAGCCTGCCTGAATAGGTTTTTCTGGCCACACGTGATTGTTCAGAGCCTCCCAACTGTGAGAGGCAGGAGATGTTCTAAACTGTCTAAACACAGATTCTTTTGAGTAGTTGAAAGATTGATTAGAAATTGTATTGGTGAAGGGATTTTCACTTGTTGGGCCAATGTTTGCTTCTAAGTTTCCATATCCCTTACCTGCTGTGTCCCTGGCAGTGTATTGATTAATATAATTGGTGTAAGTAGTAACTTTAATGTTTGTAACTGGGACCCTTGAGTTAATTCTTTTTCTTGTTATAGCCCACCACACCTTTGCTCTGTAGGAATGCAACTTTATCTAATGCTTTTGGAGGGTGGCTCCTGACCAATCACCTTTAGAGAAAAAAATAAGTTTTCTGAAGAAAAGGTCTTAAAATGTTAACAGGCCTCCGGGCCAGAAGATGATGCAAATCACCTAAGCTTTTGCATATGATAAGCTTGCAGGAAGAAAGCCTGGCTTGCTTCAAGACTCTACCCCTTCCCCCATTATCCTCTATGCATAACTTAAGGTATAAAAACTACTTTGGAAAATAAAGTGCGGGCCTTGTTCACCGAAACTTGGTCTCACCATGTCGTTCTTTCTCTTAACTTCTGGCTGAATTATTCAGCCTCTTTTCTCTACTGAATTTCCTCACTGAGCTATCTTCATTCTATTACTCTTTATATCCTTAATTAACGTTTAATTAAGCAATTGTTTCCTGATCTTCGCCTACGCCGTCTCTCCTTCGAATACCCTGGATCAGCCGGGGCTGGTCCCCGGCAAACACCGAAATCAGATTGATTATATTCTTTGCAGCCAAAGATGGAGAAGCTCTATACAGTCAGCAAAAACAAGACCAGGAGCTGACTGTGGCTCAGACCATGAACTCCTTATTGCCATTTTCAGACTGAAATTGAAGAAAGTAGGGAAAACCACTAGACCATTCAGGTATGACCTAAATCAAATCCCTTATGATTATACAGTGGAAGTGGGAAATAGATTGAAGGGCCTAGATCTGATAGATAGAGTGCCTGATGAACTATGGAATGAGGTTCGTGACATTGTACAGGAGACAGGGATCAAGACCATCCCATGGAAAAGAAATGCAAAAAAGCAAAATGGCTGTCTGGGGAGACCTTACAAATAGCTGTGAAAAGAAGAGAAGCGAAAAGCAAAGGAGCAAAGGAAAAATATAAACATCTGAATGCAGAGTTCTAAAGAATAGTAAGAAGAGATAAGAAAGCCTTCTTCAGCGATCAATGCAAAGAAATAGAGGAAAACAACAGAATGGGAAAGACTAGGGATCTCTTCAAGAAAATCAGAGATACCAAAGGAACATTTCATGCAAAGATGGGCTTGATAAAGGACAGAAATGGTATGGACCTAACAGAAGCAGAAGATATTAAGAAGAGATGGCAAGAATACACAGAAGAACTGTACAAAAAAGATCTTCATGACCCAGATAATCACGAAGGTGTGATCACTGACCTGCAGCCAGACATCCTGGAATGTGAAGTCAAGTGGGCTTTAGAAAGCATCACTACGAACAAAGCTAGGGGAAGTGATGGAATTCCAAATCCTGAAAGATGATGCTGTGAAAATGCTGCACTCAATATGCCAGCAAATTTGGAAAACTCAGCAGTGGCCACAGGACTGGAAAAGGTCAATTTTCATTCCAATCCCAAAGAAAGGCAATGCCAAAGAATGCTCAAACTACCGCACAAATGCACTCATCTCACAGGCTAGTAAAGTAATGCTCAAAATTCTCCAAGCCAGGCTTCAGCAATATGTGAACCGTGAACTTCCTGATGTTCAAGCTGGTTTTAGAAAAGGCAGAGGAACCAGAGATCAAATTGCCAACATCTGCTGCATCATGGAAAAAGCAAGAGAGTTCCAGAAAAGCATCTATTTCTGCTTTATTGACTATGCCAAAGCCTTTGACTGTGTGGATCACAATAAACTGTGGAAAATTCTGAATGAGATGGGACTACCAGACCACCTGATCTGCCTCTTGAGAAATCGGTATGCAGGTCAGGAAGCAACAGTTAGAACTGGACATGGAACAACAAACTGGTTCCAAATAGGAAAAGGAGTACATCAAGGCTGTATATTGTCACCCTGCTTATTTAACTTATATGCAGAGTACATCATGAGAAACGCTGGACTAGAAGAAACACAAGCTGGAATCAAGATTGCCGGAAGAAATATCAATAACCTCAGATATGCAGATGACACCACCCTTATGGCAGAAAGTGAAGAGGAACTCAAAAGCCTCTTGATGAAAGTGAAAGTGGAGAGTGAAAAAGTTGGCTTAAAGCTCGACATTCAGAAAACGAAGATCATGGCATTCAGTCCCATCACTTCAGGGGAAATAGATGGGGAAACAGTGGAAACAGTGTCAGACTTTATTTTTCTGGGCTCCAAAATCATTACAGATAGTGACTGCAGCCATGAAATTAAAAAAACGCTTACTCCTTGGAAGGAAAGTTATGACCAACCTAGATAGCATATTCAAAAGCAGAGACATTACTTTGTCAACAAAGGTCCGTCTAGTCAAGGCTATGGTTTTTCCTGTGGTCATGTATGGATGTGAGAGTTGGACTGTGAAGAAGGCTGAGCGCCAAAGTATCGATGCTTTTGAACTGTGGTGTTGGAGAAGACTCTTGAGAGTCCCTTGGACTGAAAGGAGATCCAACCAGTCCATTCTGAAGGAGATCAGCCCTGAGATTTCTTTGGAAGGAATGATGCTAAAGCTGAAACTTCAGTACTTTGGCCACCTCATGCGAAGAGTTGACTCATTGGAAAACACTCTGATGCTAGGAGGGATTGGGGGCAAGAGGAGAAGGGGACGACAGAGGATGAGATGGCTGGATGGCATCACTGACTCGATGGACGTGAGTCTGAATGAACTCCGGGAGTTGGTGATGGACAGGGAGGCCTGGCGTGCTGCGATTCATGGGGTCTCAAAGAGTCGGACACGACTGAGCAACTGATCTGATCTGATCTGATGAATTAGTAACCTAGTATCAATAAGCATAGCACCCAGACAGCAGTTTGCAAAAATCCGTGAAAATTCTTTCCAACTAAAAGGAACCAGCACTCCCAAAAGAAAGTGATAATTCAAGTGCTGAGGCAGAATTTTACGAAATGAGGTTGGATCATACCAGAAAGCAAGGAAGCTATCACAAACCACTAGGGTAGTATCGAAAACACTTAGGAGCTATCTTGAAGAGGTGCTCACCACCAAAAACAGAACAGACTGAGCCACAACAAAGTAATAACTGCAATGGACTGAAACACATAAAGTATGGTAGAAATCCATGAGTTCATGAAAATACTTGAAAGGAGAACAATGGTATTTGAAAGAAGAAAGATCTCATTAGTCACTTTTGAAAGATTCTTGTGAATCAATTTATTATCCTAAAAACTAACAAAGAAGAACAGTTGCATATTTACTGTCTTTTTTATATAAAATAAACATAAGAGTAACTCAACAGTCCACTAATCAAAATGAGGAAGTTTCTGTTTTATAAAGTGTTCTAACTGAGAAATGAAGAATTACAAAATATCACCATTTTCAGTTCAGTTCTGTCGCTCAGTTTTGTCCGACTCTTTGCAACCCCATGAATCGCAGCACGCCAGGCCTCCCTGTCCATCACCAGCTCCCAGAGTTCACTGAGACTCACGTCCACCGAGTCAGTGATGCCATCCAGCCATCTCATCCTCTGTTGTCCCCTTCTCCTCCTGCCCTCAATCCCTCCCAGCATCAGAGTGTTTTCCAATGAGTCAACTCTTCGCATGAGGTGGCCAAAGTACTGGAGTTTCAGCTTTAGCACCATTCCTTCCAAAGAAATCCCAGGGCTGATCTCCTTCAGAATGGACTGGTTAGATCTCCTTGCAGTCCAAGGGACTCTCAAGAGTCTTCTCCAACACCACAGTTCAAAAGCATCGATACTTTGGCACTTAGCCTTCTTCACAGGCCAACTCTCACGTCCATACATGACCACAGGAAAAACTATAGCCTTGACTAGATGGACCTTTGTTGGCAAAGTAATGTCTCTGCTTTTGAATATGCTGTCTAGGTTGGTCATAACTTTCCTTCCAAGGAGTAAGCGTCTTTTAATTTCATGGCTGCAGTCACCGTCTCTAGTGATTTTGGAGACCCCAAAAATAAAGTCTGACACTGTTTCCACTGTTTCCCCATCTATTTCCCATGAAGTGATGGGACCAGATGCCATGATCTTTGTTTTCTGAATGTTGAGCTTTAAGCCAACTTTTCCACTCTCCACTTTCACTTTCATCGAGAGGCTTTTGAGTTCCTCTTCACTTTCTGCCATAAGGGTGGTGTCATCTGCATATCTGAGGTTATTGATATTTCTCCCAGCAATCTTGATTCCAGCTTGTGTTTCTTCCAGTCCAGCGTTTCTCATGATGTACTCTGCATATAAGTTAAATAAGCAGGGTGACAATATACAGCCTTGATGTACTCCTTTTCCTATTTGGAACCAGTCTGTTGTTCCATGTCCAGTTCTAACTGTTGCTTCCTGACCTGCATACAAATTTCTCAAGAGGCATCACCATTTTACAAACCCCTAATAAAATTCTTGACCTAGGAAAAGATCGGTGGCTGCTAAAATTATACAAACTAACAAGCAGATATTACAGTGCCTTGGAAGTATTCTTTCAAAACAAAGACAGACAGAGGAACATGGTCAAAACCACAGGGATGCAAACAAAAAAAAAATAAAGTCTGAGACAATCTGTAGGGCAAGTGTGTTACAAGAAAAAAAGAAGATGGAAAACGGAAGGAGAAACTATAAATTAAGAGGCATATCAGTTCAGTTCAGTCACTCAGTCGTGCCCAACTCTTTGCAACCCCATGAACCGCAGCACATCATGCCTCACTGTCCATCACCAACTCCCAGAGTCCACCCAAATCCATGTCCATCGAGTCAATGATGTCATCCAACCACCTCATCCTCTGTCATCCCCTACTCCTCCTGCCCTCAATCTTCCCCAGCATCAGGGTCTTTTCCAATGAGTCAGCTCTTCACATCAGGTGGCCAAAGTATTGGAGTTTCAACTTCAACATCAGTCCATTCAAAGAACACCCAGGACTGATCTCCATTAGGATGGATTGGTTGGATCTCCTTGCAGTCCAAGGGACTCTCAAGAACCTTCTCCAACACCACAGTTCAAAAGCATCAATTCTTCAGCTCTCAGCTTTCTTTATAGGCCAACTCTCACATCTATACATGACCACCGCAAAAACCATAGCCTTGACTAGACAGACCTTTGTTGGCAAAGTAATGTCTCTGCTTTTGAGTATGCTGTCTAGGTTGGTCATAACTTTCCGTCCAAGGAGTAAGCATCTTTTAATTTCATGGCTGCAATCACCATCTGCAGTGATTCTGGAACCCAAAAAAGTAAAGTCTGACACTGTTTCCACTGTGTCCCCATCAATCTGCCATGAAGTGATGGGACCGGATGCCATGATCTTAGTTTTCTACATGTTGAGCTTTAAGCCAATCTTTTCACTCTCCTCTTTCACTTTCATCAAGAGGCTCTTTAGTTCTTCACTTTCTGCCATAAGGGTGGTGTCATCTGCATATCTGAGGTTATTGATATTTCTCCCAGTAATCTCGATTGCAGCTTGTGCTTCCTCCAGCCCAGCGTTTCTCATGATGTATTCTGCATAGAAGTTAAATAAGCTGGGTGACAATATACAGCCTTGATGTACTCCTTTTCCTATTTGGAACCAGTTTGTTGTTCCATGTCCAGTTCTTCCTGACCTGCATACAGGTTTCTCAAGAGTCAGGTCAGGTGCTCTGGTATTCCCATCCCTTTCAGAATTTTCCACAGTTTATTGTGATCCACACAGTCAAAGGCTTTGGCATAGTCAATAAAGCAGAAATAGATGTTTTTCTGGAATTCTCTTGCTTTTTCAATGATCCAGTGGATGTTGGCAATTTGATCTCTGGTTCCTCTGCCTTGTCTAAAACCAGCTTGAACATCTGGAAGTTCTCGGTCCACGTATTACTGAAGCCTGGCTTGGAGAACTTTAAGCATTACTCTATTGCCAACAATTAAACATCTATTTCTGCTTTACTGACTATGCCAAAGCCTTTGACTGTGTCGACCACAATAAACTGTGGAAAATTCTGAAAGAGATAGGAATACCAGACCACCTGACCTGCCTCTTGAGAAACCTATATGCAAGTCAGGAAGCAACAGTTAGAACTGGACATGGAACAACAGACTGGTTCCAAATAGGAAAAGGAGTACGTCAAGGCTGTACATTGTCACCCTGCTTATTTAACTTATATGCAGAGTACATCATGAGAAACTCTGGGCTGGGGGAAGCACAAGCTGCAATCAAGATTGCCAGGAGAAATATCAATAACCTCAGATATGTAGATGACACCACCCTTATGGCAGAAAGTGAAGAGGAATTAAAAAGCCTCTTGATGAATTTGAAAGAGGAGAGTGAAAATGTTGGCTTAAAGCTCAACATATAGAAAACTAAGATCCTGGCATCCAGTCCCATCACTTCATGGCAGATAGATGGGGGCACAGTGGAAATAGTGGCTGACTTTATTTTTGGGGGCTCCAAAATCACTGCAGATGGTGATTGCAGCCATGAAATTTAAAAATGCTTACTCTTTGGAAGAAAAGTTATGACCAACCTAGATAGCATATTCAAAAGCAGAGATATTACTTTGTCAACAAAGGTCCGTCTAGTCAAGGCTATGGTTTTTCCAGTGGTCATGTATGGATGTGAGAGTTGGACTGTGAAGAAGGCTGAGCACCGAAGAATTGATGCTTTTGAACTATGGTGTTGGAGAAGACTCTTGAAAGTCCCTTGGACTGCAAGGAGATCCAACCAGTCCATCCTAAAGGAGATGAGTCCCAGGTGTTCAATGGAGGGACTGATGCTGAAGCTGAAACTCCAATACTTTGGCCACCTCATGTGAAGAGGTGACTCACTGGAAAAGACTCTGATGCTGGGAGGGATTGGGGGCAGGAGGAGAAGGGGATGACAGAGGATGAGATGGCTAGATGGCATTGACTTGATGGACATGGATTTGGGTAGACTCCGGGAGCTGGTGATGGACAGGGAGTCCTGGCGTGCTGCGATTCATGGGGTCACAAAGAGTCGGACGCGACTGAGCGACTGAACTGAACTGAACTGAACTGGAGTGTGAGATAAGTGCAATTGTGCAGTAGTTTGAGCGTTCTTTGCCATTGCCTTTCTTTGGGATTGGAATGAAAACTGACCTTTTCTGATCCTTTGGCCACTGCTGAGTGTTCCATATTTGCTAGCATATTGACTGCCACACTTTCACAGTGTCATCTTTCAGGATTTTAAATAGCTCAACTGGAATTCTATCACCTCCACTAGTTTTGTTCATAGTGATGCTTCCTAAGGCCCACTTGACTTCACATTCCAGGATGCCTGGCTCTAGGTGAGTGATCACACGATCGTGATTACCTGAGTCATGAAGATCTTTTTTGGAGAGTTCTGTGTATTCTTGCCACGTCTTAGTATCCTCTGCTTCTGTTAGGTCCCTACTATTTCTGTCCTTTATTGAGCCCATCTTTGCATAAAATGTTCCCTTGGTATCTCTAATTTTCTTGAAGAGATTTCTAGTCTTTCCCATTCTATTGTTTTCCTCTTTTTCTTTGCACTGATCGCTGAGGAAGGCTTTCTTATCTCTCCTTGCTATTGTTTGGAACTCTGCTCAAATGGGTATATCTTTCCTTTTCTCCTTTGCTTTTCGCTTCCTGTCTTTTCACAGCTATTTGTAAGGCCTCCTCAGACAGCCATTTTGCTTTTTTGCATTTCTTTTTCTTGGGGATGGTCTTGATTCCTGTCTCCTGTACAACGTCAATTGTACATTGGAGACAATTGTACTGTATTATATACTTGGCAATTTAGACAGTTCAAAATGGTGTGCAAAACTCAGGAACGAGCAACCTTATTTCTATCAAAAGCCACAACAGTTGGGGAAAAGACAGACATCAAGTTAAGAAGTTAAGAAAAATTTAATGCGTGTGTTTGTGTATAAACACACATTTTGTAAAGTAAGAGAAATAAACATACTAACATACTAACAAGGATCTTTTCTGCAATTTAATAAATGGACATTCACCCCATTTATTTGAACATGTTCCAATTTCAATCGAAGTATTGAGGAGGAATTCTCTATACACAATGAAAGAACACCCAACTTGTTGATTGTGAACAATAATAAGCAAATTTGAAATAACCCAAATTCTGCAATTTCTCTCCTGGCATCCTTAGCTCATACCATATATTATTTCATTCGAAGCACTCATTTTGATTTCACCAAACATCAGTCCAGGAATGAATCCGAGGCAGGCTTGAACCCTGGGTCTGCTGAAAGATGCTTTACCTAGGAAATGTCTTTCAACTCATCCAGTCCCACAAAGAACACTCAAGAATGTGCTGGGGTTACCTGCTCCAATTATTTGCTCCCACTAAAAGCTGGCAAGCTGATCCAAAGTTCCTGGATCAGAGACAGGAGGGTGTCATCAGCAGACATGTCCTTGTAAGGATCTAAGAATCCTTACTTCTATTTGCAAGTGTGCTGTGTTGATTGCTGAATTTCCATATCCTTTGCTATTACAGAAACTTTACACTCTCAGACTGTCAGGAGACTCGGTCAGTGGCATCACTGTCCTGATATGACGACCAAGCCAACTATCCCCGACATCACTTCATATCACCAGAGCTTTCTCTTATTCATCTAGGTGCTCTCCCTAGAAGGAGTGAAATTCAAAAAGATGCAGTCTCACTGCCAACAAAATGTCTAGCCTATTTGGGCATGTTTGAGGGGACAAGAGAGGACAGAGACAGCTCACCATGCCACCATTATGAAAGCCCCAGGAGCCCACGATGAGAGATGTAAATTCATATGAAACAAATACATCGTCTTTCTAGTACTTTCTCTCTAGGGTCACTTAGAAATGAAATTTGGAATAGAATTAACACTTGTGGATCATTTATTCTGCATCATGCATTGTGCTAGCTACTTAAATCTCTCATTTAATCCTAATAGCCATTCAAAGTATTTTTGTTACTAGTGCCTTTTCAAACATGATTTTCACAAAGATGTTGAAGTGAAGTGAAGTGACTCAGTTGTGTCTGACTCTCTGCGGCGCCGTGGACTGTAGCCTACCGGGCTCCTCTGTCCATGGGATTTTCCAGGCAAGAGTACTGGAGTGGGTTGCCATTTCCTTCTCCAGATCACAGAGATGTTAGGTGACGTAATTTCAAAGTCTGAAAGCTACTACATGAAAGAGGCAAAAGTTAAACCCAAATCAGTATATAAATCTTAATGACTTATTTCTGACAACTCTACTTGCTTTCCAAAGGAATTATACTGACTTAAAATGATACCAGAACCAAAGATATTCCTCCTTCATTTTTTTGGTGAGAGAACTGGGTAGTTTTAATACCCAACAGGGACTACCATGCCAGGAACCAAATTCCTATATTAAATCAATACCCGTTTTCATATACCCAATCTAACAGTCTATACCAAATCTCTCCTTACCAGTTAGATTTTGTGTAGTCAGTGGAAGAGCAGAAATATTTTATTCAACCTCTTCAATATTTTCAAGTATTTGGACTATATGAGTTGCCCTCTACGTTTCAAAATCTATGAATAATAATCTTTCTACAAAATTTCCCAGATTTATGTTAGTTTACTTGGAAGTACTAAACCTTTGAATTTTACTATAAACAAGTAGTTTATAGTAAAACAAGTAGTATTCAATTTGCTGAAAGTACTGTAACAAAGGATTAAAGACTAAAATTTTTAAAAAAACTTTAAATTCTACGTACTATGTAGCTACATTAATATTAGAATATGAGAAAATGGTAAAAGCTATCACATTAAGAGAACTTACTCCAAAAGTACTGTGCAAAGTACTTTATAAACATTTCATTTTGTATAAACGCTTCATTTTGTATCTTCCAAAGTGTTACTTCTATTTTACAAGCAAAGTGACAATGGTAAGAAAGCCCAAGTAACTTGCCCAAAGTAATACAGATAGAAAGTGGTAGCTGCTGCTCAAGTTTATACAACTCCAAAGCTTTCACCTCTTATTGTCACAGTTTACTGCCCCCTAATTCCTATCTGGTAAACATATCTTTGTCCACAATTCTAAAACCATTATTGAAACACATACAAAATTATTTAAACCTATTATTAACTATATCCATTAATTTGTCATAGCTTCTAAAGTAAAATAATTAAAAAGTGCCTGAAGAATTATCATTAGAAAAATTCAAGTAAGGCAACAGATTTTCATGAAGTCCTGAGAGGTCAAGAACAGATAATTCACACAACAAAACCTCTATCACTGCTTGGGAGTTACTTGATGTAAAGATAGTAAGACCAGGATACTATCTTAAGTATTTAAGAGAATGTAAATACTGTAAACCCACCAGCCAGTTCTTTGGCTGAACCAAAGAACCCATTTTCAAAATCACGATGCCTTCAATATTTTCTAAGTGAATTATGAATATTATTATTATAGTCTGCTCTTTAAAGTCTTATTATCAAATAACAGAAAGGATGTAACCATAACTTGGACAATTTAAACTTCTGAAAGGCTATTATTTCCCCAGTTCCAATGTTTCAAAGTTCTTCATAAAAGAATAATATCTGAAAACTAAGATGAGTAACATTTCCCAAACATGAAATCTTCAATCTATCAGAGTCTAAATCTAAATACGTAACTTTTTAATGTACAAGATGCAGTTAAAAATAACATATTAGTTGTTCATGTTGTTTATCAAACACATTCATTAGACTGATTAATAAAAGGGCAATACAAGAATAATTTTCTACGACATGCCAAGTAATAGATGAAGTCTTACCTCCATTGCTAAAACTGCCATCTGTTGGTCATAATGATTCAGAAGACTGGGCATGAAGGCAGTGTTATAAGGCAAATCCTGGCACACCCTCAAGGTAATAGGCTCAAAGAAAACAAACTGTGCCCACCTATATGCCCCACAAACATAGTCAAGGGCCACAGATAGAAGACGATCCAACTCATAGCCACGCTTTCTTGATTGAATGGGATTCAGATGATCAGGCCTACTCAATATGTATTTTAGATCTTTGTACACCTGCAGGTCTCAGCTTGAAAGTACTTCTTCTATCTTACTGTTAAGTTCTTCAAATAGAATTACTCTTTGCACCGTCACAGGTTTGTTAGCTTGGTCTCACAAAAGGCATTTGTTTTTGGTTTCACAATATGGGAAAATGACATCATCTTGCCTCTTCTTTTCATTTTGTTACATCGGGTACCATGTGGCCAACGTGTCAAGTTGATCAACCACATTCCCAAACAACAGATTCCATCTTAGGAGAAGAGCTATTTCTTCCCTTAACTGAAATATCTGAAAAATATTTTTTTTTAAAAAATGGGAGAAATTGGAAATTTCCTCTTAAAATATTACAGGCTTGATACTAAAACTTTGATTAGCTCAATAAAGTTGCAGGATACAAAATCAGTATACAAAAATCAGTTGCGTTTCTACACACTAACAATTAGTTACTAGAAAGAGAAATTTAAAAATACTGCCTTTGGGACTTTCTAGTGGTCCAGTGATTAAACCTGCACACATCCACTGCTGAGCTCCAGTGCACTCCCTGGTGGAGAACTAAAATTCCAAATGCCAGGCGTGTGGCTAACAACAACAATCACAAACTTTGACGAGAGATACAATACTGCCTTACAGATAAAATATATGGGTATTTCATAAAAAAATACTACAGTTTTTCTACCTTATCATTCTTGCTATAGATATACCAGAGAATCCATAAATACCATTTAAAGGTACTATTTCCTCCCTCAGTTGTTTATATAACATAGTTTAATTTTTCATCTATAATGGTAGTTTTTCATTTGTCACAAGACATAATTAATCCATTTTGAAAAACCTGCATGCTGTTGTCCTAAATTTTATTTAAATATCTGCCACACTTAATAACAAGTTATTTAAATTTTATTATATATGTTTTAATCATTAAATGATTCAGCAGATAGTATCTGTGAAAGTTGTAAAATATAAAGAAATCAAAAGATACGGATTCAAGCCTCTTCCCAACTATGTGAATCACTTAACTTCTCTGAGCTCAGAATTTTCCTTTCTAAAAATTGCACCTCCCTATCAAAAATGGTATATGAGTGAATTATAAAATAATGTACTCTATAAAAGGTAAAGCAACATCAAACTTTAGGTAGTTTTATTACTGAATGACAGCAGATACAAAGACTTACTTCTATCAACCAATACTGAACTGGCAAACAGAAGATTCTAAAAGTAGTATCAGGACATTTTCCCAACAATGCTTCATCCTTTTAGATAGTACAAAAATTTAGCACATAGATAGAGAAAACGTTTGACCAACAAATGCTTCATGACACACAGTCAGGCTGCAGAGAAGAGTCAACCCTAGAAAGTTACAGCATGGAATATGAATGATTTCCAGTTAAGAGTTTCTACCAAGTTTTTGAGTCGGATTTGACACTGCCTTTCCTGGGGGCTTCCCTGGTGGCTCAGACGGTAAAGAATCCGCCTGCAATGCCAGAGACATGGGTTCCATCCCTGGGTTGGGAAGATTCCCTGGAGGAGGAAATGACAACCCACTCCAGTATTCTTGCCTGGAAAATTCCATGGACAGAGAAGCCTGGCAGGCTACAGTCCGTGGGGTCGCAGAGAGTTGGATGCAACTTTCACATTCACTTTTTTTCTAGGGACAAAAATATGCATCTCTCTTGGGGCTGGAAGGGTAAGTAGAGTGGAAGGCAGCATTGGTAGGAAAAAAGCATATTCTAAAACTATCATACTTCCATTTGGTTTTGTAATGATGTTAAGTCTGCTTTTACTTTATTTTTGTTTCACAGATGTCAAATATTTCTGTTTGAAGTACACAACCTCGGCTGGGAAAACATGAGAAAGTCAGGTTCAGAAATTCTCAGAGACCCAGGTTAACAGGACAACTCAAACAGATATTAGGGCCCACGACAGCTTAGACCTTGAGATCCTGAACCGGCTTGGCTGAAGCAGAGAAAGAAACTGTCCTTTGTGCACTACCAATGACAGGGACCTCTGCATCCCAAGCTTTAATCACTGGGCAGAAAAAACTATTTGGAGAAAGTAAAGCCATGGCTGAATCTTCCCAATTTCTCCCCCAAGTATATGGTCTTGAGTAGAAGAAGGGAAAAGGAAAGTCTACAACCTTAGGAATTAGAAATACCAAAGTTACAAGCAACCTCTGTCCCAAACGTCTAATCTCTCTAATACTGAAATCTCTAAATCAGAAATACTTGTTAAAGCTTCTTGGCCTGCCATATTTTTTCCTCCTTCAACCTGGGCCCAGAAATGTGATGTCTGGCTACGGAAAAGTGATATTAAACACAGTCATGTATATTTAAGCTTAATTATCATGCAGCACTGTAACAATTACACATATCATTAAATGTGTCAAATAAGTCCTGAAAGCTTTATTTGGCTACAGTATCAAACATCCATATAAATTCCATTTTTGTGGTTTGCTGCTTATGCAGCATGTTCATCTGCTTGCAACTTAAAAAAAATTAAAGGGAACATTGCTCCCTACTGAATATGTATATAACAATGAGAATTTCAAAATTTTCATTTAGACTATTTTTCAAGCAGTATGGGTTCCAAATTTACAGTTCAAAGAAGATGACCACACAAAACTTGAGGAAGAAACAAAGTAATATTGAGTTTTTTAAACTAGATGAGAACCCCCTTATACTTCTGTCTATTTTACCTGTTTTTCTCTGTTATTCCTTTTGCCTCATTTACAAACAATGCTTCTCAAAGACTTACAAAAGTGCTTTCCTCTATGTACTTTAACATTCAAATTTCCATATATCAAAATACTTTTGTAAAATTATTGTTAGACTGGGGTAGAATAAAACCTTAATACATTAAGACTGTAGTTTGTGATTATTAAGATAAGTAAGAAAAAACAGTAGAATGCCATGAGACAAGAAGAAAAAAGGAACAGTAAAAATATTAAGAAATTTGTATTTCTTCCAAATCAGAGGCTCCCCAATTTTAATGTGCAGCAGATTCATAGGAACCCCATAGGTCTAAGAAATCTGAACCTCTGAAAAATGAATATACATGCATTCTAATGATTATCTCGGTACTGTTACAAGTGATCTATAAGTCATATTTTGAGAAATGCTATCCTAAAATAGAATAACTTAAAACAGTACAGGATATTTGCACATAATTATGTGCTTAGCAAAAGTAATATATAAAATGAATTTTTTAAAAAGCAGATAAAGAATACTACCTTAATAGAAAAATCGAAAAAGGACATAAATTTACAAATGGCCAACAAACATATGAAAAGATACTCAACTTTACTAATAAAAACATACAAACATGATACATAACATTTTTGCCAATCAGATGAGCAAAGTAAGAATAACAGAACACAGTATAAGAGAGGGTGCAGAAAAAAGAATATATTCAACATTCCAACACTTGGAAATACTTTTTTCTTTTGGCTGTCCCACACGGCTTGCAGAATCTTAGTTCCCCAAACAAGGACTGAACCCAGGCCGGGGGGGCAGTGAAGTGTCTAACCACTAGACCACCAGGAAATTCTCCATTTTCAAATACTACTGGAGGAAAAGCAAACTAGCTGGTTTTTCAAAAAAATAGCTATGGACATCAAAAGCCCTTAAAATGTATAGAATTTTATTCAGCAGACCTATTCTCCAATTTATTCTGAGAAAGTAAACACAAGTGCACATGTGTATAACTGAAATGTTAGTACAAAAACCCAGAGACAATCTGAAAGTCTACCAATAAGGAACTGGTTAAACTAAGGTACAACCAACACGTAACACACTCACTAAAAATGATGAGCAGGATCTGTATATACTGACTTGAAAAGACAGTAACTATACAATAAGTGAAAAATAAAATTTTAAATGGTTTACAAAACAGCATATAGTCTCCCACTTTTGTCAAAAATATACATACATGGAACACAATAAAACTACCTGAATTGTTTAAAAATACAGTATTATAGGGACTTCCCTGGCAGTCCAGTGATTAGGACTCCACACTTCTACATCAGGGAGCTCGAGCTTGATCGCTGGTCAGGGAATTAAGGTCCCACAAGCTGCACAGCATGGTCAAAACACAAAACAAAAAAGTAGTAAAGTATTATAAATGCTGAAATGTTATTTTAAAATCTGTTGCATGTTATTTGTGTGTGGGAAAATTAGTCTGCTAAATCTATAAATGTGTGCTGACAATACTACTACTTGAATCAATGATTTACTGGCTGTTGATTAAATAACAAGCCAAGGGACACAAAAATAGCAAGAAAAGCAAAAAAAAAATGATGATAAACTTAGAATGGGTCAAAAATTGATTTTCAATACTGAAAAAAATCAGATTACCTCTCAGCTGAACCAAATATTATGCACAGTTTAAAAAAAAAAAAAACTTTTGATATATATTCTAAATTGCTTTTCAATAACATAATGAAATAAATGCTTCTAATCAGGATCACATGAGTATGGATAGCAACAGTCCTTTTTCCTAAGAGAACCATCCTTGCAGAAGCTGCAAGTTTCAGACAGCGGGCACAAAAGATTGAGGAAACAAATACTGACAAAATACAGCAACTGAGCACATGAAGGTTAAAAGATTTTTTCATTCTTTTTGATATTGTATCTTTTACTATAGGAATCTGCAGAATCTCAGCTGAGTAAAGGGAATTGCTGGATTAACTGGAGGGAACAGTCTCAGGTGCCAAGGACCAGTAAAAAATGCGCAGTCTGGCAACAGTTTTTCATGCCCTAACCCTGAGAAAAGAGACATTCACTTCTTTACAGAGTAAGATATGTGGAAAACTAATTTCCGATTAAGTGACCTGATGATTATTTCATCAGAAAACAAAAAGGACTAGATATATTTAACCCTACACTTTAATTTTTATCCATGTGTAACATCAGGAATCTGATATTCCCCAATTTACCAGTTCTCTTTTGATGATAAAAAGTTCAGTTCAGTCACTCAGTTGCGTCCGACTCTTTGCGACCCCATAAACCGCAGCACGCCAGGCCTCCCTGTCCATCACCAACTCCCAGAGTTTACTCAAACTCATATCCATTGAGTCGGTGATGCCATCCAGCCATCTCATCCTCTGTTGTCCCCTTCTCCTCCTGCCCCCAATCCCTCCCAGCATCAGGGTCTTTTCCAATGAGTCAATTCTTCGCATGAGGTAGCTGAAGTATTGGAGTTTCAGCTTCAGCATCAGTCCTTCCACTGAACACCCAGGACTCATCTCCTTTAGGATGGACTGGTTGGATCTCCTTGCAGTCCAAGGGACTCTCAAGAGTCTTCTCCAACGGCACAGTTCAAAAGCATCAATTCTTTGGCACTCAGCTTTCGTCACAGTCCAACTCTCGCATCCATACATGACCACTGGAAAAACCATAGCCTTGACTAGACGGACCTTTGTTGGCAAAGTAATGTCTCTGCTTTTGAATATGCTATCTAGGTTGGTCATAACTTTCCTTCCAAGGAGTAAGCATCTTTTAATTTCATGGCTGCAATCACCATCTGCAGTGATTTTGGAGCCCCCCAAAATAAATGTCTGACACTGTTTCCATTGTTTCCCCATCTATTTCCCATGAAGTGATGGGACCAGATGCCATGATCTCAGTTTTCTGCATGTTGAGCTTTAAGCCAACCTTTCACTCTCCCCTTTCACTTTCATCAAGAGGCTTTTTAGTTCCTCTTCACTTTCTGCCATAAGGGTGGTGTCATCTGCATATCTGAGGTTACAGATATTTCTCCTGGCAATCTTGATTCCAGCTTGTGCTTCTTCCAGCCCAGCGATTCTCATGATGTACTCTGCATATAAGTTAAATAAGCAGGGTGACAATATACAGCCTTGACATACTCCTTTTCCTATTTGGAACCAGTCTGTTGTTCCATGTCCAGTTTCTGTTTAATTTTTACCAATGTGTAACATCAGGAATCTGATATTCCCCAATTTACCAGTCCTCTTTTGATGATAAAAAGTAAAAGCCCCTAAAATAAGTTGAGTATTTGTCCTGAAAAACAGCAATAAAGGGGATGCAATCTTGGAAGACTGTCTTCAGAGGCTGGCTACAAAGCCGGACCCAAAGAACTCAGGTGGGAAAAGCAGGAAATGGCAACTGTGAAGAGGAAAGAAAGCAGGCAGAATCCCAGAAGATACAATGACAAAAGTGGGCCCTGGGGGCTTGTGAGCAAGGCCCTGCAACAAAAGACATTAGCAATTCTATTCCAATTCACTTTCTGTACAGAAAGTGATTCCTTTCATCCTTCTCAGCTTAGATTTACTTATCTGGACACACTATACACGTATGTAACATTTTGCGTTTCCAATTCAGAAATTAAAGGTTGCCTCAAACACACTGGCTACAATGGGAACAGGAGGATATCCTTTTGTCTTCTTTCAGAGTTTTCCAAGACTGCGTTATAAGGATTAGGGATCACTACCTCTGAAGCTTCTTCTTTCAAGTAAATTATCATCTTGTTAGAGAGCAAAGTACACACTGAGAGCATATCACTGCTCAAAGTGCTAGATTCCTTTTCCTAAAACTCATGTGGGTTTTGGCCTTTTGTTTTCCATATCTTATTTAAAAAATAAATTCATTCTCAGGATACTGTTTCCTGGTTGCTAAAGTGTATATAGCTCCATATTTAATTCATCGGAGAAGGCAATGGCACCTCACTCCAGTATTCTTGCCTGGAAAATCCCATGGGCAGAGGAGCCTGGTAGGCTGCAGTCCATGGGGTTGCAGTCGGACAGGACTGAGCAACTTCACTTTCACTTTTCACTTTCATGCATTGGGGAAGGAAATGGCAAGCCACTCCAGTGTTCTCGCCTGGAGAATCCCAGGGACAGGGGAGCCTGGTGGGCCGCCGTCTATGGGGTCGCACAGAGTCAGACACGACTGAAGTGACTTAGCAGCAGCATATTTAATTCATAGGGCCTAAATTCTTACTAATCTCAAGGTATCAGTTTGTTACTTCATCTAATTTTTAAAGTCCGTCTAGTCATCTACTGATTACAAAAGATAATCTAATCTTCCAGTGTGCTGAGTGATGAGGCTTAAAAAAATACAGGAAAAGCAAAGTTCAAGATTAAAATGAAAAGTAGGCATCAAAATCCAGTCCATCTTACAAATTATATATTACTTTTAACACTAGAGAAAGCAGAAGCAGAAGATCTTTTAAAACTAAAAACAAAACTGAAAAGTTAAAAGATGGCCAGAGTCCGGACTTTAAAAAAAAAATCAGGTTGAAATTCCAGCCTGGTTTCCCTTTTCCATTAAAATCTGTTCAGAAAATGCTCTAATATCAAGCTCCTGATTTTTTTTCCCCCTTTAGCATGGTTGCATGTTTTGACTATAAAATAGTTTAATGAGATAAACTTTGGGGACCAGGATTTTTTTTTTTTTTAGGCCTACTAGCCTAGTTCGGAGAAGGCAATGGCACCCCACTCCAGTACTCTTGCCTGGAAATCCCATGGATGGAGGAGCCTGGTAGGCTGCAGTCCATGGAGTTGCACAGAGTCGGACACGAATGAAGTGACTTAGCAGCAGCAGCAGCCTAGTTGTTTTTTCTTAAACTTCATTCACAGCACATCCCTTGGATCCCCCAAAACTGTTGCTAGTTCTCAGAATAACAAATTGTAACTCAAAGATAGATTCATCATTTCTGATTCAATAGTCAGTTAAAACTAATTTCTAGTCAAAGAGGAGTTGTTACTCTTCAAACATTCATTCCTAACCTTCTAGAAATGCCACTATTAAAAAACCTTCACTTCTTTCCTCAAGACGCTGTGACCCTTCTTCTCCCAAATCTATACTGAACAATTCCTCTCATACATATTTCAAAGTCTTGCTTTTCATTTGCACTACTGCTCTTTTTGTGGGTAGCTGCAGCTTTAAATGTCTCTATTTCTAGAGAGTTAGGGGTTAAAAAACACTTGAGGCCAACACTGCTGTTCCCTGTGAAATAAGGTAAAGATGCAGTAAGAACTGTTTCCTATCACAGGTCTCCTGAAGAAAATAAAGTCAACAGCAGTCTAACATCAACAAACTAACATGCTTAGAATAACTTATCAGTATGAAATCTCATAGTTTTACTAACACATACGAAATTTAATTTGGGGTGAGAGATTTTTTGCCTGTCAAGTGGGCAACAGAGGACTTACAGTGAGTTTAAAACCCCCTCTCTTTGCCCAGTGATGATGCGCTCACAACACTGTGCTATACAAAAAAAGAACGTGCACTTTACTATTTAGCTTCCCCTCAAGCCTCCCTACTTCAAATATCTCAATCATGGCTGGGATCTCTCTAGAAAAATCCACCTAAATGTTCAAAGCACAAAATAAAGCTTAGAGGAATACAGTACCTAAGATGAAAAAAGGGATGAAAGAACCTATAGTCCTTCCCTCCTCTATTAATAGGGCACGGGTAGATTTAGGAGAGATGTAGAGGCAGGGAATATTAGTGGATGAGAAAAAACAAAAAACAAAGGAGGAGGAAAGAGAAGGTAAGACGATAGGCTTTACTAATTGTTGAGGTCCTTTAATGGACTCCTGGTGATCCGGAGTCGATGATAAGAAAGTAAAGGAGAGAAAGAGGCTGATATTCCTTGGTTTACGCAGAAAGCCAATAAAGCCCCTGGCATGGGGCTCGCTCTGTTCACGGAGGCCTCAGGCACCCTCTCAATGGGGTGAAGCTGCACAGCGCCTTCTTCAGAGGGTCTTAGAAGCCCGGGCAGGAAAGTGAACTCAGAGGGCCTCTGCACTCCAAAGAAAGAGCCTGATAGAGAGAAAGACAGGGGGACCAGAGCTCTGATGGAGCAAAGGTGTTTTAATTAACATGGTGTGAGCATATATACTGTCTTACAAGGTAGTTATTCTCAGCAAAGATAAAAATTAAAATTCCAGACTTACAAAACATAGGCGATCCATATTTAAGAGAGAGAGAGTTGTAAACAGTCACTTTTACCGTATGGTTCACAAGAAGGAAGAGGGTACTTCTCGCCATATAGAAAAACTAATGAAGGAAATGCCTGGATTCCTCAGCCCCCGGGAGAGGCTTGCCTCTCCTCTCAATTCTTGAGTATTTAGGAATTAATAAACAACAGAGAATTCCTGACAGATCCAAAACAGCACACAGGAAGCCTCCTGTTAAATGCTTCCTGACAACCAACTACCTTATTTTCCTGACAGTTTCAAAGCATTTGCGGGGAGGGGGGTAGAGGAGGAATCTGTTATTTCACTAAATAAAAGGCAAAACTGTAAGAAGAACTGCATCTCAATTGTCTCTTATTTTCAGCTCTATCCTTGCAAGCCTGCCCACTTAAGCCTTTACATCACTTTCCTATCTTATTACCTCTATGTTGTGGTTTGGTACTTCAAACAAACACTTTTTTTCCCCCCTTCTTCTTATGGAGGAAAAAGATGGTATTGATTTGCTTAAAAGTACGGATGGGAAAAAAAAGTACGGATGGAAAGCATTGTCTTGAGGAGTAAATGGTTCTTACTAACAGAACTACGGATTTATCTATCCCTTCGACTGTCAGCACAACACTAAAGGCTAAAAGAAGGCTCAAGAGGGAGG
The DNA here is from genome assembly GCF_003369695.1 of Bos indicus x Bos taurus. Classification (NCBI taxonomy): domain Eukaryota; kingdom Metazoa; phylum Chordata; class Mammalia; order Artiodactyla; family Bovidae; genus Bos; species Bos indicus x Bos taurus. The sequence goes on along the minus strand of NC_040102.1, from coordinate 65,490 downwards.
TAACATTCCCCTTGTCAAGTCTTTGTTTCCCTGCTCCTGCGGTATTGGCTTTACCAAGTAACCCAATTCCTATACATGAACATTACAGGTCTCTCCAAACTACTTCTATAAAATAAGATCTTGTTTGACCAGCCTTATAGAGCAGTCATTTATTTCTATAGCTGCTGGACTGCTCTGCTGCTCTGTCTACAATCAGAAGGGAACCAAAATTCAAAATTTGATTTATTCTGGGCCCAAAACCAGACCTTTTGTCCTTCCTAGATATTTTGCAACTTCGAGTTGACTCTTCTGCCTAAATTAGTGGCATATGCTTTTTTGTTCTAAGAAAGAAAGAAAAAACACCCCTTTTTCTCTTATTGAGGAAGGCACCTAATTCTGAAAAAGGCCTCTAAGAAGACGTTAAAATGTCTTGAAATGTTTAACAGCACCTTATTTCAGAGGCTATGGATGAACCTCCCCAAGGTACCCCAAGGCAAACACACGGAGCGTCTAAGGAGGCAGAGGGGGAAGCCTCGAGGAGGAATATGCAGACTTTGCAAAACTGAAGGGAGGCAGGAGAGGGGACAACTTTCAGGACTAGAAACAGGAAGCAGTCCAGATGCTGCTACGCCCCCCGCGCCCCCGCACCCAGCCCTCGGTGCATCGTCCTCCCGGCTAGCGGCCGCGTGCTCCACCCATAACCCCCAGCGGCCCGGGAGCGCCACACGCCCCCGCGGCGCCGACCAAGCCCCAGGGCTCGTTCCGAGGGCGGCGCGCAGGGAGCGCGGGCAACACTCGAACAGGCTGCTCGGTGCGGGCTCGGGACCGAGAGGGTTAATCCAGTCCGCGGGCATGGGTCCGCCTCAGCGCCCAGCCCTAAACTAGGGCTCCCCCGCCGGCCCGCCGCCCAGCCCGAGAAAGCCCCGAGACACCCCTCTACAGCGCGGCGCCCAAGGCTTTTGTTTTGGCGGCGACGAGAATAACGATCCCTGAGGAGGAGGTGCCGCGGCTGCTGGTGGCTCTTCGCCACAGGGTTAGACCGAGGAGCGGGCAGCCGCGGCGGCACCGCCTCAGTACCCACTCCCGAGTCCTTTTCCCGCTGAGCCGGACGGGAACGGGCCTGCACGACCCGGAGCTCACCTCACACCTCGGGGCCGGGCTCCCGGGGTACTGCGGCGCCGGCCGGGGGCGGCCGCAGGTCCCTCAGGTAAACGGAGCCAGCGAGGACCGCCGGCGTGCGCCTCGGAGCGACTGCGAATTTCGCGATCGCGGGGGCGCGCGACCCGGCGCGGGGGCGGGGAGCATGTGCACGTACGTACGGCGCAGGCGCGCTGCGCACGCTCGGCCGAGCGCTCCTATTTTGAGCCCAGCTTCTGGATACCAATCCGCAGGTTTCGTTGTTCTTTACCTCGCGCCGAGGCTGATGCCTGGCCCTGTCCTGCTCCGGCGGAGTCGTTCCAAGTTCTGGAAGCTTTTCTTAAATGCCCTCAGTTCCCTTTGCAAAGCTCTCCCTCCCTTCCCTGCTGAGACATTTTAGCGACTCTCATCACTCAAGCCTGGACGCTTTTATTGCAAGACCACCAAAACCTGTTTCGAGAACCAGCGTGCCCCCTGGGGACCCAGGGATTGGAAATGGTTAAGAGGCGGGTGCTGAGAGTGCTACTGGGTGCAGATGGAGGTAGTCAGCTTTCATATTGCAGAGCTCCAGGCTGAAGCAGCAGAGCAGATACCCTCTTTACCGACACCCACTTTAGTGAGCAGGTGGGGCTTGAGGTTATTGGTGGCATTCCCCATCTTCTGTTCTTTGGGAAATGTTTCTTCTCTCTTTTTCTTCATAAGTGATTTTATTTTTTTCTACATAAGCTATTTCAGAACTTAAAGATTCCTTAGAAATCATCTAAACCTAACCTCTCATTATTCAGACGTGGAAAAGAATAGTCCAGAAAGGTTAAAAAGACTTAGCCAAAGCCAGGCAGCGTTTTAAGGGCTGAGTCTGGATTCACTCATTCCAAGCCAAAGCTGTTACCTTTGCCTCCATCATTTTACCTACCTTCCTTTCTCTTCCTTTTCCTCCCTTTTCAACCTAGACTTCACAGGCATCATTTTGTTCTATGGTAGCACACAGGACTTAAAGAAATACTTTGATCTTGTAGCATAGTATGACTGTACTTAACGTTATTCAACTGTACACTTGGTTAAAATGGTGTATTTTAATATAATCTTCCGTCTGAATCTTTGCCACCTCATGTTAGGAGACTGACCAAAAACAGCTATATAATCTGTGGTTTGTCCAAACCCTTGGCACACATCTCTGTGGCATCTTTAATTATAGGCAACTATTTTATACAAAGAAAAGTGGAAGTGTTAGTCCCTCAGTCGTGTCTGACTCTTTGTGATCCAATGGACTGTAGCCCACCAGGCTCCTCTGTCCATGGACTGCTCCAGGCAAGAATACTGGAGTGGATTGCCATTCCCTTCTCCAGGGGATCTTCCTGACCCAGGGATGGAACCCAGGTCTCCTGCATTGCAGCCAGATTATTTACTGTTTGAGCCACCAGTGAAACAATCTTTTTTAAAGGTGCTCCCTAAATTATAATAAATACTGAGTTTAGACAGTCATAAATATAGTTTAATGTCAGAAGATGAGCTATGGGAATTGTATCATAAAAGGGATCTGAAATGAAATTTTCAATTTCATTAATAAATACTAATGCAGTAATACTTTTTTTAAAAAAAGTAACGTTGATCCTTAGGCTGATTCTTATCAAGTCATTGTGTCTTGTGGAGCCAACAGTGCCTCTACTGAGGGTGAGTGAAGCAGCTAAGAGCATTTATGAAAATCAGTGTAGACCTGCTTCTGGTACTTCTAGATCCCTTGTACCTTCAGATCCTCTAGAGATGTGCTGCTCTCACATTTTTATGCAATTTACACATGGTCTTGTGAAAACTGTCAGGCATAGAACATATCTTGGCTCCTGGTGGGAGGTGGGAATGATGTAGAAATTATCATTGAATGTATCAACATGATCACATCTCAGAAATAGACCACTGAGTGAAAGAAGCGAACTACAAAGTATGTAAATTATGATAGCTCTTTAAAACAGTCACACTGTTTACAAGGCCAAACATGTATATATAATAAGCATAAAAAGTGGACAAGTAGGCAGCACACTAAATTTTATGACAGTGGATGCCTCTAGGCAGGCAGGGTGGGAAATGAGATCTGGGCAGCATGTAAAAGAGGCTTCAACTCTTAATCACACACATGAAGCAAAATGTTAACATTTTAAAAAATCTCTGCAGGGAGAAAAAGGTGTTTCTTAGGCAAGTCTGTAAACTTTTCTTTATGGTTGAAATGTTCCCTTTAAAAATAATGTTGAGGGGCTTCCCTGGTGGTCCAGTAACTAAGATTCCACCCTCCCAATGCAGAGGACCTAGGTTTAATCCCTGGTCTGGGAACTAGTGCAAGACAGGGAAGCCTGGAGTGCAGCAGTTGATGGGGTTTCAGAGTCACACACGACTTAGTGACTGAAGAACAACTGGGAACTAGATCCCACAAACTGCAACTAAAGATCCAAGATCTTGTGTGCTGCAACTAAGATCCAGTGCAGCCAAATAAATATTTTTAAAAGGAATTTAAAAAAATTTTTAATGAAATTAATGTTAAATTTTCAAGGACATTGAGCCAATATGCTCACCGTGAACACAATGTGAATGGTATTGTTCATTGGGGGATCAGCAGTCACACTGATGAAGGGCTGAACAAGGAGAGGTCCAGAGGATGCTAGTTGAGAAGATCAATGAAAGGGACCTTATTTTCAGGGATAAAAATATTCAGATCTAACAGGGATAAAGTGTTGGGCTCTCTTTAATCCCATCTTTCTTTCATTCAATGTTATAACCACCAATAGAAAGTCTTTAGGGCTTCCCTAGTAGCTCAGGAACTTCACCGAGACCCAACACTCTCCCAGGGAGTTGTTAAAATTGGTCTCTTTCTGGATGAACCCATTTTGAAACCATCCATGTTAACCGGTAATACATGGTAATTTAGTATTGCATCTACTTACCTCCCCCAGGCCTCCACCCCTGCAGAAGTCTTTGTTTATTCATTTTATGTACAACCTGATCATAAAACATACAACCATACTTAAAGCCACTGGGCTGGAATTCAGACAACATAAGTTTCGATTTGGCCACTTACTGATCCTTTGTCAACTCTAAAGAAAGCAGCAACCTCTATGAGCTTTACTTTTCATTTTCTTTTTAAACGGGAGATATACGAATGCTGCCTATTTCAAAACAATGAAACAATATAAACATAGGGTTTACATTTATTTACCTTGGAAGAGAGTACATTTTTATGTATTTTAGAGAACGTGAGATAATAAGAAAAGTCTTCTTTTTTTAATTTGGTTAGCTGCTGCCCATAAGAACTGTTTTACACTTCCCAGATGTCCCTTCTGAAATGTTGTTTTTTCTCCAGCATTAGTTTATAGTTCTATCCCAGTAGTTATTTCTACATTGCATTTTCAAATCCTACTCATTAGATTTCTTTTCTTATTCTTGTATTCTCACTCTGCCTCTCATTACATAGTAGATGCTTCATAAATTTCATTAAATTAGACCAGATCGTAAAATTCCCCAAATTTGGATTTATCCTTACTCAGGCATGCCATCTGCTGGTTCCCTGGTGTATCTGTTAGTCGGCCTGAATTCCTTAATCCAATAAATAACAATTCCTGTTGAAGCATTGCTGAGTGTGTGTTGGGCAATTTTCCCACGTTCTTCCACTTCCTGTGTGCAGGTGCTATTCTTTCATTGAACCTCTCCAGAATTGTTTTCCTGCAACCGTCTTTTACCTGTTGGCCACTCTAAAAACCCGGAGAAACGGATTTTACGTTTCAGAACTCTGGAGTAACCAGAACGATATAACTGGGCATGCTCAGTAGGTTGGCCTAATTTGGAACATACTTACGGCTTGAATGGGGGCATTTAATGCTGTTTGTTTCAGGATTAGCTGCATATTCGTCCTAACATTGTATTGAGAGATGGCAGCCTTTCCCACCCTCTGGGCGCTCCCATTTTTCCATTTTGTCCCTGTGCCCAATTTTGGAGCCAGCCCTTTAGGATCTCCCGGCCAATCAAGAGACCACACATTGTTGCCTAAGAGACCCCGGATGCCAGAGAAAAGATTTATAGGTAGTGATTGGCCTACTGGAAGGGGTGCGGGCTAGACGGAGCTATGGCATCACCAGCGCTAGAGGCTTGAGGAGAAAGACTTGAAGAGAAAGACTTAAAGAGGTGAGAGCAATGATCACTGCATGAAGACTCTTTTGAGAGCTCTTCTCTCAGGTCCTCCGGGGCTTCTCACGAGCCTTGGCAGTGACCACGGGAATTACATTTTGCTCTGTATTAGCAGTTAAATGACCAGGTGCATCATATATATGAAATTAACAACCAACAAATAATTACTTATATGCTTATCAAAGCACTAGGTCTTTGCGTTGTCTTATAGTTTCTCTTTGTTTCCACCTAGTTGAATATAAGATGAATTCGTATTTAAATCTAACCATACCCTATTTCCTGATCATTTCCTGGTAATCTCTATTTCCTTGTCTGATGATACTGCAGTGTACAATGGGTGAGCTGTGTGTTAGTGGAGAAACTCAACCGTGTTCTGCTCTGTAAACGCCAAATAAAAACCCGATTATCCTGAGTCTAACCCCAATGCTCGGTTCCTAATGTTGAGTTGTACCTTCTTTGCCACTAGCTTTAATCCTTAAACCACTCACCTCCACTGTTGTGTTCATTCATTCCGCTGATTGAGACAAGTTTTATTGAGCACCTACTGTGCACTACTGAGTTTAGGATTCAGGTGAGCACATTCAGAAAACCACATTAGCAGAGAAGCACCAGTTTTGTACCATATTCTCTGATCTGAAGTTCAGTGTGTCTGTACAGATCGTGCATGAAGGGAGAGGAAGGAGGATGAACCAAAAATGTAAATTCATGGTGTACCTAGATCAGCATGCTAAGGATTCTGTAGCCATTATCGAGTCTCTGAAGGTTTTTGAGCTGAAAAATGACTAACAGACCTTTTAAAAAATACTTCCCTGAATAGAGTAGTGGTTAGCCAAAGTTGGGGAGTAGGGAAGTGTGGAGATATTGATCAAAGGGTACAAACCTTCAGTTATAAAATGAATAAGTTCTAGAGACCTTAAGTACAGCATGGTGACTATGTGGTGATGGTGGTGGTAGTTGAGTCGCTAAGTTGTGTCCCACTCTTGCAACCCCATGGACTGTAGCCCACCAGATTCCTCTGTCCATGGGATTCTCCAGGCAAGAATACTGGAGTGGGCTGCCATTTACTTCTTCAGGAGATCTTCCTGCCCAGGGATCATGGCTACTATAGTTAATAATAATATATTATATACTTGAAATTAGCTAGAAGAGTAGATCTCAAGGGTAATCACACACACAGAAGCACACACATGCACACATGCACACACACCCACACATGCACACACACACAGTAACTATGGGAGGTGATGGATATGTTACATAGTTTGATTGTGGTAAGCATTCCACAATGTGTACATATATTAAAACATCACCTTAAATATATACATTTTTATTTGTTTAAAAAAACCCTCTTGTAGTAGACTGTAATCTCCATTATAGTCAAGACTTGTCTTTATACCTGTAATACAGACCTAATAAGTCTTTAGTGAAGTTGTGCAATGGTGACAGTGTGAAGAATGGCTTTGAAGATGGGATTAGAGGTGTGTTACCACTGGAACTTTACCAGAGGACCTATCCTTGCCTTTAAACGTGACACTAGAAGCACATATTGGGGGTAAGGGCCATAAGCCCTTTTTCTTCCCCTTTATCCAAAGAAAAATAAAGGGGAACATGCAAGGACAGCCATTAAGGGGGAAAGAGGTCATGAAAAAACAACAGCAAGGTTTGTATGTAGAAGGAGGGAAGGCAACTTGCTTTGTCTTGTACTTTTTTTGTATGTTGTATGAAAGCGTCTGAGTGGTCTATACTGTGAACCAGTGTGGGCATGCAGATATGCACACTGCCTGTCTTCTAGAATGGACAGAGGAAAAAACTGTAAAAGGATAATGACAAAAACCAGGGCAGGATACCTCCATTTGCCTGCTTCAGGAAGACTATTACCAAGAGGGCTTTTTTTCTCAGCCAGGCCCATCTCCTGAAAACCAAACTTTATTCAAGTTGATTTGAAAAAAAAAAAAGCCTAATTCAAATAATTTCTAGCTCTGAATAACCAGGAAGGAAAAAAAAAAAAAAAAAACAATGCAAAACCTTAGGGAGGACCTGGAAAAGCTACCTTGTCCTAATCAGAAATCGTGCTTAGAATCAGTCAGATTGTTTTCTACTCAAACTGGGAAAAGAGAGTTTCTGAGCTTACAAAAAAAGTTTTTAACCTGGTATAAGCAAAATGTAATGTTAATATGCATTTTTCTAGGGAGAAGATTCATAGTTTTCATCATATCCTCAAAGAGTTTTATAGCCCTGAAAAAAATAAAATAAAAGATTGAAAACAATTGGTTTAAGGAATTCCCTGGCGGTCCACAGGTTAGGACTATACGTTCGTTGCCGAGGGCCAGGGTCAATCCCTGGTTGGGGACTAAGATTCTGCAAGCCGAGTGGCTTGGCCTAAACAGATAAATAAAAATTAAAACACACACACACAACTTCAATCAGTTTAAATAGAAAAAACATTAAACATGAATAAATAGCAATAAAAAAGGAAATATGTGATTTTTTAACTGAGCAGATCTAGACTCAGTGACCGTGCTTTATATATTTGCCTGCTCATGTGTATTTTTCTAGCAGCCAGTTAATAATACTGTAATGAAATCATTTCTTACATCTTTGCAACTTAGCTGTTAGGAGCTAAGAATGTGAGGGCTCATCTGAACCTCCTTAATTCTCCCTTATTCCAGGGGAGTGGTATCAGCAGGCAACTTCAGGAAGATATTATCTATGGTTTAAAACCCTGAGGTTTTAAAACATTGGCTTTATCTTTAGTTCTAATTTAAACCTGAGAGGGAATATTACATGTCAAGTGAGAGTTACAAAATTTCAGATCTAGCATTTTGGGGAATCCTCTGTAAGTCAAAAACTAATGGTTTTTTAATTTAAAAAATATTTATTTTTATTTATTTGGCTGTGCCAGGTCTTAGTTGTGGCATGTGGATCAAAAAATTGTCCAGGTGAATTCCCTGGTGGTCCAGGGGACCTTGGTTCTATCCCTGGTCAGGGAACTACATCCCACATGCCCTAACGAAGACCTGGCTCAGCCAGATAAATAAATAAAAATAAATATATTTTTAAATTGTCTTATATTTGCTGCTACAATTTTTGGAGCCCTGTGCAGTCCCCAACTCAGCACCACTGCTTTGAATGTGAAACATACCTTCAGAGAGGAAGAAGGCACAAACATACAGAAACACTGAGGATATATAGTGAAAATGCCATCAATCTGCTTTGAATATTTTTTACCTTAAAATATTTTGTTGTGCCCTCTTCAAGGACAGGCTTTGAAGAACTCTGTAAATAACAGGAAGTTCTAAGAAAGTCTGTGGTGATGCTATTTATTTTTTTTTTAACTTTTTATTTTGTGTTGGAGTATAACCAATTAACACTGTTGTGGTAGTTTCACATGAACAATGAAGGGTCTCACTCATATGTATACATGTATCCATTCTCCCCCAGACTCCCCTCCCAGCCAGGCTGCCATTGAGCACAGTTCCCTGTGCTATATCGTGGGTCCCTGTTGGTTATCCATTTTAAATATAGCAGTGTGTACCTGTCCAAGCCAATCCTAAAGGAAATCAGTCCTGAATATTCATTGGAAGGATTGATGCTGAAGCTGAAGCTCCAATTCTTTGGCCACTTGATGCAAAGAGCCCACGCATTAGAAAAGACCCTGATGCTGGGAAAGATTGAAGGCAGGAGGAGAAGGGGATGCCAGAGGACGAGATGGTTGGATGGCATAACTGACTCAATGGACATGAGTTTGAGTAACCTTTGGGAGATGGGAAAGGACAGGGAAGCCTGGCATGCTGCAGTCCATGGGGTTAGTCGGACACGACTGAGTGACTACTTGCAAAAAGTTTCAAAGCTAGTAAGTTTTAGAGCCAGAATCCAAACTGTGTAATGTAAAAAGTTTTGGTTGCAAACAATAGAAATAGATTCTAGCTAATGTGTGCGTGCTGTGTGCTTAGTCGCTCAGTTGTGTCCAACTCTTTGTAGCCCGCCAGGCTCCTCCGTCCATGGGGATTCTCCAGCCAAGAATACTGGAGTGGATTGCCATGCCCTCCTCCAGGGAATCTTCCCAACCCAGGGATCGAATCCAGGTCTCCCACATTGCAGGCAGATTCCTTACCATCTGAGCCACCAGGGATTCCCCTACAAGAAGGGTCTTCTAGCTAATGTAGGTGAAATTTATTGAAGGCTATCAGGTGGCTCACAAAATGGATAAGAAAGGACATGCATGCATGCTAAGTTGCTTCAGTCATGTCTGCTTCTTTGTGACCCTGTGGACCATAGCCCACCAGGGTCCTCTGTCCAAGGGATTCTCCAGGCAAGAATACTGGAGTGGGCTGCCATGGCTCCTCCAGGGAATCTTCCTGACCCAGGGATCAAACCTGCATCTCTTATGTCTCCAGCATTGGCAGGCAGATTCTTTACCACTAGCACCACCTAGGAAGCCCCTCCAAGAAGAGTCTAAGAACAGCTTAACAGTCTACTCAGAGCATCGACAGTACTTTGAATGATCACCTTGGCTGTAAAGCAAGGATAAGCCAGCATCAGTTACCTGGCCTAGCTTAGTCTCATGACTGGGCAAGGGGAGGCCACCTTGATTAACCAAGCCAGCAGACCCTTAACACTGAGGGAAAAGTAATCCCTCATGGAAATTAGAGTGCTTTAATCCAATGAAGGCAGACAGGGACTTCCCTGGCTGTCCAATGGTTAGAATTGGATCATAAAGAAGGTTGAGCTTTGAAGAATTGATGCTTTTTAATTGTGGTACTAGAGAAGACCTGTGAGACTCCCTTGGACAGCAAGGAGATCAAATGAGTCAATCCTAAAGGCAATCAACCCTGAATATTCATTGGAAGGACTGATGCTGCAGATGAAGCTCCAAAACTTTGGCCACCTGATGCGAAGAGCCGACTTCTTGGAAAAGACCCTGATGCTGGGAAAGATTGAAGGCAGGAGGAGAAGGGAGGCAAGAGAGGATGAGATGGTTGGATGGCATCATAACTCAATGGACATGAGTCTGAGCAAACTCTGGAAGATAGTGAAAGACAGGGAAGCCTGGTGTACTTCAGTCCATGGAGTTGCAAAGAGTTGGACACAACTTAGTGACTGAACAACAGCAGTCATGGTTAAGACTCAACATTTCCAGTACAAGGGATGTGAGTTCCAACTCTGGCTGGAGAATTGAGATCACATGTGCCGTGAGGCCACAAAAATGAAGGCAGACATATACAGTACTGGGTGCACTGTATATTTTCCCCAATAAACCCAAATCTGTCCATATGTAAATTCTTGGCCTTGTCCATTAAACTATTCTACTTCTTAAATATGGTAGCAAGCTAGAGCCCTTGTTAGTTAGATGTCAGAAAGGTAACAGAGGAAGAAGGAGGTCACAAGGGACAATGGAGTAATTCAGATTGCATGGTGATTTTATAAATACTTCTTTCTGACCAGTATGGTATGTTCTTAGCTAAGAGTGATTCTGATTTTTTCCCCTTGGTCCAATGAAAATCAAACAGAGTTAAACAGACCTGAGTCTGATTCCCTGTTTCACCACCTACTGTCTGTATAACTCTGGGCAAAGCATGTAACTTCAGTGAGCCTCATTTTCTTCATCTGTAAAATAAGCTAAAACCCACCACCTTACCATATTGTTATGGGTTTTAATTGAGAAAACCTATTAAGTGCCTGACATATAAAATACTCCCAGTAAATGTTACTCTCCCCTAGTCCCTGTCCCAGTGTACTAAAAAAGATTATATGGTATTAGTATTTTTAGTATTCTGAAGATTGTATGATTCATTTCTTCTGCAGGTGTAGGACCTTTATATGCAGGTCCTTTATATCACCTTTCTGCTCCCAGGGCTGGGGCCCAGGTTCTATCACTGGCCAGGGAATTCAGTCCCACATACTGCAACTAAAGACCTTGTGTACTGCAACTAAGACCCAGGACAATCAAATAAATTAATAAATATTTTTAAAAAGATTTAGGAGATGAGAAGGTGGAGTATCTACCAACTCCCCTTCACCTCCATATCCAACTGGTTTTCAGGTTCTGTGAGTCTTCCTCCTAGGTCTCTTCATCCAGACCCCTCTTCTCCTTTGACTTGTGCACATCCAGCTCCATGTTCTCAGTTCACACACTCAGCCCCCTTCGCCTGGCACATTGCAGTAACCCCTCAGCTGGTTTCACTTTCTCTAATCCATCCTCTATTCTGGTCCCAGAACGATCTTTCTAAAATACCAAACTAATCCTATGAAGCAAAACTGATAACAGACTGCTTTAAAGGATAAATTCGACCCTACCTCCCGTGCATAGCACTGAGGACCCTTCATGTGTGTTAGTCACTGAGTTGTGTCCGACTCTTGGAGACCCCACAGACTATAGCCGGCCAGGCTCCTCTGTCTGTGGGATTCTCTGGGCAAGAATACTGGAGTAGGTTGCCATGACCTCCTCCAAGGGATCTTCATGAACCTACGGATCGATCCTTGGGTCGATTTATATCGACCTTTATATGCAGGTCCTTTATATCACCTGCATTAGCAAGTGAGTTTTCTTTTTTTAATTTATTTGGTTGCAATTTTGTTGAAGCATGTGAACCCTTAGTTGCAGCATGTGGGATCTAGTTCCCTGACCAGAAATCAAACCCAGGCCCCCTGCATTGGGAGCATGGAGTCTTAGCCCCTGGACCACCAGGGAAGTCCCAGCAGGTGAGTTCTTTAACACTGGCTCCACCTGGGAAGCCTGAATAGCTTTTGTCAAATTTTATGAGAATTTCTAGGGAATTCCCTGGTGGCCCAGTGGCTCAGAGTCTGTGCTCCCAATGCAGGGGGCTGGGTTCCATCTGTGTTCAGGAAACTAGATCCCACATGCTGCAAGAGTTTGCATGCTGCAGCTAAAGAACCCACATGGCACAACTAAGACCCAGTGCAGTCAAATAAATAAAAATGTTTAAAAATTTTATGATAATTTCTAGATGAGCAATGATAAGAGAAATAACAATTTCTATTAGAAATGATATTTATTTTGTTATTCAGAACTCCCATTTTATCCCCTCCCCCCCATTTTTATTTTAGTTTAGTTAGGTTCTAGTTTGGAGTAAAAGTATTTTCAAAAATCTTAGCCTGCCTTATGTAAAATAGATAGGCAATGGGAATTTGCTGCATGGCTCAGGAAACTCACGCAGGGGCACTGTATCAACCTAGAGGGGTGGGGTGGGGAGAGAGAGGGGAGGGAGGTTCAAAAGGGAGGGGATATATGCATACCTATGGCTGATTCATGTTGAGGTTTGACAGAAAACAATAAAATTCTGTAAAGCAAAATCCTTCAATAAAAAAATAATTAAAATTAAAAAACTAAAAAAAAAATTAAAAAACTGTCAAATCACTATGTTGCACACCTGAAACTAACATTATATGTCAATTATAATTCAATAAAAATTAAATATAATACAAATTAAAAAAATCTTGGCCTGTGTATATACCCATATGTATGTGGTGATGTATGGATGTGAGAGTTGGACTGTGAAGAAAGCTGAGCACCACAGAATTGATGCTTTTGAACTGTGGTGTTGGAGAAGACTCTTGAGAGTCCCTTGGACTGCAAGGAGATCCAACCAGTCCATTCTGAAGGAGATCAGCCCTGGGATTTCTTTGGAGGGAATGATGCTAAAGCTGAAACTCCAGTACTTTGGCCCCCTCATGCGAAGAGTTGACTCATTGGAAAAGACTCTGATGCTGGGAGGAATCGGGGGCAAGAGGAGAAGGGGATGACAGAGGATGAGATGGCTAGATGGCATCACTGACTCGATGGACGTGAGTCTGAGTGAACTCTGGGAGCTGGTGACGGACAGGGAGGCCTGGCGCGCTACGATTCATGGGGTCGCAAAGAGTCAGACACGACTGAGTGACTGAATTGAACTGAACTGATGTGAATGAATGTATCAGTACTTAGACACACACATGGAATTTGCATACGTATACAGCAAACTATTAATAGTGTGTGCACATGTGCTCAGTCTTGTCCTACTCTCTGCAACTCCACAGACTGTAGCCCTCCAGGCTCCTCTGTCCATGGAATTTTCTAGGCAAGAATATTAGAGTGGGTTGCCATGCCCTCCTCCAGGGAATCTTCCCATCCCAGGGATTAAACCCACATCCTTTATGTCTCCTGCATTGTGACTGTGTGAAAGCGGTTAAAAATAGATACCTAAGTTTGCAGCTGGGCAGACCATGTCCATACGATAACTTCAAGGGCTTTTCTACACTTCTACAACATTTGCCAATGATCAGCGTAATTTTGAGGTCCTCTTTTTTTGTTTTGGCCACACTGCACAGCATATGGGATTTTAGTTTGCTGGCCAGGGATAGAACCCAGGCACCCTGCATTGCAGGCGTGGAATCTTAAACACTGTACCACTAGGGAAGTCCCTGGTTTTTGTTTTAATTTTGCCTTTTTTCTATTCTGTAGTAAAATGAAAAATATGAAACTGTTTCAGTCTACAATAAACCTCATAGGAGTTTAACTTCACAAGAGGCTTTAAGCAAAGAGATTGAATTGAAATGTAGGTGCCAAAATTATAGCATCCTCAGATTACAAGATATTTCAGGCCTTTGTGAAAACTTTGAGAGGAGGAATGTTTTATAAGTATGTATTTCTTTGCTGTCTAGTGTAGGGTTTTTTTTCCATCTAGTGTTTTAATTGAAAGTGATCAACATTTCTTTTTTTTTTTTAATATGGTTCACACATGTAGTACAGTACACATGTAGTTAAAAGGGTGTTCTGAGAAAAAGCACCTAACCACCATCCATCGGTCATAATTTAGGAGCTCCAAAATGTCTTGTGCCTCCATGGTAATGATGTCACATGGTGAAATATGCAACCACAGTGTCAACAGACTAAAATAACAACCATGGGATTTTGACTTAACAGCAGGCTCTGAGTAAACTGTGATGTAAACAAACTGCAGCATTCTGCAAGGAAAGACGATTCTCTCTAATGTTTTCCATTTGAAGTGATACTGTTTCTGGGCTCTTTTTTTTATTTTAATTGAAGTATGACTGATTTACAATGTTGTGTTAGTTTCAAGTGTACAGCAAAGGGATTCAGTTATACATATCTATTCTTTTTCAGATTCTTTCCGTTACGGGTGATTACACAATATTGAGTAGTGTATGTACTATAAGTAGGTCCTTGTTGGTTATTTATTTTATATATAGCAGTTTGTATATGTTAATCCCAAACTCCAAATTTATCCTTCCAACCCTCTTCCAGCTTTTTAAGATCAAAAATCTGATTGCAAATCCTTGAAATGAAGACTTGCTCCCAACCAGAGACTATAAGATTCTGAGTCTGCCTGAGGGCCTGAGAGTTAAATAATTTGTTCCAAATTATACTTCTTGTCAAGGGTAGAGTCAGAACCAGATCTGAGTTTGTCTAGTGTTTCTCTTTCTGCCCCTCATGCCTATCAGTTCCTACCTGACTCTAATCACCTTTTGGTGAAGAACTGGATTGGCTTGGACTCTGCTTAGACTTGGTCATTGGCCCTCTAAAGACCCTATCTCCTACCCTCTTTATTTGATTTTATTATCAATGGCTGACTTTATTTATTATTAATTTATTTAAATATTTATTTTATTTATTTGTTTGACTGCACTGGGTCTTCATTACGGCATGCAGGATCTCTAGATGCGGTGTGTGGAATCTTTTTAGTTGCAGCAAGTGGAATCTAGTTCCCTGACCAGAGATGGAACTCGGGCCCCTACATAGGGAGTTTGGAGTCTTAGCCACTAGACCACCAGGGAAGTCCCCCTGCCACTTTCTTGCTGACTCTCCACACCCCTTCAAGTTGGTGCCCCTTTCTTTCTGATGCCTTCTGTTGTCATTGGACACCACGGTGGTCCTCCCAACCTCCTTTTGAAAGGAGGTTGTCGTACTGGGACCTAATTGTTTTTTTTTTTTCCCACTGTCAAGTCAAACCATGGGCAGCAATTCATTGAGAATGTAGGGCTTGAGGTCAGAATAGGGAAGATCAAGGTTGGGGGTCAGAATAGAAAGACCATGGTTCTAGGTGTTAGTGATAAAGACTCTGCCTGTCAACGCAGGACATGCAAGAGATGTGGGTTTGATCCCTGGGTCAGGGAGATTCCCCTAGAGTGGGAAATGGCAACCCAGTCCAGTATTCTTGCCTGGGAAATCCCATGGACAGAGGAGCCTGGCAGGCTACAGTCCATGGGGTCTCCAAGACTTGGACATGACTAAGCACGCTTGCACCGCATGACTTTCTAGTGAGGAACCAAGTATACTATTCAACTGAACAGTCTGGAACCAATGATTTTTCTTTAAAATCTATAAAGGTAACCCTTTGGGCCTCTGCTCATCCTCTCTAAAGCAGAAAAAGTGAACCAAAAGATCCTAAGATTCCTTTTAGCCCTAAAATTCTATAACATCTGAATCTCTTGTTGTTGTTCAGTCAGCAGGTGTTTTGTTGAGAGCTTCCCCTGGAACCTGTGGATCATATAAGGGAAAGTAGCTTCAATCTACCTGGGAAGAGAAAATGAACAGAATCACCTGGTGGGCAATAGCGAATCCTAGAAAGGTCAGGTGGAGCACGGGCTGCACGTGGAGGAGGAGTTGGGAAGAGTGAGACCAGTGGGTGCCAGAAAATGGCTGGTGCCCGAGACTCAGAGGGGAATTAGATGCTTGATAGGACTTTGTTAGACACAAGAGAAGAGTTCAGAAAATGTGTGAATCCTGATTTTTCTTTTTGTTATTCTTTATTTTTTCTTGGCTGCACTGAGTCTTTGTTGGTGCACGAGGGCTTTCTTTAGTTGCAGCGAGTGGGGGCTACTCTCTAGCTGCAGTACGTGGACTCTAGGCCGTGCGGGATCAATAGTTGTGGATCACTGGCTTAGCTGCCCCGAGGCGTGTGGAATCTTCCTCGACCAGAAATGGAACCTGTATGTCCTGCTTTGGCAGGCAGATTCTTAACCCCTGGACCACCATGAAAGCCCTGAATCCTGATTTTTCAGTCTTCTGAAAAATTCTATAGGTTTTTTTATTTTGTTTTGTAGGCTCTCTGGCACCCCACTCCAGTACTCTTGCTTAGAAAATTCCATGGACGGAGGAGCCTGTTAGGCTGCAATCCATGGGGTTGCTAAGAGTCGGACACGACTGAGCGACTTCACTTTCACTTTTCACTTTCATGCATTGGGGGAGGAAATGGCAGCCCACTCCAGTGTTCTTGCCTGGAGAATCCCAGGGACAGGGGAGCCTGGTGGGCTACCATCTATGGGGTCGCACAGAGTCGGACATGACTGAAGTGACTTAGCATAGCATAGGCTCTCTTCTATTTTTTTTTTTTTCTTTGTTTGCTTGTTTTGACCACTCCATTGGCCTGTGGGACCTTAATTGCCCAACCAGGGACTGAACCCTTGCTTTCTGCAGCAGAAACATAGCGTCTTAACCACTGGACCACCAGGGAAATCCCCTCTACTCTTTCTATTATCTAGAAATTCTGAGATCATCTGTCACTGTTATTTGAGGGTCCTAGTAGCCCAAGGGGCAGTTAATTAGGAGGGAGGAGAAAATGGTATTCTTTTTCTTCTTCTCTAAAGTATAAAAAGTGTCTACCTGTGATATATGATATTCCCTGGTTAGTAGCACAGATGGCATTTTACGGCCTTGAGGTTGTTGTTGAATCAATTATTTCAGTCTCCATTTTGCCTGCCCTTTGAAAGCAGAATTTGAGAGTCTAAAAAAAGGAAGGAAAACAGATCTGTTGGAAGCATGAAACCAGCTCCTCATCCTCCTCCACAAAAGGGAAGAAATAGCCCTGAGCTAGTTTCTAAATAGGAATGTTCTGACAGTGAGAGAGAATTTAGAAAGTGCCAGGAGGAAGGGAAAACATGGAGCCCAATTTTGAAAGCCCACAGAGCGCAGGGTGGGTGCCAGAGAGACAGTCACACCTGTTACCTGCTGTCTCTTGCTTCCTGGCTCCAGCTTGCCCTCCTCTGCCAAACCTTCTCACTCGAGTTGTCCCTTCCTCACCCATTCAGATAGATACACAAATGACTGAAGCTCAGGAAAACACCTCTCCACTAATATGTAAATACACTCACATGGTAGCGATACATCCAAAGGATATTCATTTGTCACAAGCATGTTCATTCCTTCCAGCAAGCTTGAGCACCTGTAATATGCCATGTACAGCACTCTGCAGTGGAGAAGTCAAGGTGAATAAGACATAATTTCTGTCCTCAATGGTATATAACAACAAACCTATACAGATAAACACTGAGCTATAAGCCCAGAGGTGTACATATGCAAACATATATGTAATGTACACCCACTGGTATGTGAACTCATGAAATAAAAAAACAGAGCTACTCACTCATAAATTTCACAAGTTCTAATACTAGTAATGCTGAAATATTTGGAGGGAGGTTGTCCATTTTCCTATTTTTCCTTTGTCAGTTTTGTCATCGCCTTTCATATTCCAAAAATGATTTCACTTTATAGTTCCATTCTTTTCTTATTTTTTGCCTTTAAAAAATTATTTATTTTCTAAGATAAATTGTCTCACATGGAGAAACTGAGAAAAAGGGAAGTTTGCCCAAGTTATAAATAAAGTTACCCTTTCAGGTACAAAATCTGTCTCTTTATACTCAGTTGATAAAATGGAAAGACTGGCAATATTTAGTGATTGATCCTTTAATGATGTCTTTTTAAATTCATTTATTTTATTTTTGACTGTGCTGGGTTTTCATTGCTGTGCATGGGCTTTCTTTAGTTTTGGCAAGCAGGGGCCACTCTCTGGCTGCAGTGAGCAGGCTTCTCATTATGGTGGCTTCTCTTGTTGGGGAGCAGGGCTCTAGGGCATGCAGGCTTCAGTTCTTGTAGCGCTTGTGCTCAGTTGCACCTAGGCATGTGGAATCTCTTGGCACAAAGGATTGAGCCAATGTCCCCTGCATTGGCAGGCAGATATTTAACCACTGGACCATCAGGGAAGTCCTAATGATGTCTTTTTAATGGGTATTTTGAACCACAAAATATGAAATCATTCCATCTTTTTTTTTTTAATTGTAAGTATTTGAAGCAAGAAGAACTCTGCTTGGAAAATGGGTAACTATTTAAAGTATACTTGATTCTAAGTCAGAAAGAGAAAGACAAACACCATATGAATATCACTTATATGTGGAATCTAAACTGTGGCACCAATGAACCTACCCTCAAAACAGAAACAGACTCACAGACGTAGAGATCAGACTTGTGGTTGCCAAGCGGGAGGAGAGGAGGGAGCAGGACAGACCGGGAGTTTGGGGTTGGTAGATGCAAGCTATTACATTTAGAATGGCTAAGCAACAAGGTCCTACTGTATAGCACAGGGAACTATATCTAGTATCCTGGAATAAACCATAATGAAAAAGAACATTAACAAAGGAATGTATACAAATCTATATATCCATATCTAAGTTACTTTCACACTTCCTCAAAGGAAACACGGTCTCAATGACCATTGTCCATGATCAAAGTACAGTAAGTCCACTCTGCATGAATGAGTTCCATTCCAAAAGCGAATTCATAGGTCCCATTTGATCATAAATCCAACACAGTCAGCCTCAGTACCCAACTAACACAACTGGGTACACCTGCTGTTTGTAAGCTTGCTTCCAGACATCCTGGGCTTGAAATTAAAAAACTGCTCTACTGTACTGTAAAGTACACAAAAGCACAGCCACCTGTAGAGGATGGACACACATGACCGTGCACGCCAGACACACGTACTAATGTGATTGGACATGCAAACACACATTCGCATCTTTGAAAGTTCGAAACTCAAATGTTTGTATGAGGGGACTTACTCTATCCATCTCTGGCTAATGTGTATTGCTCATTAAATTCCTCTACAGTCTCATTGAGAGTCTCTTCCACCCAAGAGAACTGGAAACACGGTCATACAAAAATGTGTACACTAACGTTCACAGTGGCATTATTCATAATCATCAAATATGTAAACACTCAAACGTCCACTTGGTGAGAAATGGATAAACAAAATGGGGTCTAGCCAAACAACAGAATAGTACTCAGCCTTAAAGTGAAAGGCAGTTCCGTTTCAAGCTACTCATGAATGAACTTTGAAGACATTGTGCTGGGTGAAATAAACCAGACACAGAAGCACCAATATTGTTTGATTCCACTTTTATGAAGTTCTTAGAATAGGCAAATTCACAGAGAAAGAAAGTAAAATAGAGGTTACGAAGAAATAGGGACGTTGTTTAACAGGTAGAGTTTCAGCTTGAGTTTTAAAAACAGTTCTGCAGATGGATGTGGGGATGTTGCACAATAGTGTGAGTGTGCATCATGTCACTGAACTGTATACTTAAAAATGGTTAAATTTTAAAAAGCACGGGCAAGAAAAAAGAATGAAGTACTGATATATGCTACAACATAAACTTTGAACATAGTATGCTGAGTGAAAGAAACCAGACACCGAAGCCATCTAGCATATGATTCCATTTATATGACATATTCAAAGTAGACAAATCCATACAGACAGAAAATAGATGAGTGGTTTCTAGGGGCCAGGGAGCAGGGGAGGAGTGACTGACTGTAATGGGTATGGACTTTATTTTGGGGGGTAATGAAAACGTTCTGAAATTAGACAGTAGTGCTGGTTTTACAGCCTTGTGAATATATGAAAATGCTGGGTGGGGTGGTGTATGAATTGTACCTTAATTTAAAAAAATAAATCAGGATCCCTTTTAAAAAATTATGCTTTGATTTCTTTAAGTCTAGATGTATATAATGAACTTGAAATAGTCCATCTTTAAAGCATACAGTCAAAGCCTTCTTTCCTTTTAAGGGAGCATCTTTGCCCCAGAATATAGCAGTAGACAGAAAAGCCTACCCTGTGAGTTACTGAGATTCATTTTCCTGTATGTCTTAGTCCATTCCAGGTGCTATAACAAAACACTGGTGGGGGCGGGGGCTTATAAACAGCAGAAAACTTATTTCTCTTAGTTCTAGAGGCTGGAAAGTCCAAGATCAAGGTGCTAGCAGACTCAGTGTCTGCTGGGAACCTGCTTTCTGGCTCAGAGACTCTCCATGTGTCTTCACATGACAAAAGGGCTAAAGGTCACTCTGTAGACTCTTTAATAAAGGACACTAAACCCATTCATGAGGGCTTCCCTGGTGGCTCAGTGGTAAAGAATCCGCCTGCCAATCAGGAAACTCTGGTTCGCTCTCTGGGTCAGGAAGATCCCTTGGAATAGAAGTGGCAACCCACTCCAGTATTCTTGCCTGGGAAATCCCATCAACAGAGAAGCCTGGCGGGCTACAATCCATGGGGTCGCAAAGAGTCAGACACAACTGAGCGACTGAGCATGGATGCTCGCAATCCCATATGTGAATGCTCTCCCTCATGACCTAATCCTCTCAAAGGCCCCACCCACCTCCCTGGGTCATTACCACAGGGTTAGGGTTTCAATTTAGGAATTAGGGGTGACATAAACATTCAATCCATCATAAAGCTCTGTATCTTATTGTTCTTGTTTGTCTGATTTAGTCACCACTTCTTTTCTGTGCTGGTCTACAAGCTCCAGTCTAAAGATATTTACTAACCTAAAGAAGGAAAAAAAAGTCATGTACACAATGTTTCTGGAAGACTTTACATATCCCCTAGAGAAAGAAATGGCAACCCATTCCAGTATTCTTGCCTGGAAAACCCCATGGACAGAGGAGCCTGGCAGGTTACAATCGTGGGGTCGCAAAGAGTTGGACATGACTGATCGACTTCACTTTACTTTTACTTTTACAAGAAAAGGGGCAATATTGATTTCCTTCAGACAGGAAAACTGTCTAAAGGGTGGAAGAGACTCTTACCTGGAGAGCCTTTTGTGTCTTTTGAATTTTTAATCACGTGAATGTTTTTAATCATGTGAAGGTAATATCTATTCAAAATAATAATAAAATTTTATAAAATAAATTCACTAAAAATGGCAAAATGAGAAATACCCGAAATTTAAAATCTAGCTGTTTTTCTCATATTGTATTTGTGTTTTTAAACTAACTTTGTTACCAACAACTTAAAAAAGAGACTTATAAAAAAGCAAATAGATAAAATAAAAAGGGACATATTGAAAATGACTATATTTGCATTTTCATTCTACTTACTATGAATGTAAATCCCTAAATTAATAAAACCAGGGCTAATGTTCAGGCAGAATTCATTGGTATGGCTGAGCAGCCTCTGCTGATTTTGATTGGTTGATAGCATTGCCAGTTGTTCAACATTTTAAATATCACCCTAGATAAAATTCAAGGTCTTCAAACTTTTAAAAAGATCTTGTTAATTCTTTTCTTTTACCATAACTAATAGAAGCCTATATTTCAAAGGTCACTGATATTTGCAAAGATCACTAATTATCTCTCTACTCCAATCAGCCAAACTATAGGGTCAGGCATGGTTTTACCATGCTCCTTGTTGTACATTGCTTGATGCTATCAGGCATTTAATAAATATTTTCTAAATGAATAAATGGTACTCACTGGTTTTTCTCTTTTGCCCAACAACAAACTTATTCCATAAATTCACTAGATTATATGGTAATCTTTACACCTCCATGAAAGCCACAGGAATTAAGTTTGAAGGGGATATTTCCAGTTTATTTTTATTCAGTTTTCTCTCTCCAGTTTAGGTTTAGGCTTTATTTGTCTGTGTGTTTTATGAACAACATAACAGATTGATAGCATAAGGAATGCATTTTCAATTAAAAAAAAAAAGAAAGAAGTAAGTAAGCATACAGGTTTTTTTTTTGTTTGTTTTTAATTTTCCTTTATTTATGGTTGTGCTGAGTCTTCCTCGCTGCACAGGCTTTTCTATAGTTGTGGTGTACAAGCTTCTCATTGCCAGGGCTTCTCTTGTTGCAGAGACTGGGCTCTAGAGCCTTCCCGTTTAAGTTGTGGTGCATGGGATCAACACAGGCTCAGTAGTTGTGGCACACGGGCTTAGTTGCTCCGCTGCATGTAGGATCTTCCCAGTTCAGGGATCAAACCCATGTTACCTGCATTGGCAGGTAGATTCTTTACCACTGAGCCACCAGGGAAGCCCAAGGATACTGATTTTTAAACTTAGCATTACTTGGGATTTTCATTGTACGAGTCAAGTATTGGCTTTAAAGCTCAATCTCAGAAGTAAAGTCACTTTTAAAAACAATCTGGATAGTAAAGGGCAAGATGTAATGTGAAACCTATTCAATGATAGACAATCCAAAAAGTATTTTATATTTAGCCATGTGTGCATGCTCAGTCGTGTCTGACTCTTTTGTGACCCCATGAACTATAGCCCGCCAAGTTTCTCTGTCCGTGGGATTTTCCAAGCAAGAATATTGGCGTGGGTTGCCATTTTCTTCTCCAGGGGATCTTCCCAACCCAGGGATCAAACCCAGGTCTCCTGCATTGCAGACAGATTCTTTACCAGTTGAGCCACCAGTGAAGCCCAGGATAATATAACCAAAAAGCAAAAAAAAAAAAAAAAAATAACAGCCTCTTCCTTCATCTTGACCTCACTGCCTGAGAACTTTCCTTTCCTTGCCATTTGGTGTGCGATGAGTGGCGCTGATGCCCTAGCAATGGTCCTCACATCTTGAAAGTGCAGCAAGAATCCTTGTAACAACTACTCTGAAAATGGGATTTTCACAATCCTATTGTCAAGAAATCCCGAAAGGCATTAAAAGTAACTATAAAATATAATTATGATATGATATAAGATAGTATTGTTGCTGTTTAGTAACTAAGTCATGTCTGAGTCTTTTGCGACACCATGGACTGTAAACCCACCAGGCTCCTCTGTCCATGTGATTTCCCAAGCAAGAATACTGGAGCCAGTTGCCATTTCCTTCTTCAAGGGATCTTCCTGACCCAGGGATTGACCCCCTGTCTCCTGCTTGGCAGACGTATTCTTTTCCACTGAGTCACCAGTGATGGTCATATAAGATAGTATAGCATAAAATAATGTAGCACAATGTCATATACTAATTATATGATGTTAATATTAAAAAGGAACTAACTGTAAAATGAGGTATCATACATGGTACTAGGATAAGAAAACGGTCTTAGCTGCTCCCCTACCTCACACATTAGATACCTGGCTGTGATGGTATGGCTCTTTTTTCTTGAAGAGCTGAAGCAAGAGATGTGGGACAGATATATATATACTACTATATATATATAATAGATTTGAAAAAAAAACAAACAAACCCAGGAACCTACTGTATAGCAGAAGGAACTATATCCAATATTTATTATAACCTACAGCGGAAAAGAATCTAAAACAGAATATGTGTGTGTGTGTGTGTGTGTGTGTGTGTGTATACATATATAAATCAATATGCTAGATACCTAAAAGATTGTAAAATAACAATGCTTCAATTTAGCAATTTTTTTAAAAAAGAGAAAGATACTGGGCGATTACCAAATTCATGTACAGTTAATTCTTCCATGGATTATCTACTTTTTGGATTATTCCCAGCACCTTTTAAATTCCAAGGGGATTTCCCCCAGCTATTAAGCATTCTTCTCAGTCATCTACCCACCTTCAACTGGTAGAAGTTCAAGGAATGCAAATTCGTTTTCTATTAGACTAAATAAACACAATTAGAAAGGAGAAACCCCCAAGGCAAGAACACCTATCAAAGCCAAATATAAATTATCTTTGACTGTTATAATCAGGGAAATAAATGAGAAACCAATGTAATTATCTTTTTAATCTCTAGAGGAAAAGGTTTGAATGTTTTCTTTTATAGATTTCTTCAGCACTTTATAATCCTAATGTTCTTTTATATTCATTCTAAATCACTGTTCTTCAATCTGAGCCTGTTCTCTTCTTCTGGGCATCCGTGACAATAATTGAGCTGACCTCAATCCTTGCAAATGTGCTTCCTGTCCTTGTTAATGTACAAACATGGTAACTTTATGCTTTGTAATTTAATTATTGTATATCTAATGATTTACCCCTCATGCTTATTATTTTTAACATCACTATGATATGTTCTAACAGGGGTCCCCAACCTCTGGGCCACAGACCCATTGGTACCTCTCATCAGATCAGCAGTGGTATCACATTAGAAATAAAGTGCACAATAAATGTAATGCTGTAGTTTTTCCAGGAGTCATGTATGGATGCGAGAGTTGAACCATAAAGAAGGCTGAGTGATGAAGAATGGATGCTTTTGAACTGTGGTGTTGGAGAAGACTCTTGAGAGTCCCTTGAACTGCAAGGAGATCAAACCAGTCAATCCTAAAGGAAGTCAGTCCTGATTATTCATTGGAAGGACTGATGCTGACGCTGAAACTCCATACTTGGGCCACCGGATGTGAAGAGCCGACTCATTAGAAAAGACTGATGCTGGGAAAGATTAAAGGCAGGAGGAGAAGGGGACGACAGAGGACCAGAGGGTAGGAAAACATCACTGACCCAATGGAGGTGAGTGTGAGCCAGCTCCAGCAGATGGTGAAGGACAGGGAAGTCTGGCATGCTGCAGCCCATGGAGTTGCAGAGTCAGACATGACTGAGTGACTGAACTACAATAAAATGCAATGCGCTTGAATCACCCCGAAGCCATCCCTCCCTGCCTGTTCCCCCCGTCCATGGAAGAATTATCTTCTATGAAACTGGTCCCTGGTGCCAAAAAGTTTGGGGACCACTGTTTATAACATTCGCTACCATGAGTACAATGAGTCATACACTCTTTTAGGAATTTTATACATATTTTCATTTCTTTAATCTTCCCAGTAACTCTAAATTTCGATATAATTATTCAATCAATGTGTAAAGGAAGAAATTAAGAGATTCTTAGTGAGACTCTGAATGGCCTCACTCCCAAAGCCCCCATGCATCCTTTTTTTTTTTTTTGATTAATTTTTTTAAAATTTTATTTTATTTTTAAACTTTACATAATTGTATTAGTTTTGCCAAATATCAAAATGAACCCATCACAGGTATACATGTAATGCCGTATTTTCTCTTATCATGTTGCTGAGCTGATTCACTATTGTGAGGCATTTGGGGTTATTTCTGATTTACTATAGTGATAATTATATCTCATAAACATTTCTTTCCTCATCATCCTGGGTCCCCACATAGCTCAGTTTCTACAGAGTAGCATGTAGCACTGCCCAAAGTAATTTTAAAGATGAATACCAATTTTCATGTTGTCTCTCAAAGAAAAATCACAGGGGAGTCAATTCAGAACTCATAACACTACTTACCAGATCCCCTTTCTTCATTCCCCAGTTCTCTCACACTCTATAACTGCTGGAAAGGCAGTTACAGTCTGAACCGCCACAAACTGCCTACATGCCAAAACCCTGCAGCTCTCCTGTCTCCATATGCCCCCCACTGGCTCCTTGTTTTAGAGATCACTGCAGCATCGTGGGCTGGTCCTTCCCCTGGCCCTCACCACTCTGGTCTGGCTTCTCTATCATTCTAATAACCCATCCCCAAAGGAAAGAAGTCTCATGTTAGTTAGAAATATGGACTGTGCAGAAACAGGCGGAGAGGAAATCTGGGAACATTCATACATGAATACATTTTATTCACTTATTTGTAAATTAAGGTTTCTGATTTTTTTTTTTTTTTCATTTGAGAGTCCCCCCTCCCCCTTGAATGATAGTGTCCAAAGTGAGATTGATGAGCGCTGAAAAGATCTGGTAACAGTGAATAGTTTTTGTTTTATTTAAAAATCTTTGGTTTGGCTGCACTGGGTCTTTGTTGCAACACAGGCTTTCTCCAGTTGTGGAATGTGGGCTCTTAGTTCCCCGAGCAGGTTATCAACCCTAGTCCCTTGCCTTGGAAGGCAGATTCTTTTTATTTATTTGTTTATGGTTGAGCTGCGTCTTCATTGCTGTGTGCGGGCTTTCCCTAGTTGTCGTGAGCATGGGACCATTCCTCCCTACTTGAAGGATGCAGTCTTCCTACTGCAGTGGCTTCTCTGGTTGCAGAGCACAGGCTCTAGGGTGCTTGTGCTTCAGGGGCTGTGGCATGTGGGCTCAGGAGTTGTGGCTCTCAGGCTTACTTGCCTTGCAGCAGGTGGAATCATCCCAGACCAGGGATGGAACCCATGTCCACTGCACTGGCAGATTCTTAACCACTGGACTTCCAAGGAAGTCCCACAATGAATGGTTTTAATCAAGTACTCCAACTAATAAAAAAAAATAGATCCTATTATTACAAAGAAGTTGACTTGTCATAAGGCTTAAAATACATTTTTACTTTATATGCCTTTTTTTTTTTTTAAAGGGCTTCCCTGGTGGCTCAGATGGTAAAAGCATCTGCCTGTAATGCGGGAAACCCAGGTTCAATTCCTGGGTTGGGAAGATCCCCTGGAGAAGGAAATGGCAATCCACTCCAGCACTCTTGCCTGGAAAATCCCATGGACAGGGAAGCCTGATAGGCTACAGTCCATGGGGTCACAAAGAGTTGGAAATGCCTTCACTTTCACTTTCATGCCTTTTTAGGTGGTCAATGTATTTTATGATTAAAAGTAAAGTATTATAAAATTCTGATTACTTTATACTAACTAGCAGATACCTATTGGTGAAATGCAATAGTGTATAAAATACAGGTAGCCCCAAACTTTCCTGTTTTCTCTTCTCTAATGGACTAAAGAAGAAAAACAGAGGTTTAGACTCTGATAACAGCTCCTTCCGCTGCTAGCTGTTCCCATAAGAACCTTTCTTTTGATTTTGGCCAGCTCTCACGCTCTCATCTTTGATGAGTCACTAATCTTGGGACTGGTTTGGGGTCATCACTGGGGAAAATTGTGAAGTAACCCAAGCGTTTGTTTGGTATGCCCTAGATTGCTTTGGCATGTACTTCCTGTCTCTGGCACTCTTTTTTTTTTTTTTTCCCAGGTCCTCCTATCAACTTTTCCTTTCCAATCATATCAATCATTTACATATTAGTAGGAGTTTAACTCGGAGAAGGCGATGGCACCCCACTCCAGTACTCTTGCCTGGAAAATCCCATGAGCTGAGGAGCCTGGTAAGCTGCAGTGCATGGGGTCGCTAAGAGTCAGACACAACTGAGCGACTTCACTTTCTTTTTTCACCTTCATGCATTGGAGAAGGAAATGGGAACCCACTCCAGTGTTCTTGCCTGGAGAATCCAAGGGACGGGGGAGCCTGGTGGGCAGCCGTCTATGGGGTCGCACAGAGTTGGACACGACTGAAGCGACTTAGCAGCAGCAGCAGCAAGACTTTAACTGGAGCTTCCCAGGTGGTGCTAGTGTTTAGTAAAGAATCCACCTGCCAATGCAGGAGACCCAAAAGACACAAGTTCGATCCCTGGGTCGGGAAGATCCCTAGGAATAGGAAATGGCACCTCATCCCAGTATTCTTGCCTGGAAAATTCCATGGACAGAGGAACCTAGCGGGC
This sequence comes from Bos indicus x Bos taurus, assembly GCF_003369695.1. Classification (NCBI taxonomy): domain Eukaryota; kingdom Metazoa; phylum Chordata; class Mammalia; order Artiodactyla; family Bovidae; genus Bos; species Bos indicus x Bos taurus. Next base: position 37,780 of record NC_040102.1, on the reverse strand, counting down.
TCAGCAAAGAGTCAGACAAGAGTGAGTGACTGAGAACACACACACACACAGGACTTTAACCCTATATACTCCCCCTTCTCAGAGATATTTGCTTGTATTGCCTTATCTCTAATTGTGAATGCAAAGGTTTGTTTCTGGTCCTGGAGTTTTAATCACTAATGAGCTGATGTAAACTATGGGCGAAGACTGACTGCCCAGGTGTCTTCTCTTATGGTTGTACAGACAGTCCGTGGCTTAAGATGCTTTGGCTTAGCAACTTTTTGGCTTTACAGTGATGCAAAAGTGATAGACGTTCAGTGGATACCATATTTAAAATTTTGTATTTGGGTTTTTTTGGGGAGGGGTGGCTAGCCATGTGCAGTAGGATACTTATTTATGGTTCTGGGCAGCCACTGAGCCACAGCTCCCAGTCAGCCACTCGGTCACAAGAGTACAGGCCAAATACACTTAAAACCATCAGTACCCAGACAGCCATTCTGGTTTCACATTCAGTGTGCTTGTATACATGCTAAGTTGTGTCAGTCATGTCCAACTCTGTGCAACCCCATGGCCTGTAGCCCACCAGGCTCCTCTGTCTATGGAACTCTCCAGGCAAGAATACTGCAGTGGGTTGCCATTCCCTTCTCCAGGTGTAGTAGTCAATAAATTACATGAACTAGTCAACGCTTTCTTCTAAAATAGGCTTTGTGGTAGATGATTTTGCCCAACTGTAGGTTCATGTGAGGGCTTCCCTGGTGGCTCAGTGATAAAGAATACCTCTGTCAATGCAGAGACTCAGGTTTGATTCCTGGGTCAGGAAGATCCCATGGAGGAGGGCACGGCAACCCACTCCAGTATTCTTGCCTGGAGAATCCCATGGACACAGGAGCCTGCTGAGCTACAGTCTATGGGGTCACAAAACAGCTGGACATGACTTTGCGACTAAACAACAGCAAGGAGCATCAGGGTTCATGTAAGCGTTCTGAGCACGTTAAGGTAGACTGGGCTAAGCTAGGATGTTTGGTAGGTTAAGTGTATTATGTGCATTTTTAATTTATGATACTTTCAACTTATGGTGGATTAATTGGGATATAGCCCCATCAGAAGTTAAAGATCTACATTTTACAAGTCTGTATATATTCTCAGTTTACGACTATGACCAGCTCCCAAATTTTTCTGTAACTCCAAGTTTTGAGGTCAAGTGCATGTCTATGTCCACACCGGCCTTGCTTGGGCTCACACACACACATGTGAGAAAGAACAGGTAGGTGGAAAAACATGGGGTGTACTTGTTAGGGAAAGAAATGCATGCAATTCGTTAAGAATAAGTTACTAAACTCACTTTCTATGCAGTTCTTTATCTCTTTCATAATGCGTCTCTGGTGTCAGACTAAACCTGGAGCTTTTTTGTTTGTTTGCTTGTTTTTTGCTTTGCTTTTTTTTTTTTTTCCAGTTTGACAAATGGATGGACACTCAGAGGAGAAAAATCCTGACAGTCCTGTTAGAACGCTGCTCCCTGTCACAGCAAAAGTTCTGCTGTTAAAAGCTTCAGGAGAAAATTCCAGCAGAAGCTCTGGATTTTACGACCAAGCTCCCAAAGGTGTTATCTTTATACATCTTTTCTTTCCTGGACCCCCAAAGCCTTTGTCACTGTGCACAGGCACAGATAAAGAAGCAGGGTTCGGTGTTTTGTAAAGACAGCCTAGAAAACACTGAACCTTGAGGGAAAGAAGAAAACATGCATACAAAACCGAGCACCGACAAGATGCTCACCGCGTTTCGTTTGCACAGTTTGGATTGGCCCCATCTCTTTGTGTCTGGCTGTGCAGTTAGTGCTCAAAGGGGAGAAAAAGTAAGCCATTGCTCAGTGTCCATAAAATAGTATTAGCCAGTTGGGGAAATATATACACATGTATATAATGGTTCATCATCAGAATAGCCTTATATTGCACAGCAGAGGACCATAGTAAAACTTAAGAGTGTAGAGTGCAGGCCATTCATAAATAGAAAAGCATGAAATAAGGTGCTAATGTGATAAATACAGAAGCATGTGAGACTAAAGGAGTTCAGAGTGGGCAAATGTGCTCACAGGTTGGAAAAGCATCTGACCATTATTTTCTTACAAATAATTTCACAGTGTATTCAAGTAATTTTTTAAGATATAAAATTGATAGTCATTTTGTTGATTTCTTTTCATAGTCTAGAAAGACCAGAAATTCCCTGTTACTGTGCATTCACAGGGTAACTTTAGTTTTTAAAATTAAGAAAATGAAAAAAAAATTAAGAAAATGAATGCAGTAAGATAGATGACGTATTTAATAATTGGTGCTGGGACAATTGGGCAGTATCTGAAAAAAAATTCTAGAAGGATAAAAGATTGATATGAAATTATGGAAAACCATTCCCTACTCAAAGGAGGGAATTCCCTGGTCCAGTGGTTAAGTCTCTGCTCTTTCACTGCTGAGGGCAGAAGTTCAATCCCTGTTTGGGAACTAAGATCCTGTAAGCCACCAGGCATAACTAAAGGGGAAAAAATGTAATTAAAGGAAATCTAGGGAAGGAAGACTTTGTGAGTAATCTATAATATTCAGAGCCTCAAGAGAAAATGTATAACTTAAAATCTTTATTTATTTTATACATTTTGTATATATATTATATATGATTTATATATAAAGAAAGCAAGATTTTAAGTTGTGATTATAAAAGTTAAAATTTTCTCCGTTGAGAAGAAAACTGTAAATAAATACAGACAGTAAACAGGAGGGAGCTCCCTGGGAGTGGTTAGGACTCAGTGCTTTCACTGATGAGGGCTCAGGTTCAGCCCCTGGCCGGGAGACTATGAACCCACAAGCTGCTGCAGTGTGGCCCCCCAAAATTAAAATAAACCGGGGGAAAACATATTGCCAGCAAAGGGGTAATTTTCTTATTTTTTAAAGAACGATTATAAATCTACATTAAGAAGAAAAAAAAAGCAAAGCCTAGCAGAAAAATGAGCAAAGGAATTGAACAAATAGTTCACAGAAAGAAAAGCAGATATTTCGAAAATAGATAAAATGCTCAGCCTCATTTTCATGCCATCGTTTGTGACTCAGATGGATTGAGTTTCTTTTTTTAGTTTCTTTTTTAATGATAACATTTTATATTGTTAGGGGTGTGGGGAAACAAGCACCTTCATATGTTGCACCTTCATAGATAAATTGATGCAAACACCAAGGAGAACAATTTGGTAGTACCCAATTTTTAAATAAAGATTCCTGGACATTCCCTGGCGATCCAGTGGCTTTCACTACCAAGGGTGTGAGTTTGATCCCTGGTGGGGGAACTGAGATCCTGCAAGCCATGAGACATGGCTAAAAACTTTAAAAATCTTTTTAATTAAAAAAAAACAAGATTACCTTTGGCCAGTAGTTCCACTTCTTGGAATTTGTCTGATGGGTATACTTCAACACATGCAAAATGTATGTCTATATAAGAATATTGCATCATTGTTTGTAGTAGCAAAAGGTTGGAAACAATGGAAATGTCTGCTAATAGCAGACTGGTTGCAACTATCTCCTCAATATATCATCAATAAAACAACAAAGGTGCAGAATTATCCTACCACTTTGGAAGAATAAAAGAATGTATCCATATTTGTTGCTCTTCTGGAATGGCACACAAGAAGCCAGTAACAATGGTTACATTCACAGAGGGAAATGAGTGGCTATATGACAAGGATGAGAGAGGCTTTTTTTTTTTTTTTACTTTTTTTACAGTGTGCCCCTTGGTATCTTTGAATTTAGTATTGATGTACACATATTATTCTAAAATTGAAACAATTTGTTTTTTAAAAAAACATAGTGTTTTAAATGCCCAGTAATAGAGTATCATTCTGCCATATAAAGAATTATTAGGCAGTCATTAGAAAACATGTTTTGGAAGAACAGAGATGCTTATTATGTGTAAAATGAAGAAAGCATGATTTTAAATTGCATGCAGTTTCCCAATTTTGCTCTCATATATACCTGAAAAACAGAAAGGAAAATAACTCTACCAGCTTGTTGATAATGTTTGGTCATCTCTGATTGACAGGGTTCTGGGTATTGTTTTTCTTCAGGTTTCTCAGAATTTTCCATGTTTTTCACAATGAGAATGTTATCATTCCAGGGAGATGTGATACGAAATAGATAATCTTATCATCTATGTGTACCATATGTCAATCTTGGTAGATTTCAACATTTTATTTTATTTCCCAGAACTGACTGTGAGGCAATTGTTCTTTAGCTAGATTTAAAGTAAACAATAAAGTCATTGCACCAAGATGAGCTTTGAGCTGTTTGAAAATGTGGTGGCGGTTGTCTTACAGTTTTGAAAGAGCTTCCCCACCCTCAACTTTCCTCATTCCTGTTTAGTTTTAAACAAACAAAAAGCAGCAAAAATCAAAAACAAAGCAAAATTTTATCTATCCCCTGTGCAGGGGAGGGGGAACCCCAACTTAACTACCCAGGTCTAAACCCGATCTAAGTCAAAAGAGGAAAAGGATGAGAGTTGAGAAAAACTTTCTCCTCATCCCCTCCCTCCCAAACCCCAGATCTTGATTGAATTAACTAACCATATGAGGATTAAGGGCAGTGCAGTTTCATTCTGGGTTGCACAAAGTGGTTGTGATCTCTGTTTCTGCCTGCAGTGTTGTATAAGATCCTCTAAGCCTTTTCCTCCATCTAGATCCTGAACCTACTGTTTCTCCTATTTGTGCCCCACCTCTGCTTCCCTCTCCTCTACATGTCTTATCTTCAGCCCATAAAATAATCCTGGACATAACACACTGGCCACCTGATGCGAAGAGCTGACTCATTTGAAAAGACCCTGATGTTGGGAAAGACTGAAGGCAAGAGGAGAAGGGGACAACAGAGGATGAGATGGTTGGATGGCATCACCAACTCAATGGACGTGAGTTTGGGTAACTTTGAAACTCCGTACACAATGGATGGAAGGAGGGAGGAAGACAGACAGATAGATAAACAGATGGATGGGTAGTGAGTTCCATTACAGAGTGTTCTGCTCCTTTTGGGGGCACTCAAACATTATTTATTATTGAGTTAACCTTGAAAAAGAGGCCAGTTTTCCAAAGATGAAATGAATGTGAAGACTAGCTACCATCTCTGCAATTCATGTTAAGAGATATGGAATGCCTAGTCTGAACTTTATATATGGACTTGACTCTAGTTTCTACTAAGACTTATTTAAAACCTGGAATAAATTATTTTAAAAACTACTACACATAATAGGGTCACCTCCACCATTTGCTGGATATGTAGGATTGACCATAATGCTATGAAAGTGGAATGTACAGAATACTTTTTAAAAAAATGTATTAATTTGGCTGCACCAGGTGTCAGTTGCAGCACGTGGAATCCAGTTCCCTAACTAGGGATCAAACCCTGGCCCCCTGCACTGAAAGCATAGAATCTTAGCCACTAGACCACCAGGGAAGTCCCCAGGACAAATACTTACTGCTTCATTGAATCTTCATTGAATCTTATTTAGGACACATCAATATAGTATTAGTCATTGTGTTCCCTTTATATATTTAGGTAAATCATAAGCATGGAGGGAAAACAGAGGCATATCATGAAAAAAATAAGCAATGTGCCAACTGGAGTTTCTGTAGCCTTCATACAATGTTCATATGCAGACTCCCAGAGATCCTTCAGTTCAATTCAGTTCAGTCACTCAGTCGTGTCTGACTCTTTGTGACCCCATGAATCGCAGCACACCAGGCCTCCCTGTCCATCACCAACTTCCGGAGTTTACCCAAACTCACATCCATTGAGTTGGTGATGCCATCCAACCATCTATTCCTCTGTTGTCCCCTTCTCCTCCTGCCTTCATTCTTTCCCAACATCAGGGTCTTTTCAAATGAGTCAGCTCTTTGCATCAGGTGACCAAAGTAATGGAGTTTCAGCTTCAACATCTGTCCCTCCAATAAACACCCAGGACTGATCTCCTTTAGGATGGACTGGTTGGATCTCCTTGCTGTCCAAGGCACTTTTAAGAGTCTTCTCGAACACCACAGTACAAAAGTATCAATTCTTTGGCGCTCAGCTTTCTTTATAGTCCAACTCTCACATCCATACATGACTACTGGAAAAACCATAGCCTTGGCTAGACGGACCTTTGTTGGCAAAGTAACATCTCTTCTTTTTAATATGCTGTCTAAGTTGGTCATAACTTTCCTTCGAAAGAGTAAGCATCTTTTAATTTCATGGCTTCAATCATCATCTGCAGTGATTTTGGAGCCCAGAAAAATAGTCAGCCACTGTTTCTCCATCTATTTTGCCATGAAGTGATGGGACCGGATGCCATGATCTTAGTTTTCTGAATGTTGAGCTTTAAGCCAACTTTTTCACTCTCCTCTTTCATCAAGAGGCTCTTTAGTTCTTCTTGACTTTCTGCCATAAGGGTGGTGTCACTTGCATATCTGAGGTCATTGATATTTCTCCCAGCAATCTTGATTCCAGCTTGTGCTTTCTCCAGCCCAGCATTTCTCATGATGTACTCTGCATATAAGTTAATAAGCTGGGTGACAATATACAGCCTTGATGTACTCCTTTTCCTATTTGGAACCAGTCTGTTTTTCCATGTCCAGTTCTAACTGTTGCTTCCTGACCTGCATACAGGTTTCTCAAGAGGCAGGTCAGGTGGTCTGGTATTCCCATCTCTTTCAGAATTTTCCACAGTTTGTTGTGATCCACACAGTCAAAGGCTTTGGGATAGCCAGAGATCTTTAGGAAGTTCCAAAGTCTTATCTGAAGCTTAGTTTCCCCATTTGCAAGGGGAGAATATTAATTATACTACCCTTCAGGTTGTGACAAGGATGGTTAATAGGTGCTCAATAAATATTAGTTGACTTGGATTCTGTCTGAATTAACATAAAAAAAAGAAAAGAAAAGAAAAAGTGTTACCCAAAGCCAGTGCTCTGTGAGAACCTGGAGGGATGGGATGGGGAGGGAGGTGGAAGTGGTGTTCAGGTTGGAGGGGACACATGTATACCTATGGCCAATGTATGGCAAAACCATCATAATGTTGTAATTATCCTCCAATTAAAAAAAAATCTTCCTGCCTTGTTAGGAAGCACTTAAGGTAAGAGGTAACTTGGTTGTGATTTGGAAAAAAGGACCAAAAAGAAACTACTTGTGAATTCCAGGCCTGGTTTATCAAGTTAAAATTATGTTTGCTCTGATTCATTCATGAATGAATCCATGAATCCACTTCCCCAGTGGCTCAGTGGTAAAGAACCCACCTGCAGTGCAGAGAAGTAGATTCGATCCCTGGGTCAGGAAGATCCCTTGGAGGAGGGCATGGCAACCCACTCCAGAAAAAAAAATAAAGAAGTTCTCTCAGTACCAGGGTGACGGCTCAAAACCTAGAGAAAGTGGACATGTAACCTGAATAGTTTTTTAACATTGTTTCTCCAGGTGAGCTGGCATTGGAAGAATTTAACTGAACTGGATCACCTCTGGATGCTAAAATGTTTACGGTTTAACTGGTATATCAATGTCTCCCCAACTCCCTATGAGCAGGGTGTATGGAAGAAGCATTATATTCAAATGGTGAAAGAACTCCATGTTACCAAGCCCAAGGTAAATTTAGGAAAAGAAGAATTCCTAACACCAGCTACTTAGGAATTCTAGAACTAAGTTGGAGAAGGCCATTGTTTCAAAAGAAATATACCATGACTTCAAAATTCCCTTGTTCTAAGAACTTAACAGCTCTTTTCAAGATATCCATGTTAGTTGAAAGTAATCTGACACTCACAAACCACAGTTCCACCAGGTTATGACTTGGAGCTCCTCATTCTCTCCAGATTCCTGGATTTCTGTGTCTCTGATGCCTACAGTACACAATTCTGACACTGGGATTCTGTGGGTAATGTGCAGTATTTATTACCTATGGGTCATCAAATTTTACTTAACTAATTCAAATTTTCTGTGATTCTACCAGGCAAACTGAATGTTTATGTTTCTATCATTAATAAAGAAAAGTTTGCAAAAAATTAGTAATTAGGAAATGGCATAATGGGCATATTAAAGTTCTTTTCACTTTAGAAACTAGCAATGTAAAGTCCTTACATAGAATTGTAAACAGTAAATAGTATGAGCATAAATTTTTCTAGTGGTTTTCTATGCATTGCAACCAAAGTTTATGTTCATTCTTATAGTCACAGTTAATTAGATAACTTATGGGAAATTTGTATGAGCTTTTTCTTTATGGCATGATCTATATACATGCACAGTTGTGCATCGTGTTGTATAATAGAAGAATTCCTGAAAATTATGTGTAAATTACAATTTTAAAATTATTTTTAAAACCACGGGAATTTTTTTTATTTATAGAAAAGCTGCAGTGAGTCATTTTTGGAGAATCCTTTTGAAAGATAAATAGTTGGCTCTTAACATGCTGATTTACGTTTCATTTTATTGTGTTTACTTGAAGTAGAAACCCTCTACATTTAATATAGTAATAAACTGCATAATTAATATTGTTATAATTACAATGATAAAAGCAGTCTTTCTGATTTCAGTGATGGCTGTTCTTCATGAGAATTTCTTTTAAAAAGAAAAATGTAAAGTGCAGTGGTGGAAGAGTTATTTTAAAAATTACACTACCTATGACTCCTTTTATCACAAGGCTTTCCTTAACTCTCATTCAACATCACTCATAGCCAGGGAAAGGCTTCAATAGCTGACACGTGGGCTGTTCTGGGACAGAGGAGAGAAAAGTGATCAACCAGGTTGTAGAATGAAAAAAGGTTTTGAGTATTGTATGTAATACTGATTTTAATACTTGGTCTTCAACAATAACTCTTTTTCCAGAAACCATTTATGCACTTCCCTGGTGGCTCAGATGGTAAGGAACCCACCTGCAATGCAGGAGATGCAGGTTTGATCCCTGGGTTGGGAGGATCCCCTGGAGAAGAGAATGGCCACCCACTCCAGTATTCTTGCCTGGAGAATCCCCATGGTTGGAGGAGCTTGGTGGGCTACAGTCTGCAGGATCATAAAGAGTCGGACATGATTGAGCAACTGTTGGGGGCCAGCGTGAGGCACTCCGCCCGTGGCAAGGGTCATGAGGAAGGAGGCTCGACATACACAAAGGCAGGATCGAGCCCCAGGAGTCCCCCTGGAAATCCTCGAGCATCTACCCCCATAACCAGAGCCTGCCTACTTTACTACTTTGTACTCTCACCTACACCTCTGACTTTATGGGGGGCTGTCCCCCACCACCTCCTTCAGAGAAGGAGTTAACTTAGAGCTCCAGTTAACAAAAACTCCTGGGTGCGACAAGGGTGTTTTAACCTACAAACTCCTCTGAAGGTTCCCTAGCCTGCCTGACAGGCTTGTCGGGCCACATGTGATTGCTCACAGCCTCCCAACCGTGAGAGGCACGAGATGCTTTAAACCTTCTAAAAACAGGTTCCCTAGAAAAGTTAGAAAACCATTAGTATAAGTATAGTGGGCTGATTAGAAATTGTATTGGTGAAGGGTTTTTCATTTGTTGAGCCAATGTTTGTTGCTAAGTCTCCACATTCCCTGCCCTTACACACATTAATGAATATATAGAAGAAATAAGTATTAACCTTTGATATTAATCACGTTAGACCTTAGGCTAAGTAAATTCTTTCCTTAATTAAAACCCACTACACCCTCACCCTATAGGAATGTAACTTTATCTGGTACCTTCGGAAGGTGGAGTCTTTTTGAAGAATAATCACCCCTGGAGAAATAAGTGTCCTGGTTGACTGACTGCTGTCACAAGGAGAGGGTCATAAATTGTCAGCAGGCCCCCTGGCCAGAAGATGATGTAACACCCCTAAGACCTCTGTATACATTTGTATGAAGCACCTGACTTTGATAAAAGTCAGGACTGCTGACCCCACATGACTTTTGTATAACACCTCAGTGTATAAAAACAGACCCTGGAAAATAGAGAATTGGGATCAGTTTCTCGAAATACTGGTCTCCCCATGTCGCTCTCTCTCTCAAACTCTGGCTGAGTCTCCATCTGGAGTGTGGAACCCGCCATGCTTACTAATTATGCCTGGGCTTCTAAGATCCGAACCAGGAGGCCTCAGTGTCTCCTCTCCTTTGGGAGAATGGAAGGACGCCTGTGGCCTACATAAGTGGTGCAAGCTTCTCGTCTTGAAGTTTTATTGGTCTCCCGCGTAAACCAAGCTACTCAGCCTCTTTTCTCCACTGAATTTTCCTACTGAGCTATCCTCATTCTATTACTCTTTACATCTCTAATTAATATCTAATTGAGGCTATTGTATCCTTATCCTCGCCGACGCCGTCCCCACTTCGAACTCCCTGGATCAGCTGGGGCTGGACCTTGGCAAGCAACTAACACACACATATTTTAAGATGATGAATAGTTCTGATACAAGAAAATTGCCACATTGTTGCTTAGTATTTCATTTCTTTAGGGAGTAGTTTGTTATAGTAAATTTCAGTTTTTCTATTAAAGAAAAAATTGGTAAATTAAACCTGGTAAGATATAAAAAGGAATAATACATGATGACCAAGTGGGATGTATCCAAGGAGAGTAAGGTTGGCATAATATTAAAAAATCAGTCCATGTAATTCACAGAATAAAAGACAAAAGATGTCTGGTTATTTCAATATATGCAAACAAAAGCATTTAAAATTTTTTCATCATTTGCCATTTAAAAAAGTCTCAAATGGCTTTGGGTAAAGGGAACAAAGTTTTTGTTTATTTAACAGAAAAGTCATCAGTTTTCATTATTATCTATTCTGTTAATGGGTCAAATATTTTGTACTTTTCAGAATTAATGATGTTTATTTATGTATATAGTTATGAGCATTCATGCCCAAATTTTCTCCCCTGAAAATGCTTTTTTATTATCATGTATTCTTTATTACCAGTGGTGTTAAACAAGACCTCTTCCAGCAAAAATAGATTTCATTCACTATAAACTCAGAAAAATGAAATGAATGTCCATCTTATTTTATTTATTTTATTTTTTTGGCCACCCCGTGTGACTTGGGCTCTTAGTTCCCTGACCAGGGATTGAACTCCTGCTCTTGGCAGTGAAAGTGTGGAGTCCTCATCACTGGACCACCAGGGAATTCCTTGAATGTCCATTTTAAGTGAGATCCCCACTGTGCTGTGCTTAGTTGCTCAGTCGTGTCCAACTCTTTTCAGCCCCATGGCCTGTAGCTTACCAGGATCCTCTGTCCATGGGGATTCTCCAGGCAAGAGTACTGGAGTGGGTTGCCAGGATTCACACAAAACACTGAACACTAATCTTGTAATGAGCCATTGATTATATAAAAGTAAAATGTCTTCTTACTCTACTACTTACAATCACTCACTAAATCAGTAAATATGTATTAAATACTGTTATGTGCTAGCTGCTAAGGGTACAATGGTCTTAACCCCACTTTCTGGGAGCCTAGTCTACGGCCCAGGACACAAACAGTTACCACACTGAATACGAAGTACTATCCTGTAAGAGAAATATGCACAAAGAAAGAGTAGTTGAAACAAGGATAAGAAACTAACTGATTCTGCTTGGAGGAACTTGGGGAATTTTTAAATTTTCACAAACAATTTAAGCAAACCAATTTACTGAGCAAAGCTTCCCTAATCTCTTAAAAGAAAAAAAAAAATTAAACCTTTAATAGCTTCTCAACGTAGCAGTATCTCTTCCCTTAGGCTACAACCGCATAAAAACCCTTACGAATTTTATATACAAAAAAAAAAAAAAAAACACCAAGACTTTCATTTTGGGCAATTAAAAAATAGACTTTCAAAAAAAAAAAAAAAAAGACTTTCATTTCCCAATTCTTTAGGAATGGCTGAAGTTTTGATAATTGATAAAATCTATAGTTTACCCCTACATAATGGAAATTGTTTCTGTGTTTTAGATAGGTAGAACAGGGTTCTGTTTTTAAGAACGTATATTGTTATGAACAAACTAACTGCAGTTGTGGAATAACTGTATAATGATATGGCAGGAGAGGTGGCGACACAGGATAGAGAAGCTCACTGTGTGGCCTGAAGCTGGAGAGTCCTGGATTCAAATTCTGACCCTGGGTCTTACTGCTTATGTCTTCACAGTAGTAGTGGAAAAATTTATCAGTTTATCCTACCTTCAGTTTTCTCTTCTGTAAAATGGAAGCAGTTACGATTACCTTTTAAAGTTATTATGAAGGTTAAATAAAGTAATGTAGGAACGGGACTTTCCTGGTGGTCCAATGGTTAAGACTCTGTGCTTCCAATGTAAGCGGTGCAGGTTCGATCCTGGTAGGGGGAACTAAGATCCCACATGCCTCACTGTATAACCCCCCTCAAAAAATAATAAGGTAGGAATACTTCCTGAGACAGTGCCTGGCACATACAAGTACCTCTGGGTTGGTGGCTGCTATAATCACTGCCACCATTATCAGTGCCATCATGGTGATGATGATTTTTTTGAAGGATTTATTTATTTATTTACTCATTTTTGGTTACATAGGGTCTTCGTTACTGCCCTTGGGCATTCTGTAGTTGCAGTGAACAGGGGCTATTCTTTACCTTCCATGCTCAGGATTCTTATTGAGATGGCTTCTCTTGTTGCAGAGCACAGACTCTAGAGCTCTGGCTCAGTGGTTGTGGCACACGGGCATATGGAATCTTCCTGGACCAGGGATTGACCCAGCGTCCCCTGCATTGGCAGGCAGATTCTTAATCACTAGGCCACCAGGGAAGTCCATGTTCTTTGTTTTACTTTTGTTATTATTATAGTGTTTTGAGAACAGAAATAATTTTCTCCTTCTGCTGCTGCTGCTAAGTCTCTTCAGTCGTGTCTGACTCTGTGCGACCCCATAGACAGCAGCCCACCAGGCTCCCCTCTCCCTGGGATTCTCCAGGCAAGAACACTGGAGTGGGTTGCTATTTCCTTCTCCAACGCATGAAGGTGAAATGTGAAAGTGAAGTCGCTCAGTCGTGTCCGACTCTTTGGGACCTCATGGAGTGTAGCCTATCAGGCTCCTTGTACATGGGATTTTCCAGGCAAGAGTACTGGAGTGGGTTTCCATTTTTCTTCCCCAATAGCTAGGAATAAAGTTACCTAAACAGACAAAACACATGTATGCAGAAAGACAGGCTGTATGATGAAACATAGCCAAGTTGAAATAAACAGAAAGATATGCCTTGTTCTTGAATTCAAAGAACACATGTATACCTGTGGCGGATTCATTTTGATATTTGGCAAAACTAATACAATTATGTAAAGTTTAAAAATAAAATAAAATAAAATAAACACATAATAAAAATGATAAAAAAAAGAAAGAAATCAATGTTGTGAAAATGACTATACTACCCAAAGCAATCTGAAGATTCAATTCATCCCTATCAAACAACCAATGACTTTTTTTTAATGAACTAGGACTAATAATTTTACAATTTATATGGGGGGAAAAAGACCCAGAAGGGCCAAAGCAATCTTGGAAAGAAAGGTGGAACTGGAGGAATCAACCTTCTGACTTCAGACTATACTACCAAGACACTATGGTACAGGCACAAAAGCAGAAACAGAGAGCAAAGGAACAAGACACAAAGCTGAGAGATGAACCCACACTCCTATAGGCATCTTTTCTTTGACAAGGGAGGCAAGAATGTACAATGGAGAAAGGACAGAAAAGAGAGCCTCTTCAGTAAGTGGTGCTGGGAAACTGGACAACTACATGTAAAAGAATGAAATTAGAACACTTCTTCATACTATACACAAAAATAATTCACAATGGATTAAAGACCAAAAGTAAGGCCAGAAACTATAAAATTCTTAGAGGAAAACATAGGCAGAACACTCTTTGCCAATTATCACAGCAAGACCTCCGAGAATGACTGAAATAAAAATAAAAATAAATGGCATCTAGAGAAACTTCAAAGTATATAAGCAGCAAAGAAAACTATAAACAAGATGAAAAGACAACCCTCAGAATAGGAGAAAGCAATTGTAAATGAAGCAATTGACAAAGGATTATCTACAAAGTACACAAGTAGATCATCAAGCCTAATATCAGATAAAAAGCAACCAACTGAAAAGTGACCAGAAGACATGAACAAATTTATCCAAAGACGACATTAAGAAGGCCACCAAACACATGCAAAGATGCTCCACATCACTCATTATTAATGAAACGCTAATCAAAACTACGTGAGGTATCACCTCACACCAGTCAGAATGGCCATCATCAACAATTCTACAAATAATAAATGCTGGACAGGACATGGAAGAAAGGGAACCCTCTTGCACTGTTGGTAGACATGTAAATAGATACAGCCACTATGGAGAAGGACTGTAGGTTTCTTTAAAAAGTAGGAATAAAGCTACCATATGATGCAACAATCCCCTACTGGCCATATACCCGGAGAAAACCATACCTCTAAAAAGACACATGTACCCCAATGTCCACTGCAGCACTATTTAAAATAGCCAGGGCATGGAAGCAACCTAATGTCTATCAAGAGAACAATGTATAAAGAAGTCGTGGAACATATACACAATGGAATATTACTCAACCACGAAAAGGAACAATACGAGTCAGTTTAACTGAGGTAGATGAACCTAGAAACTGTGATACAGAGTGAAGTAAGTCAGAAAGAGAAAAATAAATATAGTAAATGAATGCATACACATGGAATCTTGTAAAATGGTACTGGTGAATATTTGAAGGGCAGAAACAGATACACAGATGTAGAGGAAGGACTTGTGAACTCAGCTGGAGAAGGAGAGGGTGGGATGAATTGAGAGAGTAGCACTGAAACATCACCTACTACCATATGTAAAATAGCTAGCTAGTGGGAAGTTGCTATATAACATGGGGAGCCCAGCACTGTCCTCTGTGACGACCTAGAGGGTGGGATGGCGGGAAGTGGGAGGCAGGCTCACCAAAGAGTGGATAATATACTTATGGCCTATTCGTGTTGTTGTATGAGGAAAACAAACCAAACAATGTAAAGCAGTTATCCTTCAATTAAAAATTAATAAATACAATCTGAAAACTATCATTCAACACATTTGTACTGTCATCTAAAGCTATATGGGGTCATCTTCTATTCCTAGCTATTTTTCCACTATAAGTGCTTATAAATGTCATTAAAGGTTTTGAAAATATGATTTTAATAGCTACACAGTATTGCTTAATATCTCACACATACATAATAACATTTCAGTCTCAACATAGAAACATAATACCAAAAAAGGTTTGCATTTTAAACTAAAGCTTGCATTTTAATTCAGTTCAGTGAGAATTCCTCTGAAGATCTAAAATTCTTATGAAAAGTACATTATGTCGAGTCCTTCTTGCTTTCATCTGTTATGCCATATTCTCATTTACTTCTAAGGACTCTTGGACTTTTGACATTTTTGCCTTAGGCTATAATTTTTGACTGAGATAAAATCTTAAATTTAGATATTAAGAATGTCAAGAAGCACTCTTGTAAGTGTGAGTCACTCAGTCATGTCCAGTTATTCGTGACCCATGGAATGTAGCCCACCAGGTCCTCTGTCCACAGAATTTTCCAGGCAAGAATATTGGAGTGTGTAGCCATTCCTTTCTCAAGGGGCTCTTCCTGACCCAGGGGTCAAACCCTGGTCTCCCGCATTGCAGGCAGATTCTTTACCATATGAACCACCAGAGAACCCTAACCCTGGTGTACACGGATGTAAAAATCCTCAAAAGAATATTAGCAAACCAAATTGAAGACACATTAAAAAGAATCATACACTATGATCAAATGGAATTTATTCTGTGCCTGCAAGCATGATTTATTATTTGCACATCAATCACTGTGATACACAATATGAGCAAAATTAAGAATGAAATCATGTGATCATCTCAATAATTGCAGAAAAGCTTTCAACAAAGTGTAACATCAATTTTGGTACAATCTCTCAATACAGTGGTTAAACGTTGAACATCCTAAAGGGTATATAAGACAAGCCCACAGCTAACATCCAAGTCAGTGGTAAAGAGGTGAAAGATTTTCCTAAAAGATCAGGAATAGTACAAGGATGCCCACTCTCCCCAACCTTGTTCAACATAGTAGTGGAAGTGTCCTACCCAGAATAACTAGGCAAGAAAAGGAAATAAAAGCATCCCCATTGGAACGAATGAAGTTACATTGCCACTATTCGATTATGACAGGATTTATATGAAACCATAAAAACCCCACCAAGTAACAAGTATTAAAACTAATAAACTCAGCAATGTAGCAGGATATGAGCCATCAGAGAGAGAACAGAACAGTACCATATACAAATGCATCAAACAACAACAACAACAACAACAACCATGAAATAAAATTTACCGATGAGCAGAAACACCTGTACAGTCACAGGCTCCAAGACATAGAGTCTGGATTCAAATCCCACCTTCCACTGACCTGCAGAGTGACCCAGGGCAAATCACACAATGATCTGAGGCTCAACATATTCAACTGTAAAATGGACACAAACCCAGTATCTCCTCCCAGGGCTGTGAAACTCCAAGGAAATGCTTATTTAGGCCTGGGCATTGGAGTGTCTCCTGGAGCCTCTCCCTGTATGAAACTCCTCTAGAACTGGGCTCTCCTGATCCTGTGGGTGAGGATCAAGTGTAGAGCCTGGGAGCCAAATGGGACTAGACAATGACAAGGACAAAAAAAATACTAGTTCTGTGTCAGGGAGGGAAGCCACCTCCTTTCCAGATCTCAGAGTGGGGCCTGCACCGAAGGCCCGGGGGATGCACAATCAGATGTG
Source organism: Bos indicus x Bos taurus (assembly GCF_003369695.1). Taxonomy (NCBI): domain Eukaryota; kingdom Metazoa; phylum Chordata; class Mammalia; order Artiodactyla; family Bovidae; genus Bos; species Bos indicus x Bos taurus. The sequence continues at coordinate 21,012 of NC_040102.1, read as the reverse complement.
AACCCCGACCCCACCCCACCCCCAGCAGGGATGGAGCCTTCCTGGCAAGAACCTTCTCTCTGGTCCGGGCTCCTGTGTGATGTGGTGCTGCTCCCTGAGATCTCCAGGTCTCCACCAGGCAAAGAGCTCTTGGGACTTGGAGGTCTATTAAACCACAGGTGCCTGAGAGTCAGAATGACACAAGGACTAACAACATTGAAAATTAGCTATATTTAAAAAAATGACAGAAGTACAGACAGGTCAGGGGATGAGAAGCAGGAGGATTGACTACCTCTCAAGCCTTTAGCAGAAATATCTCCACAGCAGCTCAGCAGAGCCCACAGGAGGAAAATATAATGGAAAAGCAGGCTATGGGTATATCTCTACACTGCTGGACCCAGGGACCCAAGTCCCAATCCACCAACATCATTTTGCATATCCAGACAGCAAGAGGGAGAAACACAGACCTTGCCTTAGGAAGTCTCAGCCAGACTTAATATTGAGGTTGCTGAGCATGGTTACATGGTCAATAGGGTCACTCAGTCCCTCCTCTGTGCTCACATCCTCTGTCCTCACAGAAACATACATGGTTCACTACAGAGAACCCTCTGAGGGTACTTGTGTATACTAGAAACAGGCAATGGTGAAGTGTGAAGAGAAGACACAGAAATGGAAACATGCTTCTGGGGTGCTGTACAAATTTCCAAAGATCTGAAGTTCTTGATACTTGGCATTGTTAAAAGAAGCTTCTTAATGTGTAAACGCAGAAAGGATATTTCCAGGAGAAAGGACAAAGGAATCGTCCCATTGGGACAATTTGGTAACCATGTGGGAAAGTAAGTTGGATCCCTACCTCAAAAGACAGCACCAAATCAATTAGACACATACTAAAAACCAACAATTGAAGGAAAAACTTTACAAAATTTCAAACCATTTTTGATGAGGGAATATCTTTTCTTTAAATTGAGGTATTGTTGATTTACAATAATTTGTTTAAGGTTTACAGCAAAGTGATTCAGTGATTCAGCCTCTCAGGTACTTCCTTGGAAAAAATTCATTCCCTTTGGGAGGCCCCTAGGCCATGCCCTCTACTCAGAACAGCTAAGAATCCTGAATAGGCAAAGCAGCATATGGTGGTGCTCAGTGAGGGTTTTTAGACTGAATAAACTATTCTAACATGATACAAGGAACAAGCCCAGAGTTTAAGAGAGGATCTCCAAACCTACCTTCCAAAAGGAGGTCATGCTCCCTTGAATGTCAGTGCGTGAAACAGTGCTTGGGAAGGGAAAAGGTGTGTCATGAATATTTGGTCTGCAGAGGAGACAAAGTGGTGTGTAGAGATGATGTGCAGGCATGTCCCAGGACACTGAGCACACGGACAGAGTGACCGGACTCTCAGCCCTGCTCTGGGGGCATTGCACTCTCTCCATCCCTGACACAGCGTGAGCAGCTCACACGTGTCTTGGAGAGTATGGTCACATGACCTGGACCTGGCCAATCAGTGTGCTCCATCCCTGGCCACCATGATTGGCACTGACCAAGAGGGACCCAGGACCAGGCCTCAAGCTGGATTCAAAGGAAGAGGAGGGCTGGCTCTGCAGGAAGGGGTGGGGCCCTGTGAGGTCAGGCTGCAGCAGTGGGAGGGGGCGTGAGTTCACCTGGGACAGTTGGTGACCTTCTTGCGCCCATTAGGGCAGAGCCGCTGGCCTGATAAGGAGTGTGCTGCTGAGCCCAGGGGTTGAGAGCGCCGGTTCCTGCTGTGGTCCCGGAGCTCCACCTGAGACCGGAGGGAAGCCGTCTGCCCGTGAGTCCTCTCCTGCTTGACTGTCCAGCTTGTTTGGACTACGCTGGGTTTTCTGTCCAGCTGGCTACGTGAAGACCCTGGAAATGCACCTGTGTGGGTTTTGGCTGGCTTCAGGGAAGAAATGCCAGATGACACTGGGAGACTCCAGTTTAATCTGGATTCAGGTCATATCTCTTGAAAGTGAAGTGAAAGTCCCTCAGTCGTGTCCACCTCTTGGTGACCCTGTGGGCTATATATACAGTCCATGGAATTCTGCAGGCCAGAATACTGGAGTGGGTAGCCTTTCCCTTCTCCAGGGGATCTTCCCAGTCCAGGGATTGAACCCAGGTTTCCTGCATTGCAGGCAGATTCTTTACCAGCTGAGCCACAAGAGAAGCCCAAGAATACTGCAGTGGGTAGTCTGTCCCTTCTGTAGCGGATCAGCATTCCCGACCCAGGAATCAAACCGGGGTCTCCTGCGTGGCAGGAGAATCCTTTACCAGCTGAGCTATCAGGGAAGCCCAGTATCTCTTAAGGCCAGCTATTCATTGTAGTATCACCCTAATTAGTCTTCATGGGATTAAGGTAGCAACCTGCTAAGGTAGCAATCGATGTCCTTTTTCTAGAGGACAAAACTGGGGCTCAAAGAAGGGGGTAACACAGCTAGAGCAAGGAAGTGTGTACCTAGACAAAACCCCCAGATCCTGCTGTTAGAACTCAGGGAAGCCATATGGTGTGGCTTGTCCATGTGACGGGGGCTAAGACACCCAGCCCACACCGGATACTGTGGGGACCTAACTTGGTAACTGCCTTCTCGCAGCTCTGAGACTCAAAAAAGCTATTTTCACTGGAGAGAGGAAGGATACATCCCTCCATCCAACCCACCACATCCTCCAGGTACTCCCACACCCTGCCCCCTTTCTCTTTCTTTGTGAGGGAATAAGCGTCACGCTCATGTGACCACATTGGCTGTCCACTGTTCATGAGCTACCACCTGGAGCTGCTACTGGAGAGGCCAAGTGCCTTTGCCCCCGAGTACCCCTCTTTCCTTTGCACTGTGGGGGCCTTTCTCGACACCTGCACACCAGAGGCCGTTTCTGAGACATGCAGGGACCCTCCTTCAGTTTGCAACAGATTGCATCCATCACTGTGCTTTCAATGCTTCCCTTGATACTCAGCTCCTGAGCTCCTTTGTCTGCATTGTGACCCACCTGGCTGCCATGGGAGGGACAGAGCTGACCATGAATCCAAAGCTCAGATCTGACAGGCAGGAATCTGTGTATAAAGGGCCTGATTAATCATGCTGTAGAGGCTGTAGTGGGCTCCAAGGATCCGTAAGTAGGACTTGGGCCAAAGTGATTCCACAGCTGTTTTAACGCCTGGGGAGGGTCTGGCTATAGTGGGGGTGGGGTGAGTCTCCTGAGGTTCTGAAGGCCCACTGTGTGCAGATTCATGGCGCATAGAGAAGAGAAGGCAGAGTCCTTCCCTGGAGGTGGTCAAAGCTCATGGATGAGCCAGACAGGCAGGCAGGGCACGAAAGCACCTGAGCTGCCATTATGAGTGAATGGTGTGGGGGCAGAGGAAGAGAACCAGGTCTGCTCGCTTATTGGAGCCCAGGGCAGGTTGTCCCCAGACTAAACACTTACTATGGTGATGACCGTCACTGCTGTCTGCAAAGGGTTTACGTTGGTGTGTGTCTTCATCAAGTGGTCAGGCCGTCTCTAAGCCACACTGGCCATGGGCATTGCCTCTCCTTGGAACTTGACATGCTTCGTCTCTTCCCTATGGAACATTCATTTCTAAGAGGGTTTTTGGGCCACAAGGATGTTGGGTTTTTCTCTAGCTTTGTCTCATGAGGAACGCTTTTCCACTTGTTGATGTGGTTTGTTTTCCCAGCTCTCTTTCTTGCCTTATTTTGTCAATTTGTTTCTGCCAGAGGAAGAGCTCAGAATTTGCCTCTGGCTGATATGTGACACTTACAACAGCAACACCTACCTGGATATAATGACCACATTTGCCGAAAGGGCTTTGTTTTGCAGAAGACATCTTGAAAGTACCTACACTGTCCTTTCAGATTCCCAAAGGCTATTTGAAATGAAATAAAAACAAGAATTCTCAAGTTTAGTCTTACAATATGTGGGGAGTCAGAAAAATCCCCTGGAGAAGGGAAACACCACCCACTCCAGTATTCTGGCCTAGAGAATTCCATGGAGTGTATACTCCGTGGGGTCACAAAGAATCAGACAAAATCTGATGACTAATCAACAACACCAAAGCTTCACCATTTGTCAGAGATAACAACAGTATTTACACGACTGTGTGCATGTTCAGTGGCTCATACGTGTCAAACTCTTTGCAGCCCTGTAGCCCCTAAGATCCTCTCTCTGTGGAATTTTTCAGGCAAGAATACTGAAATGGGTTGCCATTTCCTCCTCCAGGGGATCTTCCCAACCCAGGAATTGAACCCAGGTCTTCTGCATCTCCTACATTGGCTGTCAGGTTCTTTTCTGCTGAACCACCTGGGAAACAAATCATTACATCACTGGGTTATCCTAAAGTACTTAACTTGGAGTCTGGCACTCGGAAAATTCTCACTGGTGATGTGAATATTCAGTCATATATCATTATTGCTCATATGATAATGAAATGGCCATGCTCATAAAGGAGAAAGAAGAGCCTTTCCAAGTCCAATTAAATCCTTTGCCACACATATCTTTTTAAAAACTTTTGACTTTGAAATGAACATCAAACATAAAGACATTGGTTATGGCCTCCAGAAAAGATTGAGCTGTACCAATAAGTGACGAGGATTCTTCTCCCAGTTCCAAAATGCATGCGTTGTTTCCCGGGCACCACCGAGCACTTCTCCGGTGGGCTCAGAGAGGCTGAGTCACTCACCAGAGACAACACAGCAGCAGACCAGGACTCCGACCCAGGTCACTGAAACCACAGCTCCCTCCTGTGCCCATCTGACCTGCCCCTTGAGGGCAGCAGGAAGATCTGGGCTCCCCTGGCCTGAGCCCCCGGGCCTGCCTCCCCTTGTCTGCACTGGGATGTGTCCATTCCCAACCATGCACTGTGTCCCCCAGCCCTGGGCCATCATGTCAGGCTCCAGGCTCCCTGCAGGTGAGCCCCACGCCCACCAGCACACCTCCGAGCCCTGCCCATCTGGTCTCTGTGCCCAAGTGTCCTGATCCTAACTGTTTTCTTGAGGCAGCCCCAGGACTGAGCCCTGCTTCTTCGAAGCTCCCTTCACCAAGCCCAGTGAGGCTCTGCCCTGTGGCTTCATGACAAGTATGGTGGGCTGAGTAGTGGCTCCGAAAGCCATCCATCCTTCTGCAGCCTCCAGAGGTGGCCTTATTCTGATGAAAGGTCTCGGCAGATGGAAGTAAGTTCCTGACCTCTGCACCAGATCACCCGGGATGCATGTGGACCCTAAATCCAACGACAGGTGTCCTTGGAAGAAAAGAGGGGGTGATCTGAGGCACAGAGCCACCCAGGGGAGAAGGTTTGTGCAGATGGACGCAGAGGTCGGGGTGATGTGGCCAGAAGCCCAGGGTGGCCTGGCGTCCCCCAAGGACTGGACCAGGCCAGAGGGACCCTCCGCTGGAGCCTCTGGAGGGAGCTCAGCCCTGCCCACACCTTGATCACAGGTTTCTGACTCCAGAACTGGGGGGGGGGGCGGGGAATGAATTTGTGTTAAAGCTGTCCAGTCTGTGGCCAGTGGCTGCAGCCACCCCTGGACACTGAGAGTGAACTTGCTGGCTCCAAGGTGAGAACAGTGGCAGGACCCACCCCCTACCCCCCAACCCCAACACACAATCTTGTCATGAGGTTAAATGAGTTCATACACACAGATGGCTGAATCAGGGACTGACATTTGGATCTCAGCCCGCTTCACTTCCTCCTCCTCGTCACCATCACCGTCATTGTGAGGGGCCCTCATCCACTCATTCAGTGGACATACAAGGCCCTGATGCGGGCAGTGAGGCCAGCGATCTAGGAGGTTCCACACAGGACTCACCCTGCCTGCTGGGGCCGCATGGACAAGGCTTGTGCAGTGACACGGAGGCCCCGGGAGAGGCTGGATCCTCCGGTCGTGGGAGGCATGGGCGCCTCAGCATCAGAGGTGGAGGGTTGAGCCGGGTTCATGCTGGGGGGGGGGGGGTGCAGCCCTTCACTCAAAGTGGGGGAAGAACCCCATGTGGCACCCAGTGTCCGGTAGCCTCCCCTTGCCATGGCAGGCTGTGGGCAGAGCCATGGATGACCAGGAGTCTGCATCTCACTAGGGGCCGAGGCTGGCGCTGAGGGAATCCTCAGTGAGGATTTTTTTCCTTAAAAGCCATCCTAAGTGACTTCAGCTCCATTGCTTTTTGCCAAAAACCTACAATGATCCCAAGAGCTTTGTACACTCCAAGGGTGGTGACTTGGACGTGGAGCCCAGCACAGCCCCAAGTCAGTCCTGCCCTGAGTCCCACGGGCCGGCCACACCATGCCCCTTCCTTGGCCTGGCTTTCTTCTGCCAGGACCCCCAGAATGGTGGAAAGGCAAGTGTGGCCTCAAGCTGAGGGGCCCAGCCTGGGCTCCAAACCCCTGGGGGTCCCCTTGGGACGTCTGGTGGACCTAGTTCCCCCTGCCGTGGGGCAGCTCTCTCTCGGGGACTGTCGTGTTTCTTTGCTTTCTGTTGTGATGGGGCACTCCAGTTATCTCGGGGTGATGGGAAGTCTGTTGGTGTTACATGCTCCTGCCTTAGATGGGGAAACGTTATTGCTGCATTGACACTGCTCACTCGATACTGGGAATCTGTTAAACACAAATGGCAAGGGGAACAGAGCAAAACAGAAAAAGAAAAATAGAGAGTTGCTGGGTTGCTTCAGGTCTCACCTGTGATTAAGAGTGTGTACAGCCTGCACGTGAACCTGGGTTCCCACACCTGACAGCTACCAGGTGCCAGGCCCTGATTTTAGACCCCCAGCTTCACTAAGGAGTCACTGACAGATACAGTTTGTGTGTATTTCAAGTCTACATTGCGATGACTTGATGCCCACAGATATCATGGAATGATTGCCTTACATACGCATCACCTCACACGGTTAACTCTGTGTGTGTGTGTGTGTCTTTTATGTTGTTCTTATAATCCGTGAACACAATATAGATAGCTCTCCATTTTTTAAGATCTTCTTTAATTTATCTTAGAAGTTTATAGTTTGCCGTATGTCTTGCACACGTTTGATTAGATATCTTGATATTTTCAGTGCCATTATAAATTCCTAATAGATACAGAATTTACTTTTCTATATTCACTTGGTAAATCCATATATTTCAAATCATTCTAATTGTATTTATTTATGTACACACAATTATGTCTGCAAATCAGTTCTTTTTTCCCCTTTGAAACTGTGATAACCCTTTACTTTTTCTTGCCTTATTGTATGGACTAGGATCTCCAGTCCTGAGTACATTGGTGAACAGAAGTAGTAAGAATAAGTATCCTTGTCTCTTTCACATTATCAGAGGAAAAGCTTTCAGTATTTCACCATCACACATGATATTAGCTTTTTTGTAGATAGTTTAATCAAAATATGTAAATTGTTCTCTGTTAGTTTACTAAGAGTTTTTTCTTAGTCGTGAACTAAAATTATTACATTACATTTTCTTGTTTATTTGCTGCAGATTTTGAAACAGGTAATTTTTCTTTTATGTGATTATTTTTCTTTCATGTGATTTAACTTTTAAAAAATTTTGTGATTCTAAAACGACCCCAACCTGATCTCAATGTATTCTCTTTCAGTTGGACTTTATTTCTTAGTGTTTTATTTAGGGTTATTTAATCTATACTCAGAGTCTGTAATTTTACTTTCCTGCACTTCTTTCTGGTTGGTTTTAGTATCAAGGTTATGCTAGTCTTATAAAACAAGGTTGGAGAGTGTTCCTTGTTTACTGCAAGAATTCCTGTGAGATTACTGTTTTCTTCCCTAGAATTTTGGAAGAATTGATTGGCAAAACCAGTTGGTTTTATTGTGGGGAGGCTTTTAATTTCAGATGTAATTTTTTTCACGCAAATAAAATTTTCTGATTTTGTATGTCTTCTTGGGTCTATTTCAGTAAAGCATTTCCCTTCTGCTAGGAAGTTATTGAGGCGAGCAGACTCTCCAGTTAGTAAGTGAACTGTGGTTCATAATATTTTTCTTATCTGCAGGATGTGTTGTCTCCCCTTTTAAAAACCCCTGATGCTGGTGATTTGAGCTTTGTCTCTTTGTCTTAATAAGTCTCTCTAGGGGTTTATCAGTTCTTTCAAAGAGCAAACTTTTGGCTTTGTTTTTAAAAAACTTCATATTTGCTTTCTGTTTGCTTGTTTTCTGCTCCTTTTTTTTTTTTCCCCATCTACCTTGTGTTTCGTTTGCTATGTTTTTTTCCTGGTTTCTTGGGAGAGAGGCTTAATTGATTTTTAGCCTTCCTTTTTTTCCAGTGTATGTGTTTAAGACTTTAAGTTACCCTCTAAACACAGTCGCTGTGTCCCACAGGTTTGAATAGGCCAGATTTTCATTATCTTTTATGGAAAAGTATTTTCTAATTTTCATTGTGTTTTTTTAAATTATTATTCATGAAATTCTTCAAGCAGTATGTCGTTTAACTTCGCAATGTTTGGGGAGCTTTTTCCAGTGACCCTTTTTTGATTTCTAGCTTAATTCCATGAAGAGCCCCATCGTAGGCTTTTGGGGTTACTGTTATAAATCCCGTAGACTAGCTGATAAACAACAGAAAGTTGTTTCTTGTAGTCCTGAGGCTGGGGAGTCCCAAGATCACCAGCAGGTGCCACATCTGGTGAGGCCTGTTTCCTGGTTCCTAGACTGCCTCCTGCTTCTCCCTGTCCTCACAGCACAGGAGCCCATTCCCTCCTGGCCTGACCCTTCCCAGGGTGCCTGCCTCCTTGGATCATCACCACGTGCTGGGTGAAGTTTGAGGGCCCATAAACCGTCAGCCCATTGCAATCCCTAAGTATCCTCTGCATTATTTCAGTCCTTTGAAATAATTCAAGCTTTCCTAATGACTCAATACATATTCTTTCTGTTATATGTTCCTTGGGCTCTTGAATATGTATCAGTGGGAATGCAGTGTTCCATGTGTATCAGTCAGATCAGGCTTGTCACTCATGTAATTCAGATTCCGGTAGCCACGTTGAATAAAAGCAGAAGTAGGTGAAATTACCTGTAATATATTTTATTTTAACACACCCCAAATATTATCATTTCAGTGTGTAATCAACATGATAAAACCTAATGAAATAGTTCACGTTCTTTTTTTCATGCTCAGTCTTTAAAATCCAGTGTGAGTTTCATGCTTGCAGCGCATCTGATTGTAGAGCCAGCTGCATTTCAGGTACTTCATGGCTGCAGGTGACTACATACCAGGGGGCCCAGTTCCATGAGAGATGTGTCTTTAACGTCTCCCACTGGGATTATGAACTCGGCTGTTACTCCTTTTCTATTTCTGTTGGTTTTTATGTATTGATATTTTGAAGTTATGTTATTAGGTACATTCAAGTTTAGAATCCTCATCTTCTTGCTAGATTGAACTTGTATCAGTATGAGATGCTCCTTTTTATTGCTAGAAATGCTTCTTTTTTAGAGACTATTTGACAGTGATATTGCCACATCGGTTTTCTGTCCTTGTTGGCCTGGGTATCTTTTAGGTTCACCTGTCTCAAAGATATTCCATCTTAACATGTAGCTCTGTGAATAGTGTACAGTTTTCATTGGAATCAGTTTGACGCTTTATCTTTTAATGAGAGTGTTTGCTCTGTTTATAATGTTGATATTCAGTGTGTAGACACCATGTTGCTGTGTGTTTTCTGTTTGTCCCACCTAGTCTGTGTTCTTTGCTCTTGCCTTCTTTTAGAAGTTTGAAGTGTTTCTCTAGTTCTGTGCTCCTCTGTCAGGTTGTTGGGTGCACATTCAGAGACACAGCGTGTGTTTTACATTCAAGTCTAACTTAGTACTTTTACTGCCTCCCTGACACGACTGTTTCCTCCTTGTCACTGTTACACTTTGAACTGTTAGATATATATTTGGCGTTAACATCATTGTTTTGTAAAGTTAGTATTTACCCTCACAGTTACCTCATTGTTGGTCTCTACTTGTTTTGTATATTTCCGTCATAGACTACTTTTCTTTTTCCCAAAGCACTGCCTGAATATTCTTTTAGTGCATGTGTGTGGGTGATGAGTTGTCTCATTTCCACTTGCCCTAAAAGTCTTTATTTTGCTTTCATTTTCGAAGAGTGTTTTTCTTGGGTATAGAATTCCAGGTTGGTGGTTATTTGTTTTTCAGCATTTTACAGATGCCAGTCCATTATTTTCTGACTTCCTTGTTCTTAAAAAGTCAGCTCTCAGTGCTGCTGTGCCATTAAAAGCCACACTATTTTCCCTCTGAACACTTAAACATGTTCTTCTAGCCTTAGGCACCCACAGAGCTGCTGAAACCAATAGGTGGTTTTCATTTTTGAGTCAGTGGTCTGATTCTTGAACCAACTCTTGCCACTGTCCCTGTCAGCCAGTTCAGTCGCTCAGTATCTGCCCCGTTGCAACCCCATGGACTGCAGCACACGAGGCTTCCCTGTCCATCACCAACTCCGGAGCTTGCTCAGACTCATGACCATCAAGTCAGTGATGCCATCCAACCATCTCATCCTCTGTTGTCCCCTTCTTCTCCTGCCCTCAGTCTTCCCCAGCATCAGGTTCTTTTCCAATGAGTCAGTTCTTTGCATCAGGTGGCCAAAATATTGGAGCTTCGGCATCAGTCTTTGCAGTGAATATTCAGGTCTGATTTGCTTTAGGATTGGCTTGTTGGATCTCCTGGCAGTCCAAGGGGCTCTCAAGAGTCTTCTCCAACTCCCCAGTTCAGAAGCATCGATTCTTCGGCATTCAGCCTTCTTCATGGGGCAACTCTTACATCCATACATGACTACTGGAAAAATCATAGCTTTGACTCAGTGAACCTTTGTCGGCAAAGTAATGTCTCTGCTTTTTAATATGCTGTCTAGGTTTGTCATAGGTTTCCTTCCAAGAAGCAAGCATCTTTTAATTTCACCATCTGCAGTAATTTTGGAGCCTAAGAAAATAAAGTCTGTCACTGTTTCCATTGTTTCTCCATTTATTTGCCATGAAGTGATGGGGCCAGATACCATGATCTTCATTTTTTGAATGTTGAGTTTTATGCCAGCTTTTTCACTCTCCCCTTTCACTTTCATTAACAGGCTCTCTAGTTTCAACCCCTGGAGGCATTTCTTATTCCCCTTTCTGTCTTTTCTCCACCATGAGGGTCCCCATTTATACTTTTTAACAACATAGTTTAACAACAGACTCCTTCAATATATTCTATCCTTTTTTTCTCTCTCTTATATATATTTTTTACCCAACCAGTCCTTCAGTTCACTGATCCTCTCGTCAGCTACGTCCAATTTGGTGTTAAGCCCAGAGACTGAGTTCTTAAATTCAGTCACTGTTATTGTAAAGTTCGAGAGTCGGTTTTGATTCTCAGAAATTTTTCCTTTTGTCAAGTATATTTTTGAACAGGTGACATTTGCATCTGATACCTCTAGCACACTTCTGATATGCTGATATACATCTGATACCTCTGGATCTGGTTCAGCTCTTTTTCTCTTGGTCCTGTTTGTTGTTACACCCTTTTTTGCTTCTTTGGTTGCATGTTGGACATTATGTTTGGAAAACCCTAGAGGTTCTGAGTGATGCTGCCTTCTCCAGAGTTTCCTCTGACACACATGTCCAGTGGGGACAGAGCTGTCTGTTCACTTAGGGCCTGAGGGACTTGAGGCTGGGGAGGGGGCAGTGTCCTTGTAAGCTCAGTCTCCGCAGCCTTCACCCACCTTCCACCACCACCCCAGGGAGGAGCTTTCCAGCATCTCGGTCTGGAAGCCTGGGCTGCCCCATAGGTCCTCCCCCCTTCTCGGCAGGTCCTGAAGTCGGGGGCTGCCCCCATCCGCAAGAGAGTGTAACCAAAGGGCCCGCCTGTGGGCACTTTTTCAGTGTTGCAACCCCAAGGCAAAGACCAAGACCAGGAAGAACTTGGCCTCGGCCCAAGTCCTGGAAGCAGAGTGGCCTGAGGTGAGAGCAGCCGGGGGATGGGCCCATCAGATTGGGCCTCACCCAGCGAAGTGTTGGGGTTGTGTTTCATTTTGTTAGCATAGTTGTGGGCCCTGCCGGCCAGGGCGCTTTGGCCTTAGTGGGCACGATCGACCCCAGGAGGATTACCTTGTAAGAGGTTGTGCAGGTGCCACGTGGAGGACAGGTGGGGGCCCCACAAGAAGGGAAACACTGCATGGAGGAGTCACTGGGGCACGTGGACTAAGCTATAAAGTCAGTCCTTGAAGCAGAAAGGCTAAGCCCCTTAACGTCTCCCTTCTTCCAAAGAAAGGATACACTGGCTGGAGGAGTCTCTGGGGCATGAGGATCGAGCTAGAGAGTCAGTCCTTGAAGCAGAAAGGCTAAGCCCGTTAATGTCTCCCATGTTACAAAGCACAGACCAGTGTGTCCAGTATTTTAATGTCAGGTACCTACTGCTTACATGTATGACATACACCCTCATAGCTACACATGTCTACTACATGCCTCTTACAAGTGCTGGGCATTGTTCTGGGTGCTGGACACTCAGTATGTAGTAGGGGATACGTAGCTCAGGATTTTTTTATTTCTGCAAAGAAAAATAGAAGAACGAAAGGTTCCATGTGGTTCAGTTTGAGAAATTTCACCATGTGGAGGGCCCCATGTGCACGCAAATTGTGGCAAAATACATATAACATAAATTTAACATTTTAACCACTTGATTGAATGACTGGGTGGCTTCAGTGGAGTCAGGCTAACAGATGGCCCTGAGGTGTCATCCGTCTTTCTCCCAGAGGAACACTCCAAAGCTTGGTGGCCTTGTAGACCTTCCCTTTATTCTTCACTCTCCCCAGTGGCTCTAGGTCATTGGTCTGTGTGTCATTTAAGAATCTCTTTATCCACTTTGTTGTTAGGTTTATATTTTGGAAAGCTTCTCAGATGCCCCTGGGTCTTGAGAAGGCAGGCTTGGATTCCACGTTCTCCCCTGCCACATGCCTGCCATGTTGAGGTGGAGGCCGAAGGCTGGTCTGAGTTGTAGTGGTCTGTGTGGTCCTGGGGTCAGTGGACCCCCTCTTCTCTGGAGGGGCAAGGAAATCCTTTGTGTGGAGCCTGGAGAGACTTGACAGGGTCAGTCTTCACAGTCTCTCTCTCTTTTTAATTTATGTTTGCATTTAGTTTCTCATTTAACTGTTTTCTAGGAGTTTCCAACTCCTACTGAAGAACTAAAAATATGCATGGAGCAGCTTCTTGAAAGAATAAGAAGAAATCGCTGACCTTAGAGTGGAAAGAAGCAATACCAGGGTCAGTAGGGGGATTCTCACGTGTTGACATTTGCCCCGCGGGGGTCACCGCTGGCCTCCGTGTGCTGTCTTTAAACTGTCTGATTTCCAAGTCATTTTTCACGCCTTCCCACTGAGCAGACCAGGGTGGATCAGTTCGGGGTTCTCATACCTTGCTTCAAATTTATGATGAGAGCTAATGTAATTTTAGAACATTTGAGGGGGGAGTTCTCTTAACTTACATTTTTGTCCATGTTACACTTTGTGTGGGATCTTAGTTCCCCGATCAGGATTAAAACCAATGACCCCTGCAGAAGTGTGGAGTCTTGACTACTGGGCCCCTGGGAAAGTCCACTCTAACTTTAGCCTGAACTGGCGGGATTCCGATGTGCCTTAGCATGTTTTCCGCTATAGGGTGAGTCTGAGAGGAGTTATTGGGCCTGAATCAAGCATGAGGTTGAAGGTGCTCCTTTGGCCCTGCCCTGCAGCTGCTGCTGGAGCACCTGGAGTGCCTGGTTTCCTGGTATGTGTCATCCCTCCAGATGACGGTGGGCAAGCAGCAGGCGCAGTCCCTAGCCGGCATGACCAGCGACGTGGAGGTGCTCAGCACACTGAAATTGCTGTTTGAGCACCACAAGACCCTGGACGAGAAGGTACCAGCCACCCAGTCGTCCTGGATTTGCACACTTGCTGTCTTGTTAGGTGGATGATGCATGTATTTATGTAACTACTTTACTTTTGAGCTTCTTGAATTCTTGTATATATATTTTTTTCTGTAAGAAGTCAGAGTTTTATATAGTTAAAAAGCGTTGCCTGTGTACATGCTCAGTCATGTCCAAATCTTTGTGATGCTGTGGACTGTAGCCCACCACGCTCCTCTCTTCATGGGGCTTCCCAGGCATGAATACTAGAGTGGGTGTCCATCTTCCACTCCAGGCAGTCTTCCCAACCCAGGGATCGAACCTGCCCTCTTGTATTGGCAAGCGGATTCTTTACCACTGAGCCACCTGGGAAACCCCCAGTTAAAAAGTGTTAGTTGGCATAAATGTCTCCAGATTTATTATATTCTGTATATCAACTTGCAGTTAAAAACTGGGTAATAGAATTAATTTAGGAGAACATTTTGTTCTCTCAAATTTAGAATTTAAAGCTGTTAACAAGCAGATTTACTTGACGTTAAGATCAATGAGAGACATTAAAGGTATTCTGTGACAGTATCTATGTATTAGGGTGAGTATACACTAAGAAGTGTACTAATGTATGTACACACATCAACACACAGTGACTTGGCCCCTTTTGTTTGAGTTGAGAGTGTGATTACAAGTAGCACTCGAAAGGTGTAGTTTGTTAGAAGGAGAATTAGGTGCCACACATAAAGAGGTAAGTTTGATCAGTCATTGTGTAATTTCCGTGAGGGTTTGTCATTTGAATCCTTTCATTTTAAAAAAGAATGAAGGCTGTAGTGGTGGGCATCAGATGTTATTTATCGTTCTGATTGAGGACCTTCCCACCTGGGTTATTTTAATGACTAGTAAACTAGACTTGTGGCTCAGAGTTGCAGGATCTCTTAAGTACCCCTTTTTCCAGCAGAAGACAAATTCTGACTCTAATCACCTGGTGGTATTCGGGATGGATAGCATCACCATGTATTTTCTTCTTATGTTGCGTTTTCAGTTTAGACTTGAATTTTTCCAGGTGTTTTGCTGTCTTTACTTATTTCTTTACTCTAATTCAACTTTTTGGTTTTAGCAGATGATTCTTAAAGAGGAGAATAACCAGGAAAAGATACTAATGCACAGGGTGATTGATGTAAATCATGAGCAAGAAAACATGCCAAGCGCCAATGGAAAGGCAAGTCCTTGGTCTCACTCTCTGTCTGGTTCTTGTCTTACCATCCAGTCTGTGTGGGGCTGTCGGGACCTCTCACCAACATACCATGTAGGTCTGAGTGGCTGTGAGGGTCTTGTGAACTCCCAGAGAGCAGAAGGCAGTTTTGACCTCACCGATTGCCCGGAAGTGCTGTGGTCCCTCCCTCTCAAAACAAGGCTGTCTAAGGCTTCCTTTCCCCCTTAGAGACCCTCTAAGCCACGAGGAAGACCTGGCTAAGGTGATCGACCTCCAGGAAGTCATAGACAAGCAGGAGCAGAGCCAGATGGAGGAGCGCCTGGCAGCCCTCTTTGCCCATGTGACTGAAGGAGGACCTGGACATGGCCAGGAAGGACCTCCTCAAGTCCGAGGACGTGAACAGGAAACTGCAGCAGGATGTTCACGAAGTGAGTGACTGCAGCTGTGTCTGTTGTCCTGAGGTGGACTGTGGGTCCCTTGTTCTCCCTGTGATCTCAGCCTTGGCATGGCTGTGTGAGCAAGAGCAGAGCTCTGGCGAGCCCGCAACTGGCTGCCTCCCCGCCTCTGCATTGAGATCTCTGGGGTAGAAGAGGCCTGGTCCAGGCATTCCGTTGGCAGTGAACCAACATTAGGGCAGCCCTAGCGCTGTGCTGCACCCTGGGTGTGGACTCCTCATTTCTACAAGTTCTAGGGTGCACAGTGTGTTCCTTTTTTAAAAATTCATTCATCCATTTTTTGGCGTATAGTTGCTTTACACTGCTGTGTCAATTTCTGCTGTACAGCAAAGTGAATCAGTCATCTATCTATCTATCTATCTATCTATCTACGTATCTCCCTCTCTTTTAGATTTCCTGCCCATTTACTTCACCACAGAGCACTGAGTAGACTTCCCTGTGCTATGCACTAGGTCCTCACTCGTTGACTTTATGTGTAGTATCAGTGCTGTATATATGTCAACCCGAGTCTCCCGGTTCTTCCTCCCCCACCCCCACCCCCACCCCCCACAACTCCCTGTCAAATGTGTTCCTGATGATGCTGAAATTTCCTTCTGATTCACTCAGGCGAGTCTGGTGACGTCTGTGGAGCCCGTTCTCTCGGAGAGATGGGAGCATGCTGTGTGGACTCTGCTGAGGCAGCTTGCCTGGCCATCTTCTCTAGTTTTCTGAGGTTCCGCTCCTTGAAGGGATGTGTGACAGTGATACCGGCGGTCAGACAAGTCAAGTGGCATTTGCTCACCCTCAGATCCTCAGGCCCGAGTTGTGTAACCATGTGGAATCATGATGTTTCTGGCGGTCGTGTCTGCGGGTGTCATGATTTATAAGAAACTACCTAACGGTCACCGTGAAAACAGAAGAGTGCTGGGGGCTCAGGCCTCCGCCTGTGAGCCTCACCTCTCCTCTGTGCACAGACAGACAGCACCCACCCTGCCCACCCCTCCCCCTTGAGACCATCTCAGAGAGAACCCCTCCAACATGTGGTACAGCAAGTGTCCTTGTTTAGTAGCTTGGTGTGAGTAATTCTGTGTGAGAACTCAAAAAAGAAATATTTACACAGGTTTGTATAAGCTATTCACACTACTCTTTGGCAACAGGAGATTAGGTGGCAGAGTTTAATACATACGTAATTCTGGAAAAAGCGTTTTTAAGACCTTTCACTTTTGATGTTAGGACTTTGCCCACATTGGTTACTTAATGACCAGGGAGGGACCTGAAATGGATTTTGAACTGGCGCACAGGAGTTGTACCAGCAGCAAGTTCTGGTCCTGGTTTGAGCGTTTCATACATGTGGTGCAACTCTGCTTTAGAAGAACTAGGCTTGAGAAATCTGTGCCCCATTGTGTTACACTTTGATCTGCTTGCCTCATTCACAAGCCAGGTGATTCCTCCCACCATAGTCAACGACAAGTCATGTCTCAGTCTCCATTCACGTAAAAAAGACTACAGGTTATTAACCTTCTGCGACTCTTAAGAAATAGCAGTGTCACAGTCTGTCAGGCCCCTCAAATGAATACACCCAAATATCAACTGGTCGCCCTCCCCGCCCCCACAGTTCCAAACCTCTGCCTGTGTTTTTGAGTGTTGTCAATCCTGTGACTACCACTCCGTGGTACCAAGTTTGACCCTAAGGAACAATGTTTGTCTCTTCTCTCTCACTGGCCATGAAGCTACAGGCTCCTTGAGGTGCGACCATGAGCAACATCCAGTCATACTGTCCACACACCAGAGAGGCCCTTGTCACACTCGACAGCGCTGAGGGGAGCTGCTTGGGGGAGCGGCCTACCCATGGTGGAAGGGAGCCCCTCGTAGCCTCGTCTGGTCCAGTTCGGTTCTCAGGGTCTCCAGGTTTAGAATCAGCTGGTCCTATGAAAAAGCAAATGACACAGCCTGCACCGCTTGCTTTCTGGATGTAAAATGACTTGCACCAAAATGTGCAGAACAGGTTACAGGAGTAGTTGTCAACTCCAAATATTTTAATTGTGAGAAAATATTCTCTAAGTGTCCCATAGCAAATAGAAGCACTCAGAACAGTATTAAACCCTATAAACCATAATGAATAAGAAGTTCCATCTCAGGTGTAGAAAAGCTTCTGGAGGAAACACGGCAAGCCATTAACAATGATGAAGTCTGTAGAGAGAAGCTGGACTTGGGACGGGGCTTCGGGTAGGGGGGCAGGACTCACTCTATTGCCCTCGCTCCTCTCATTGCTTTAAAACTGTATCCATGGAGCTCACCTGCATTCCTGGGCATTCCTCACATTCATTCCTCTACACCCCACTTCTTCATGGGGTAAAACAAGTCAAACGGGCCAAGTTTCTGAGTCACTTGACTCAACCTGGCAGCTCTGTGCTGTCGGCCATGGCAGTCACTCGCCTCCTGCAGCCCCTGAGCATGTGAGACAGGCTGGTGCAAACCTCGATGTGGAAATCACACAGGATTTCAAGACTCGCAATGAAAAAAGGACGTCAAATAGCCTGTTGGTTTTTAAGAAAGTTTAGATTGCATATGTGGCTCATATTATCTTTCTAACGGACAGCACAGTCCACGTGAAAGGCTCACGCTTTGTCTCAGCTTTCGGGTGAACCCAGAAAGGACTACTCAGAATTCTGAACCACACACAATGGCCACACACTCTAAATCCATCTATAATGCAAACACATTCAGTGTTCAAAACCAGAAATGCTATACATGTTACAGCAGTGGATTAGCCATAAGGAAAATGTAACTCGACATCTGCTAAGCATCTTTAGTGACTGGAACAATGAACCCAGCTCAATTCAGCTCTTAACAAATTGC
This sequence comes from Bos indicus x Bos taurus, assembly GCF_003369695.1. NCBI lineage: Eukaryota > Metazoa > Chordata > Mammalia > Artiodactyla > Bovidae > Bos > Bos indicus x Bos taurus. The sequence continues at coordinate 2,712 of NC_040102.1, read as the reverse complement.
TAAACGATTTAGAGATTTAAGTAGCTTGTTGTTTTGCATTTCTTCTAATTGCTTTTTAACATTTTTAGCTTCCCATTGGAGAGCATTCTGAAAAAGATACAAACAGCTTTAGTGTCAATTCTTACAGATGTTGCATGGACTGCGGGATGGCTACTCTTCTGTCTGAAAGCATAAAGCACCTCGGGATGAGTGGCGGACCTCGCGCTCAGAGTGAAGTGCCAGCAAGAGGCTGGATGACAACTTTTAACATTAACTTGTACACAGACAATCTCCTCCTTCCCTGACTGATCTTTTAGATACAAGGAGGCCAGGTCCCGGGAGAAGTGAAACTGCTTATAGCTTTTTGCAGTTCAGTGGTCACTCAGGAAACTGGCGCAGGTTTCACATGCCAAATTCAAGCCTGAGACAAAACTATCCCCACCTCAGGGCCAGCCCACAGGTCAGGGTGAAGTGAGGGGACCACACTGTGTGGTCTCTAGTGAGGTGTGTGTTTCATCTTGGGTTTTGTGGGGGGAAAACGTGCCACAGAACTTGTAGTGACCATTGGTCTCTCTCAGACAAGCGTTGCCCAAACGCCAACCTCGGGGAAGGTTCTGGGCCTCGTCTTTAGGGCACTGGTGCAGCTGGGACAGGTTTTCACCGAACCTGAACCAGAATGTTGCCCACTGAGCTGCTCTGGTAGAGGTTCTCAGCCATTGTTCAAAGCAAATGAAAAGAGAGAAGGCTGGAGTTGGAATATGAGAATACTTGCTTTTAGTTGATTCAGTCTTTTCTATCACTTTATGTAAAAGATCCTGAACTAAACTTATTGATTTGACTGTGTCAGGCCTTAGCTTAGCTGCATCATGCGGGATTCCTTTGTCATGGTTGCCACGTGGTCTGTGGGATCTTAGCTCCCCAACCAGCCATCGAACCTGCGTCCCTGACCTTGCAAGGCAGACTCTCAGTCACTGGACTGCCAGCAAAGCCCCAGAAATAAACTTCTAAGAAAGAAACGAAAGGGTGAGGGTGGACCTGGAAGAAAGTTCTAGCATGGTGGCTGGTAACACTGGGGCCATCAGTGGATCCGGCTCTCTGAGGCTTTCTGTAAAGGTTGCAGGCACACGTCTATGTCTGTTCCTTTACACACTGCCTGTGGATGCTGTCACGCTTATTCACTAGCATGAAATGCTGCTACTCAATTATTCATACCAGTAAAGACATTCACTCCGGGGCCCTCTATGGGAAGAGTTTTCCAACTCCTATGCTGGAGATTTCCCCCACACACAGGCCGGGCCAGGCCAGGCCAGGCCAGATGCGCCTCTTTCTAAAGAGGCCGTGGGGCTGGCTCACCTTATCCTCCAAAGCTGCCATTCTCTCCTTCAGATGAAGCTGAAGTTTCTCATCTGATTCGGATAGGAGCTTATCCAAGGTATCTGATAAGCATTTATCGTGCTCTTCATTTTTAGTCTCTGCATCGCCTAAAACAGGAAAAACAAAAACTCATAAACTTCAAGAGCAAGTATGGTCTTTCTTTTAAAACACCAGGGAGCCGCGAAGTGAGCGGCCTATGTCTTGGTTCCCGAGGCGGTCCCCTCCCATGGCCACCTCTGGTGGGCTCTTAAGCATCACCAGAGCAGATGGGCAGGTGCAGAGGGAGGCAGGGACTTCACCTGTCAAAGGTCACTCCCAATGCTTCTCTTTGGCAGAGCACCTGGTGGACCTTACTGTCACCAGATATTACTCGTCGCAGGGGCTTGGGGAGCAAGCAGATTTACACTCAGAACAAGCAGACTTTAAAGGGGATCGGCTTACAGACATGTTGGTGGAGGAATTTCCCAGTATACAAACAGAATCTTGAGTCTGGATTAAGGGGGTTAAAATGAATTCAACTTATAAAGCAAAAGGTGAGAAATTCATTTTGGAAAAAAAGCCAGTGGAGATAGGCTTTCACATATTTGTCTTTACATGCAACATCACTTGAATTCTTTGAAATAATTGCTGTTGTTCAGTTGCTCAGTCATGTCTGACCCTTTGTGACCCCATGGACTGCAGCACGCCCGGCTTCCCTGTCCTTCACTACTTCCCCAGAAGTTGCTCAAACTCAATGTCCATCGAGTCAGTGATGCCATCCAACCCATCTCGTCCTCTGTCACACCTTCTCTCCTGCCTTCGCTCTTTCCCAGCATCAGGATCTTTTCCAAGGAGTGTGTTCTTCGCATCAGGTGCCAAGTATTGAATCTTCAGCTTCAGCATCAGTCCTTCCAATGAATATTCAGGACTGATTTCCTTTAGGATTCATTGGTTTGATTGCCATACAGTCCAGGGACTCTCGAGTCTTTTCCAACACCTCAGTTGACACAAGCATCAATTCTTTGATGCTCAGCCTTCTTCATGGTCCAACTCTCACATCCGTACATGACTACTGGAAAATCCGTTTCTTTAAGTAGGTGGACCTTTGATGGCAAATGATGATCTTAGTTTTTTTTTTTTTTTTTTTAATGTTCAGTTTCAACCATCTTTTCACTCTTTTTTTCACCTTCATCAAGAGGCTCTTCATCAAGGTCCTCGTGGCTTTCTGCATATAGGTTGTGTCATCTGCATATCTGAGGTTATTGATATTTCTCCTGATAATCTTGATTTCTAGCTTTTTCTTCATCCAGTCAGCATTCTCATGATGTACTCTGGATATAAGTTAAATAAGGAGGACGATAATATACAGCCTTGACTTAC